>NC_090186.1:40295680-40645680 GCF_024679245.1 Pseudorasbora parva | reverse complement strand
TCATTGGTCCAAAATCTGTAATTAGCTGTATATTAAAATGTTAGTTTACCCAAAAATGAAAACTCTGTCATTACCCGTAAGACCTTCGTTCATCTTTGAAACACAAATTAAGATCTTTTTCTTGAAATCCGAGAGCTCTCTGACGCCTCCATAGACAACAATAAAATTCACACGTTCAAGGTCCAGAAAGTTAGTAAAGACATTGTTAAAATAGTCTACGTGACTCCAGTGGTTCAACCTTAATTTAATGAAGTAATGAGAATACTTTTTGTGTGCAAAAATATGAACAAAAATAAAACTTTATTCGACAGCTTTCTTCTCGTCTGTGTCAGTCTCCTACACTGTTGTCCCACGACGACACACACGTGTGTGTGACGCAGGAGCTGGCCAATGTAAACTGCGTAGATTGCTGTGGATGGAGGGGTCAGATAGCTCTCGAATTTCATCAAAAATATCTTCATTTGTTTTTCTAAAGATGAATGAAGGTCTTACGGGTTTGGAAAGACATGAGGTCAAGTAATTAAATGTCCATTTTCGGGTGAACTATCCCTTTAACTCCTTCCCCACCAGGATTATTTTTTAAAGTTTCCAGACAGTGCCGGAATTTTTTTATCATTTTCACAAAAGTTTAATGGATTTTAAAAAAAATGATTTAAATTGAAAAAACGTTTTTTAAATTCACAAATATTTCCCAATATTACTGTTTTACTGTATTTCTGATCAAATAAATGCAGCCTTAGCCAGCAGAAAAGACTTCTTTTAAAAACATTACAAACATCTCCAATGCCAAACTAAATAAATAAAGTGTCTAAATGCTTTACCAATAGGAGTGACGTTTGTATAGAAATGAGCCTGAGGTCACAGTAAGGTCGGGGTCAGAGATCGTCCATGCCTGGGTCACGATCATAAAGCTCTCAGCCCTTGAAACTTGTCGTAAAGCAGAGGGTCATCACAGAGTCCGAGGGGTCAGGGGGCGTGCTCAGGTCTTAGTGGGAGACGCTCACACACTTTTCATGAGAAGATTTCTACTCGTAGGCACACAGAAAGACTTGCCATTTATAGAGTGCCATTGAAGTTTTTTTAGGAAGCTTGCATACTGTGGGCTGCAGCAGGAAATTAGGTAATCTGTTAAGACCGCATTTCCCAGGGTGCACTGGGCCGTTTGCCAGGGACTGCTGGGTATCCACCAACAAAACCACTATAACGTCATGGAGACACGACTGGGAGAGGACAGACAATCTGCCTCAGATAGTAGCTCTCTTTCAAGACCTAGTGAGCTGCCTATTTAGGAAGTATTTTAAGGCGTCATAGGTGCGTTCGATTAAAATGAAGAATGCTCCAAAAGGTAGGCCGCAACTTTAAGCTGCCTTCTGAAATTTTGGGCAAATTTAAGGCAGCATCGCATATATTTATACAAATTTATCGCATGTCTTTATACATATTTACTGCATGTATTTAAACTCTCTTGTTACTGAGACATTATGAGGAGGAGACAGAACAGTTGCATAAAAATAAATGAAAGAAATCATAATGCAGATTAATCATTATGATCATTGTGATGGCTGTTGCAATTGTTAAAAGAAAAAATCGTCTTTTTAATAAAGCTGTCACCTGTTTTGTTCATTGTACAAAAACTTCCAGCTAATGATAGTATTGCTGATTTGAATACAGTACACTATTTTTTTTTTTTTTACATAAAAACCCTAAGTTGCATTTATTTAATCTGAAATACAGTCAACAATTAGTTACAATATTAACAGTAATATTGTTACAATTTAAAATAACTGTTTTCTGTTTGAATATATATATACATTAATGAAATATATTTCTGTGATCAAAGTTGAAAATTCAGCATAATTACTTCAGTTATTATCAGAAATCATTATAATAAGCTGATGTTATCATAAGTATTGAAGTTGTGCGGACTAAAACTATTTATTTATTTCCAAAAATTGCAAGACCGCTCACTAGTGTTTGAGTTAGCTTGTGTGTGTGTGTGTGTGTGTGTGTGTGTGTGTGTGTGTGTGTGTGTGTGTTCATGCTCTTGAACTTGAATTTGTAAAGCTAATTATAATTCTGTAATCAGCAGCACTTCCAGATTACACACACATCTCTCAAGAGTACAGATGACAATAACATGACACACATTTGCATATGCTGATTATTTATTCATCTGATCAGATTGCCTTACTATATGCATCTTGTTTAAACCTTTATTTAGCGCTGAGCACCAGAGATAGATGTATCCATCCCTCATGTGGAAAAAACAGTGTAGGACTTTTGAGCACTTTGTAAGGAGTTTATGTGTCTCCATTGACCCGTCAAACAGGCCTGTCTTTCTGTATTTTAGTGTCTCTGTTTCCGTGCGATTAGCTGCTCTGTGGTTGGCAGTTAAGCCGGGTTAAAGGTCAAATGAGGCACTTATGACCTTCCTGCAAAAGGTCACACAAGAGGAACCAACAGCTGCTCAAAAAGTTTCACTCTCAGTTACAGTAGTTACAAAAGAAGCCTAAGCGTCGAGAACGAAACAGCGAACATCATGTGTAAGTGGAGATTTTGGTGGGATGTCAGGATGCTTAAACAGGAAGAGCAGTGTTATGAATAGACTTTGCAGGGAAATGTACATATAAATGGTTCACTTGAAGTTATTTAGCTGGGATATGAAAAAGCATTTTAACGTTTGAAAAGAATGAAACAATGGCTACTATTGGAAACAGTTGAGATATTAAAGAGATCTCATTTGTAATTTTCCTTTCCTCAGTCAGTGGTGCTGGATCTGTTCTGTTAAGTCATGGGAGTCTTGTTGACATCCTCAGATACGTAGATCAGAGTCCATCTGTCTTCTGCTAAACCCAAAGCGTTTCTTCAAATCTGCACAAAATGATTCTTGACTAGACATACACTACCATTGAAATTTTTGGGGTCAGTAAGATTAAGCAAGGATGCATTAAGGCCCACTGAAGTGCCTTTAAACACGCAACATTATTCAGTGTGTTTGTGAAATTTCCACTGAAACTGAAACAGGGCGGGACATATCAAACAGCTCCTCCCCCTTTTTGAAATAGCCAATAGCGTTTCGTTTATATCACCGCTTATACAGTTTTCTGTATGGTCCAATGTGTTTTCTGGTCTACGCCGCATATGTAATTAGCATATTTACATTGTCTAAATCATTCCCAATTCCCTATATAGTGCACTCAGTGCCATTCACCATGTAGAAAATAGTAAATGTGCAAACAAGTGGGCGATTTCAGCCGCAGCCTCTAGTGTAGAGGGCGGGACGTTTCAGATTCTAGAGAGCATTTGATTGGACAGAAAATCTGATGAGAAGTTGAACTGCTAAGTGGTCATTAAAATCATTGATTCATATTGGCGGAAGTGAGAGACTGTATGTTTTGAAGGCTTATATCTTTGTTTTGGAGTACACTAGCTTATAGATAACAAAAGCCAAACAAAAAAAAAACAAACAAACATTTGAATTCATGGGGTCTTTAAATTGATCAAAAATGAACAATAAAGACATTTACAGTGCTGCGAAAGATTTCTGTTTCAAATAAATTCTGTTATTTAAAACTTGCTATTCTTTAAAGAATCCTGAAACAAATTCATCACAGCTTCCAATTAAGAAATATTGTGCAGCATAACTTTTTTCAACATTGTTAATAACCAGAAAGGTTTCTTGAGCTGCAAATCATCATATTAGAAATATTTCTGAAGGATTGTTGTGACACTGAAGACTGAAGTATTGATTCTGAAAATTCAGCTTTGATCATAGCAATAAATTACAGTTTAAAATATATTCAAATAAAAAAAACATTATTTTAATATTTTACAAATGAAATGTACAATGTTTTTCTGTATTTTTTTAATTATGCCGCCTTGGTGAGTAGACGACTACTTTAAAAAAGATAACATTTTACTGACCCCACACTTTTGAATGGTAGTGTTTTTGCAATAAAACACTATAGAAACAAAGATTACTCATAATCATGCATGTAAACAAGCGTTTATTTCCAGGATGCCAGTAATTCTGGGGGATTCAGAAGTCTTAACACAAACACAGAGACTGTTAGCTGAGAGTTTGTCCTCACATGACAGTCAAAACCTGCAGGCTACATTTCCACAGTGATTTCAAATCAATATTTACCTAAACACACACACAATCTAGTCTGTTGTCTTGCTGGCAAAAGAAGTTTACATAAAACGTGTCTGCTTTTGATTTGCACGCAATACGAGTAAAAATCCTTGTGCGTTTGTGTCTGTATTTCACCCTGTCTTGACCTCGTGTTTGTTGTTTCTGTGTCTTTAAGACGGAGAAGGCCCATCTGGGGACTACCATGAGTGACACAATGGACGATCAATCAGCAGTGAGTTCTCAGAAGGAGGAGGAGGAGCCAGCCATTAACCTCCCATCCACACCCACACCTCAGCAGCAGCACACTGACCCCGCCTCCCCAACGGTTGCCACGACGCCTGAGCCGCCTCCGGTTGCCTGCGGTAACAAAGTGATGGCGAGATCCTCAGAGACAGAGCTGGAGTATGAGGTGAATATCTGTCTTGATCCATCACTCTTAAAAATAAAGGTTCTTCATTGGTTTACAGCACCTTGAGTAGGGTACTCTATGGTGTTCCATGACTTAAAAAAAACCTAAATGTTTTAAGTTCAACTTTATTAGAAATGCAAGGTAAACTGGTACCTAATATGAAATTGTTACATGCATTTATTATCTCTGCTTCTCAAGTTTGGGTTAAAATGTTGCTATTAATAACAATATGTTGTTTCTATGTTAATTTGAGAACATATTTATTATGATTAATATACACTATATTGACAAAATTATTGGGACACGCCTCCCAATTACTGAATTCAGGTGTTCAATCACTTCCATGGACACAGTTGTATTAAATCAAGCACCAGGCATGCATACGCTTTTGCAAACATTTGTGAAAGAATGGGTCGCTCTCAGGGGCTCAGTGAACTCAAGCGTGGTACCGTGATAGGTTGTTTTTCAGGGGTTGGGCTTTGCCCCTTAGTTCCGATGAAAGGAACTCATAATGATAGAACACCTTTGGGATGAATTAGAGTGGAGACCGAGAGCCAGGCCTTCTCGTCCAACATCAGTGCCTGACCTCACAAATGCACTTGGTCAAAGAATGGTCAAAAGTGGGCCAACTCCATATTAAACCCTAAGGATTAAGAATAAGATGTCATTAAAGTTCATGTACATGTAAAGACAGGCATTCCAAAACTTTTGGCAATATAGTGTAATTAAGCAAACAGTACAATATTATTATTACTGATTATATTTTATTTTTGTTAATGTTTACTATTATTAAAAGTTATTTCCTAATTAGTAATATTTTTATAAAATAATATTTGTTTGAGGATATTTGAATATTTGCTTATGATTCATATAAATTAACTAAAACTACAATGGTATTATTGAGATTATATATTTCTTTAATATTTTTCTTTAATTATATTAGTAATAATCACAAATAATTTATTATTATGTCATACTCATATTGAATGGGCAAAAACAGTGGGAACTTTACTTATGAAACATTGCCATTAATTCTACATTACATTCAATTCATTTGTGAATTAAATCCCTAAATATATGTATTATAATCATAAATTAAAATGTATAAAATTTGTAATTATATTATTAAATAGATAACAATATTAAATTATATTATGATACATTTTTAAAATAATCATATTTTTGAAAATATTAATTATTAGTAAATTAATATTAAATAAAAAAATATTGCAACAAATCACAGAAAACTGTCCAATTAAGTACTCACATAAAATAAAACAGTTAACATATTTAGTTTGATCTCCTGACTTTGATTAGCATTTGAAGGTCAGCTGCTTTTTTTTCAGTAACCATTTGTTGAAAAAGAAAACGTATTTTCTTTCCTATTTGTGGCCTGCAAAAGTTACATTTGACCTGCAATATGTGAGGTTAAACTGAAGCTGATATTTCTCAGGACGGCCGTGGCTTCGGGATCGGAGAGCTCGTCTGGGGAAAGTTACGGGGCTTCTCCTGGTGGCCCGGACGGATCGTGTCGTGGTGGATGACGGGTCGTAGTCGGGCCGCTGAAGGGACCCGCTGGGTCATGTGGTTTGGTGATGGCAAATTCTCAGTGGTGAGTCGGTCGACCAATCAGGATCCTTCATGAGTGCTGATAACAGACATTATAATGAACATCCCTCCCTCTCTCAGGTGTGTGTGGAAAAGCTGTTGCCCTTGAGTACATTTTGCACATCTTTTCATCAGCCCACCTACAACAAACAGCCCATGTACAGAAAAGCCATCTATGAAGTTTTACAGGCAAGTCATGCAGAAACAAACATATTGAGCCGTCATGTGTTTAATTGTTCTGGTTTACTAACTGATAGTGACTCTGATATCTTTAACTAAACTTTATGTTGCACAAAGATGTACATAAAGTATTTATGGATTTGAATATGTTTATAGGCCAGCATGTGTGTATTTTCTCATTTTTACGTGGATCTCTACACAGACGGCGAGTACGCGTGCAGGTAAACCGTTCCCTGTGTGTGAATCCACGGATGACTCTGACACGGGGAAGAGTGTGGAACTGCAGACACGGCAGATGATTGATTGGGCCAGTGCTGGGTTCCTCCCCTCCGGTGCCAAAGGCCTGGAGCCACCACCAGGTACCATCTAATTTCATTTATGTAAAGTTTATTATTATTTATCAAAAAGACTTTTCTAGTACCGTATTTTCCGGACTATAAGTCACTCCGGAGTATCAGTCAATCAGTCAAAAAATGCGTCATGAAGAGGAAAAAAACATATAAATCACACTGGACTATAAGTCGCATTAGGGCAGAAGAAGAGCGAAGGCCATGCGCGCACCCGCCCGCTCGCTGGGCATAATCGAGCAGAAGAAAGAAAGTTTGAAGTGAGTGAGAAACTTGTGAGGGACTGGCGAAAAGCAGAGGTTACTTTAACTGTAATGAAGAAAACAAAGAAAGCTAATTGCGGACTGAAAGCGTGATGGCCAGAGCTGAAGGAACGAGTCCACAGATTGAACACTCTGCTGGGAGAGGCTCAGCCGCGCGAGACAAACGCTGTGTGAATCGTTCTCGGCTGCATATTTTACTACCTGAAGTTTGTAATTTGCTGAATAGGATTTTCTTTTTGGGGGGCATTTTGTTTGTGTTCAGTCTTTCTAAGTTGTTGTCTTTAAGTTAATATTTAAGTTTTTTTCTGTTTTCAGTTATTTTTTTCAGGGGTAGGCTACAGGAGCAGCATAGAGCGCCCTCTCACAGCTATATGTTTATTCTTGTCAGTCAGTATGAATTAAATTTGATATATAAGTAGCACCTTACTATAAGTCGCAGGACCAGCCAAACTAAGAAAAAAAAAGTGTGACTTATAGTCCGGAAAATACGGTACATCTCATTGCTATCTTAAAGAAACAATTGAGAAATAGAGACAGAAATAGAGAGAAATGGAGACATTGCATTTCTGTGTGTAATTATCTTTGTGTGTTCTAGCGGAAAGAAATCCATATACTGAGGTTTATCCAGAGATGTGGGTGGAGCCTGAGGCTGCTGCGTACACAGCTCCGCCCCCTGCCAAGAAACCGAGGAAGAACAGTGTTGAGAAACCTAAAATAAAAGAGATAATAGATGAAGGAACACGAGGTACCACAAGCACACACACGTTTCACGAGCCGTTCCTACTAGAACCGCAGCGGTTGTTAAACACGTGTTTTGTTTTCCCTCAGAGAGACTCGTGTATGAAGTCAGGCAGAAATGTCGCAATATCGAAGGTGGGTTTATTGAATGTGACCTTTGAACCCTGGACACTTGCTCTTTTTAAAGAAACTTGACTGAAACATAACATCCAGTTTAGTGACGTTGTTTGGCATAGATTTTGGCACCATCGATATTACCATTAAAAATATATGCATCAGTGTAAATATATGTATTTCCAAAAGTTTAGAAATGTTATAACTTTTGGAAGTCTGATTAAATTAAGAGTCAGGAAATAAATCGTGGTTGATATTTATTTTGGTTTATTTATCACATTAGAAAGAAAGTCAGGAAAGCACATTGCCTTTCCCTGGTATACAATATATATATTTAAGCAAATGTGTCATTGGACAAAATGTGCATATTGTGCATAGTATGCATACAGCATAAATAATATGGTACAGTAGCGTGATATTCCAAACATCATCGTGGAGTCTTTTTGTGTGCAGATATCTGTATTTCCTGTGGAAGTCTTAACGTATCGCTTGAACACCCTCTCTTCATTGGAGCCATGTGCCAGAGCTGCAAGGTAACACAAGCACACATTTCCACCTGTCAATCAAGCCCGTTGTGACTTCTGATTGGTTCTGAGGTGGCGTTCTGTTCCTTTGCAGAATTGTTTCTTGGAGTGTGCATATCAGTACGACGATGACGGTTATCAGTCGTACTGCACCATCTGCTGTGGAGGAAGAGAAGTGCTCATGTGCGGGAACAACAACTGCTGCAGGTGTGTATTTATGGGCTTTTTTCTGTATCTGCGGCTACATCCACATTATTCCAGATATATTTGAAAACAGTGTTTTCCTTTTAAAACGCCCTCTATCCACTTTTGCATTAAATTTCGGCATGAAATGGAAGTTTTCTTTGTGATGTAGATTCAGAGTGAAGCAGACAAGAAAAAGCGGTTCTCGAACAAGAAAAGATTTCTTGGATTGTTGAATGGTTGTGGTTTGCTATTGGTCAATCTCATGTGACTGACAGGTGTCCCGCCTTCCCACTAGTAAACACGCCATCAGAGGAGGACGAGGTGTTGCTGCAATAGGGAGCAGAAGTTACTTTGATTTAAGATTAAGATGGCAAATAAATAAATAAATATCTGCACAGATAAATAATGCATTCAATTCAGTTCACATTTTTTTGTATGGCGCATTTTACAATGCATAATATCGTTTCAAAGCAGCTTTGCAAAAAGTGCATGTTTCTACATTACAGTTTAGTGTCATTTGTTATCAGAGATGACTCTGATGGAAGTAATGTCCATATTACAGAATGTACAGCTCTTAGATAATATAAATCATGCAGTTAGCTAAGAATTTAGGCAGAAACAATGAGCAGTTATATATATATATATATATATATATATATATATATATATATATATATATATATATATATATATATATAAAATACTTCAATATTCTATTAAAAATGTAATATTGGACACAATGCCAGTACAACCATAGATATATATATATATATATATATATATATATATATATATATATATATATATATATATATATACATATATATATATATATATATACATATACATATATATATATATATGTGTATATATATATATATATATATGTATATATATATATATATATATATAGGCACAACATGTGTTACGTCTATCCTGCGGCATCATTTTTGAATACTTCGTTTCACAGTCCACACTACAAAATAGCTTTCAAATATATCCAGTTGGGAGAGCATTCAAAATGTCACTGGGCAAAAATGTAATCTCAGCATGGGCGTCGGAACCACTTTTTACAACCTATGATATTGGACACACTCACTTTTATTGTCTCTAGTTCAGCACATGTCTGTTATCTGTTTACCTACCCCTAACTGATAAACACTTATTATTAAACACGTTAGATGCTTTATTTCCACTTTTCTAATATTTTTTCAATTTTTATTGAAAATAAATGCCTTTCCGATCTGATATGTGATGGGAAAAGGGAGTAGAGTGAGTTCGGCAATATGCGGATTCAAACCTCTGATGGATTTGCGTCAAAACTTGATGCCATGCGTCTTACCCCTACACTATAGCCACGGTAAATAACTCAGTGATTTCCGTAACTTCCCAATCATTTGTTTAGTAAACGGCGGTGCATTTGTGTTATTTAATGTAAATGGCATCTAATGTTACTCCAGTAAAAACAATTCTTAGAGACGACCTACCCACATTTTATTTGCTTCCGAAGCCAATGAATCTGTGTTTTCAAATGTATCCAGATTAATGTAGACGCAGCCCGAGAGAGCTCTGTGTGAATCGACTGTGTGTGTGTGTAGGTGTTTCTGTGTGGAGTGTGTCGATTTGCTCGTCGGGGCCGGTTCGGCACAGGCCGCTATCCTTGAAGACCCCTGGAACTGCTACATGTGCTGCAGCAGGAATGTCCTCGGCCTTCTGAGGCGCAGAGACGACTGGACCGCACGACTGCAGCTGTTCTTCGCCAACAACCACGACCAGGACTTTGTGAGTCGATCTAGTTCTGAGCAGTTTGGCAAATAAAGTATAAAATAAGTCAAGACCACTGTTGCCTCTAAGCTGCCGCGCTCGCTTGTGAAGCCTCGGCTGCGCGGAAAGAATATAATGATGCGCAGACGCAAAATGTGGGGAGAAATCCATTTGATTGTACTTTAAATGAGAAATAATTGCAGTGCTCTGTTCGAGCGCTATAGAGTTAGTATCGCTAGTGTTAGCTCAATATGAGAGGCAATGTGAGAACGCCCAAAAGAAATGTCAGATAAAACATCATCATGTTTTAAAGAGGAGAGGCTTTATTGGAAATAATGTTTATTGTTGGAAATAATGGATGGTGGACACAGCACTGTAACAAAACAGACATTTACAGTTACACACCCATCACAAGTATAGTGTGCAAACTCAAAACACCTGTATTAATATGGTGATTTATACAATACAGATTTCAAATCAGCTTAACTGTAATAAACAGGAAAATAGTATTATAGTTCAGCTCAATTTCGTTCAAGTTTTGTTCTCTTCATTCATTCAAATCAATAATATTACTGAATATTAAGTGTCTTTTAAAGGGGGTGATGAATTGAGAAATCAACTTTCCCTTGAGCTTAATATATATAAAAGATCATGGTAAAAGTATAAGGTAATATATAAAGATCATGGTATAAGATTATCCTGTAAGTTTCTGATAGAGCTGAAAACGTCCTTGTTATTCAAAGAAAAGCTTTTATATACACCAGGCCCAGAATATGATCGTGTATCGTCGACTAACGAAACACCGCCTCTACAGAATAATAAGCACGTGTAGTTCAGTAGCCCCGCCCACCGACTCATGGAGCTGTTCAGAATCAGATCACGCTAGCCAAAAGCAATAAACATGAAGAAGATAGCAAGATATTGTGGAAGAACACAGTCGCCACATAAGCTTCCTTCAGATCTTAATATTAGGAATGTGTGGTTGAACTTTATTTTTAATGAAGTTCCAGCAGATGTAGGGAAGACATTATACGCGTGTTCACTTCATTTCACTGCGGAATCGTTTGTAAAGAAGTCTCAGGTCGATGCTATTGAGATTAAATATGCAAATCTTCTCCAATCCTAGCCGTGGGCGTTTACTTTCAAGTCTCCAGTGCTGCACGCCCATCAAAACCCAGCGTTCAGGAGACAGCCTCAAAACCAGTGTAGAAAATAGCCTATTACTTATTAGTTATGATATTTTTGAATGTAAAAACCACACAAATGTCATCAGCTGACCTCAGCTGACCTCAGCCAACAGGATAAATATTTTTAAAAAGCCAGTTCATGACACCTTTACATAACTTTTAAAATAACAAATGGAAGTTAAAAAAGTAAAATCTATTCATCTCTCCCTCTCAGGAACCACCGAGGTTGTATTCTCCAGTTGCGGCAGAGAAGAGGCAGCCAATAAGAGTGCTCTCTTTATTTGATGGCATCGCTACAGGTGAGATCACATCACCAATGAGGTTCATTCTCGTGTTACGCAGCAGGTTTGAGCTTCAGCAAGAACCAATGAGGTTCATTCTCGTGTCACGCAGCACGTTTGAGCAAGAAGTTTGTTCTCGAGCGTCAAGCAGGTTCGGTTGAGCTTCTATTTATGTTCACTGATCAATGTTTATATGTAAAGCCTAAATTAAATCTGTTCATCATATAAAGCGATCAAGTTTCTTCAGGAAATTTGGACTAACCCGCTCAATTCATGTGGATTAGTTTCATGATGTCTTTATGAACTTTTTGAAGCCTCAAAGTAGTAGTTGTGTAGCTGTCAATAGAGAGACAGAAATCTCAGATTTCATTAAAAAGATCTTCAGTATTATGAGTGTGGAACGACATGAGGGTGAGTAATTAATATATATTTGGGTGAACAGACAGAATATTTAGGTGAACTATCCCTTTAATTCTGTTTACATAATTCTGTTTAGATTACTGTAAGGGAGATGTGTTTTTAATGTTTAAAGGGATAGTTCACCCAAAAATGTAAATTCTGTCATCACTCACTCAGTTGTTTCTCAACCTGTATGAGTTTCTCTTTTCTATTAAACACAAAATAACTTGTTTTGGGTAACCAAACATTTTCTGATCCCCATTGACTTCTATAGTATTTTTTTAGGCATTCAACTGTTTGGTGACCGATATTCTTCAAAATATCTTCCTTTGTGTTCAGAAGAACACGTGGCAGTGTGAATAAGCCAATTCTGTGTGTGTGTTTTTGCCGTCAGGGCTTCTGGTCCTGAAGGATCTGGGTATTCAGGTGGAGCGGTACGTGGCGTCAGAGGTGTGTGAAGACTCCATCACCGTGGGGATGGTGAGACACCATGGACGGATCATGTATGTGGGCGATGTCAGGAACATCACACGCAAGCATGTGAGCATGTGTCTTTCTCTCCGTCTCGCTCCGTCTTTTCTCCTGGACGCTCTTCTGATGTCCCTCTCCGTTTGCCATCGTGTGTCTCTGTAGATTCATGAGTGGGGGCCTTTTGATCTTGTGATCGGTGGAAGCCCCTGTAATGACCTGTCCATCGTCAACCCCGCCAGGAAAGGCCTCTACGGTACGACACCCAGTTTGAGATCATTTCCGGCATCAAAACCACAATATTTGTGTGTGTGTGTGCGTGTGTGTGTGTGTGTGTGTGTGTGTGTGTGTGTGTGTGTGTGTGTGTGTGTGTATTAGAGCTGCACGATTAAACTTTAAAAGTTTATGATCTCGATTCAAACACCCATCGATCTTATTCCTAGATGATAATGATTCGGCAGTGTCTGTTAAACCTTTGACAAGTACAATCACAGCGAACATCCAACTCTACATTTGAGCGTTTGTCATTTATAAGTATGAGCTTCACAGTCTTTTCAACCACACAGTATCATTATTTCTGGCTTGCAATAATTCAAATTATCACAGAAGTACTGGGATAAAAGTTTATAGTTCATATATAAACACTGATGTTTACGGCAGTGAAGAAATAAAGTAAATCACCTTTTTAAAGCAACTTGACACGTTAAATAACGATTGCATCAATTACATGGATACATCAGTAGGTGGCAACAAGTGTCTGTATTTGTTATTGAATTATTCAAGAGATTTGTTAAAAAAGAACCTCTAGTCAATTACGTTTTGTTTAATTGTCTGATCGGAATTGTGATCTGTAATAAGTCATTTTCAGTTTATCCAAAATTATGCAGCTATCATGTGTATTGATGCGTTTTTGTTGTATTAAGTGTTTTTCCGTGTGTGTGTGTTGTCCAGAGGGCACTGGGCGTCTCTTTTTTGAGTTCTACCGGCTACTTCACGAAGCGCGACCCAAAGACGGAGACGACCGACCGTTCTTCTGGCTGTTTGAAAATGTTGTTGCCATGGGAGTCAGTGACAAAAGAGACATTTCACGCTTTCTGGAGGTGTGTTTACATACACACACACACACACACACACACACACACACACACAAGCCTAAACTGAATCATGTGCTATTCATTAGCACTGCCCTCTTGTGGTTTGACATGTAACAGTACAGTGAACACAAAATGGATTTGGAGTTTCACGTAACTACAATATTATTTATTTTTAAAAAATTTAATTATTTATTTAGGTTGTTAACATCTTTTTTTAAATTACATATTTCATGTTAGTATTTTTTGAATCGGTGACATTTAGGCAAGTGTCCAAATGGATTTTGGAGTTTACAGTTATTGTATTAATGCAGGCTTGCTGAGCAGACTTAATTCAAAAACATATCGAAGGCCTGCAAATACTGTTTAATGAAACTATAATTTTGTAAAGAATGCATGTACTTTTCCTCATATGATGGTTCTCTCCGTTCGTCCAGTGTAATCCAGTGATGATCGACGCTAAGGAGGTGTCGGCCGCACACAGAGCTCGATACTTCTGGGGCAACTTACCTGGAATGAACCGGTACAATCTACAATATGAGTGAGATTAGATGTTATTGGTGGTGTTTGACTTACATGTGAAACGGGCATGAAAATGAACATTAGGACAAGCTCTGTTTCTCTTTCAGGCCACTGTCTGCCATGGCAAATGATAAACTCGACCTGCAAGACTGTCTGGAACATGGACGCACAGCTAAGGTGTGTGTGTGTGTTCAGTTTCTTTTACTATAGTCAAGTCATCTTTATTTTCAAAGCAGCTTAACAGTGATAACAGGAAATTATCCTTTCGACTGTTGTTCTGCTGAAGTTAGTTAAGTGTTGATTCAGTTCCATTGTAAAGATCATCAATTATTAAGTTAGTTCATTTCATCTAAGCAGCTCTGCAAGAAATGATATAGTCATCCAGCTCAGCTCAGTTTAGTTCTCATACAGCAGCGTCAGTACAGTCAGATCAATTATATTGTTGAATATTAATATTAAGCAAGCCAGAGGCGACAGCGGCGGAACCCAAACTCCATCAGGTGACAGAATGGAGAAAAAAACCTTGGGAGAAACCAGGCTCAGTCACGGGGCCAGTTCTCCTTTGGCCAACGAACAAACATGGTGTGATTATGATTATTATACATGAAAAGATCATGATAGTTTGTAATTTGTTGACAAATTATTATTGGTTGTATCCAGACATCATTTCACATGAAGGTCTGAGTCTTGTTTAAAGCACTTTAAGGCAGAAATGTGTTAATTTTCAGATTGACGCCCCTAAATGTTGCATAGAACCAAAACAAACAGTGATTGGTTTTTGTCCACGTCGTTGGACCTGTGGGTCGTTCTTGGCCCATGACAGTAGACCTGCTGCGTGACACTAGGTTTAGATGGCCAACAGGGAAGTGATTTACTTTGTACTGGCTTTGTTTTTCAGTTCGGCAAAGTGCGAACCATCACAACTCGTTCCAACTCAATAAAACAAGGAAAAGACCAGCACTACCCCGTCTATATGAACAATAAAGAGGATATCCTGTGGTGCACTGAGATGGAGAGGTGAGGGCCGTCTGTCACATGACCTGTGCTTTAAATATGATTTCATCCCAAAATGTATTTCTATTTGGAGATTTTTTTCAGCATGACATTATTTTCATGACACATGCATATTTCTCCTAAATTCTCATATCCATCCTTTTAAATGGTAAAATACTAATACATAATTGTAGTATTTTAGTACTTTTTTTATTTGTTGAAGTAAAAAATAAAATTACATTTAACAATAAATAAAAAAAATACTGTATTACTCTTTAGAATAATGGGGAATTTTCATTTAAATTTTTAATTTTAAGAGATTTAATCATTTAGATAATTAGTAATGTAATAATAAAAAATTCATATAACATATAATAATGATTGATTAATGATAAGTGTCCAAATACATTTTGGAGTCACTGTATATATATTTAAATCAATACGATTCGTTTTTTAAGCAATAACTTTCTCCAGCAAGGCACATTACATTTATTAAAAGTGAGAGTAAAGACATTCATACATGTTGCAAAAGATTTTTTTTTTTTTACATTCTGTTCATCAAAGAATCCTGAAAAAAAATCTTTACATTTATAAAATTTTGATAAATAATTGTAGTATTGTTATACTGTCTCTTTTTTGTTGTTAATAAATAATTAAATGTAAATATTGCAATAATCCAGTAAAAAAACAACTCTTTTAATGGGAATAGTTGGAAATATACATTTAAAATATATATATATATATACATATTAAAAGTTTTAATAATTTAATATTAAAATGAATCTAAAATATAGTAATGATGGTATAATAAATAAAAAAATACATCCAGATGCAAAAGTGTGCTCAATTGACCTAAAATAATAATATCATTATCTAATTACTCTATATAATAATAATAATATAATTATGAAATAATATATAATTAAAAGTTATAGAAATGTCACAAAATGTTAATAGTCCTGAAAATAGGCCTAATTTGTGGGTAAAATTAACTGCTTTGTGCATTACAGAGTGTTCGGCTTCCCTGTCCATTACACTGACGTGTCCAACATGAGTCGTCTCGCCAGGCAAAGGCTTCTGGGAAGGTCATGGAGCGTGCCTGTGATTCGCCACCTCTTCGCTCCACTGAAGGAATACTTCGCCTGTTCCTCAAGCTCCGCCCACCACACAACATAACGTCCCTCCTCTTCCTTTCCTTTCCAATGAGCTCTACCTTCTTGTGTTCTTCATGTTTGCTCGTGGCCTGGGAATGGCTGGTGCTATCCTAAGATTATTATTCAACCCACTAGACAGTCACACTTCACATATTTATTTGAAAACATACACATCACATTTTTGTATTTTATTGTCCGTCGTTTTAGATTTTTTTTTGTCATGTTACAACTGTGACAACTCTTTCTCTCTCACAAAACTGACAGAGACAAAATGTGAGCGTGTTTGCAAGTGAGTGTTTGTCCGAGCGTGAAGATATAGAGCACACAAACCGCAGGTGAACTAGTGTGGATCAAAAGCAGATGCTCTCTGAATGCTCGAACGGGACGAGTCCTGTTCCCCGAGTCTAAATCTAATGTTGCGGCGTGAAATAACTAGATAGGATGTGGCAACTTTCAAGCGTCAAGTCATTGTTCTGTCCTCGCTGAAAGCGAAATGCTGCGGTGAAGAGTCAAAATCACACGGAACATATTTGATCTTCCTTATGTCTCATGGAAAATATGTGCAGGTCATGTTTCACTCTTATATCAAAAGAAAACATTAGAAATTATATACTGGATTATGATTTTTATGACATATTTACCCCTCCCAAAAATGTTTAATATATATTATAGAAAGTGTATTAATACCATAGACCGTAAAAAAAAAAAATGGACGTAGTGTCCGTGACGTCACCCATAGGATTCCGATAAGCCGTTCTGAAGTTTAAAGTAGGGGCGCGATGGGCGTTACCATCTTGCGAGCGAGTCATCGCGTGTCACTCCTGGATAACAGAAAATAGGCAAAAGGGCAGGATGTGGGTGGAGCTTAGGTGACGCAATGACTAAAGACGGCGGATAAATGGCTATCCACCTGTCACTCAAAGTAACCACGCCCTTAATGCAGAACTTTAAGGTTTTATATAACGTAAACGAATGAGTTCTAAAAAAAAATCCCCCCCTTCACAGTCGTCATGAAGGGCAAAATTAGCCGTACAGGCCAAAACCACAGTTTGTACCCAAGGGGGTAATCTAGCGCTCGGAAAGCGTTCCACCCCTAGGGGCTGCCATTGCTAACCAAGCCATCACCTGCTGTTAGCATCCCATTGACTCCCATTCATTTTTGAGTCACTTTGACAGTGAATAACTTTACATCTGAGGCGTTTAAAGACTCCATTTGTCCATTGTTTATTTCTAAAGAAACACGACAATGTATAAAAGGCTCCATTACCTTGTATCTTACACTATCGCCCCGCAGAAGCTGTTTTTGTAAAAATAGGCTAACGATTGCGTCATAACCAACGCGACTCTGTTGCACAGTTGAGAAATTACCGTATAGACCTGAGGAGACGCTCGCAGGCAATCTTTTACTGTCTATGAGACAGTCGGGGGGACGTGGAGACATAAAGTCTGATAAAGTCAAGGGGGAAGAATGGGAAGAAGCCCATAGTGAGCCAAAAGCAACGGGAGAAAATATTTAAACAACATGATTCAGCTTTCACTTTCCACATCTACTAGAAGACCTACAGCTGTCAGACAGGAGGCTCACGTCACATCTACGTCGTCAAGCTTAGTCTGAGCCTGCGCAGTTCGCTCAGCCATCAGGAAGTGAGTGCCCCTATACTGACATCACTTAACGCCGTAGAAGTCAATGGGATCGCTCGGTCCATTTCTTTTACTGTCTATGTTTGTACCAGGCTGTAAACATATTTTTTTCTGCTGTAAAGTTGGCAATTTTAGCATGGGGCTCAATGAGATTCTGCTCCCTAATGGCCAGTTGAGGAATTGTAGTTTACATTACTTCCGTATTGGTGGAATACGGAAGTAATGTAAACTGCAACAAAGTTAAATTTCCCCAAATATCATTATTGTAATGCAATATATGTTTATAAACTTTAAGATACTCACTAATAACAGTCACAACTGAGACTAACAGGAATTATTTTACAAAAAGTAGTAAAACAGATTTTCTGGGAATTTTTGGGGGGTTAAAGTTGTTATAAGAATAAAATTAAAATAAATAATAAAATAAGTGTTTAAAATACTATTTAATGTTTAAATATTTTTGATGAAATTTGACCTCAGACATATTTACATGAGATTCATTAAGCAGTGCTGCCTATCATTTCTACCAGTACATCTCTAGAAATCAGGGGAATCGTGTCGAGTTTGGACAGAGTCTTCTATAAACATTATCACTTGACGCTTTATCATGCCTGGTTAAGATACGTGTCTGTAATACAAAAATCATTTTCACGCATAACACACTTTTCCTGTGAGAGAGAAGATGTGTTTGAAGAATCAACAATACACTGTTTACAGGTTACTCTTTTAATGCGGTACTACTAAACTAGTTACTACTCACTCACAACTCAACTTACTATGGTGCTCTCTCTCTCTCTCTCTCTCTCTCTCTCTCGCGCTCGCTCTCGCTCGCTCTGTCTCCGTGTCTCTCTCTCAGCAATACAAATGCAGCACACAGTCCTGTGTGTCCCGTATGATGCCTTTCTGCCTATAGAGCACATACAGTGAGAGATCTGTCGCGTCACACACATGCATGCTGAGAGATATTACACAATTGTTCACATTCATGTAAAAGGATAGTTCAAAATTGATTTACTCACCCTCACAGAAGAAAGAAAGTCACACAGGTTGGTTTGCAATGACATGAGGGTGAGTAAAGATGACTGAAGTTTCATACTCCTGCGGGAGAAGTTGATTTACTTTGTAAGATCGTGCCGTTCGCTGTCGTCTCTGATGCAATATTCCGCCAGCAGACAGAAGCTGATCTTCCGCATGGAATTATTTGCATCCGATTCTGCCAGGTCTTGCCGTTTTTACTTCACACATGTCCAGACACCACCACTCTTACCGTGTCCAGTGTTTGTGTGTGTGTTCAGTCAGGTATCAGGGATGTTGTGTAGTTTTTAGCCCCTGCATGTGTCTCTCCTGTCGGTGCAGGACCTCAGTGGTGCCGCTGATACTCCATGGTGCAGCTTCATGGTGCTTCGTTCTCACTCTCTCCGGACATGCGTTCAGCTCCCGGTTCAGCTCGGCTACGTTCACATCGCTTTTTTTGATGACAGTGTGAGTAAAAATGATACTTTCATCTTCCAACTGAGACACTTTCTTTTTTTTTCATGGATCATGCGATTTTTAATATAGGCCTACACTACCGTTCAAACGTTTGGGCTCAGGAAGATTTGACTTTTTAAAGGAAATTAATGCTTTTAATCAGCAAGGATGTATGTAATAAATTAATAGGTACAGTTAAGACGTTTATAATGTTACCAAAGTTTCTATTTCAAAAAAATGCTGTTCTTTCGAACATTATATTCATCAAAGAATTCCGAAAACTCACGAGATCCACTGAAATGTTTTCAACGTTGATAATAATATTAATCAGCATATATTCAATATATAATATAGTCACAATTTTATTGTATGTTTGATTAAAAAAAACGAAGTCAAAGTTTTGAATGGTAGTGTAGTCGCACACTTAATTTAATTTCCCATAAAATATTCTATTTACAATATACAACATATTTCTTTATTAAATATAATGGGCTCCTGAAGTCTGAGGTCAAATTGGATATGGAGTCTTGGACATAAGCACATTTTATTCTAGGATTTCAAATATGGGGCTCTCGCGGTGTGAACGTAGCCTTTCTTTCTCGTGCTGAACTGCGTACGGATCAGCCCACGTGCTAATCTACAGGCTGACTAGCATTGTGTTTCTACCCTTCTGGTTTTTGATAGTCTGATATATTCAGTGCTCCTTGCTCGGGATTCTGGGAAAGTGGCCCATCTGTGTGATATCATAAAAGCTGGTCACATGGTGCTCCCAGAATCCAGAGTCTTCTTCTGGTGCAATCGGAGAGTTCACATTTGGATTACGTGCAAACTGGATTACTGTACAACTCTACTACGTGTGCTGTTTTATAATCCTGTTTAGATCTGAAGTAAACAGGACTCTGGTGCTCGCAGAGATGTGCTTCGAAATCGAGGATTTTTGTACGAATTTGCTTAATTACATTTGCCCTCGCTGGAGGGAAGAGTTTATACAGATCACATTTCAACCGGGAAACAAAACTTTTTTGGTTTCTCTAATCAATCTAGCACATTAGACTACTTCTCGTTTGAGAGTTCCTTATTTCTTTTGGCTGACATGTCGAAAGCTAGTCAACCAACTCGTTACCTTAAAGTTTTGCAGTTTAAATTCCGATTCAAATCTGAATGGTTATATATCACAGTTGATGTTGAAATATGCTTATGGCCCACAGGTTATAGTAAACTTCTGCTTTAGCTCATGCTCAGAAACCGATCTTAAAGGAAAACATCCTGCTATTTAGACGTTTGACCTTATTGGATTGTTGTTTGGTGATGATAATTCACTTCAGGCAAATGTGAATCAAAACACTTTATTTCAGTCCATTTTTGTTGTACTTGGAGAGAATAAATGCGTAGTACTCTCATTTTACCATGTTTAAATGCAAAAAGTTGGTTTATTCTGTCTAGAAATGCCTCTCGGAGATAACGCAGAGGATTTTTGTTGCCAAAAAGGTTATGAAAGCTCTCAGAGACAAGCTGATGTCTTTCGTTGGGTTTTGAGGACGAATTTCATCCCAACCCCCTTAACCCTAAACCATTGTGTGACGTATTTTGCTCCAATATCATTTCGGGTGCGTTCACACTTGTAATTCCGTTCTTTTGGTCCAAAATCTATGTGGTCTTTTTTCACTTAGCATTCACACTGTCATTTGTGGCACTAAACCTAAAGACGAAATAAAAAGACGACTTATAGATGTTTTGTGAACTTATCCAAAACAATGTGTGCTGGGCTAAATACACTCGTAGGTGCTTAGCTACATATGGTGGTATTTTGACCGGCTGAGAACTCTTATAAAATATGTAAAGGAGTCAAAACAGCGGCAGGAATATCTACACAAATCTACCGCGAGGAGATGCGGTTCTGACCATGATGAGAAAAAATTAAGCATTTGAGCCTTTTTAGCATTGCATCTTGTGACATCATGTCCTGTTTTTGGTTCATTTAGATGTATTTGGTCCGTGTTGTGTTCATATTTCATTTGATCCGCATTAGAGTGTGTTTGGAAGCGGACCGAGACCCATCTTTTCAGCGGTCTCGGCTTGTTTGGTGCTCACCAGGGTTCGGATGACAGTGCTCACGCTTATTCAAATGAACCGCACTAACAGAGCAATCACATTAGGGTTCGTTTTAATCGAACCAAACCTGCCAAGTGTGAGAGTTTCAGGAGTTCAAGATGTTGAAAGCGAACATCTAAAATGCAGGATGTTCTCCTTTAAAGGTTCGCTTGGTAGGATCCGACTCCTTTAGCGGGATCTTTGTGGCACTGTGCTGGGTCGAACCGCTCGTAGCCTTAGAGTCTGTTTGTGTTCGTTTGGTGAAGGCTGGTGAATCTCGTAACGCAACGTGAGGTTTGATTGTCATTAGTCGAGACTTCAGTGGTAAATGAATTGTACATAGATAAGTTTGCTTCTTTTTTTTTCTTTTTTTTTTAGAAATTTATTACATTTTGTGTGCTGGGTGTTTTTGAATTCTTTTAGAGTAATTCTGCCGTGATTATTGGCTAGTGTATGGTTATATGCATGGCTGTTATAATAAAGGGGTGGAGCTGGCCGTGTCCATTAAATGCAATGACCAGAGAATTCTTTTTGTATTTATGAACCCGTGTGGGGAAGATGATTGACAGGTGATGTGTTTGAGAGCCGACCAATAACTGTTGTCAGCTTTAAAGGAGGCGGGGTCTTGCCTGAGGTTATTTTAGGAATAATATCTCGAGACCGTGAGGAGGGTTGTTTCAAAAAGGTGCTATACATTATTCTTAAATGATGAACTAGAAAAGAATGATGTGGAAATATATCGTTGACAAGTGACTCGGTCTTGACAATGACTGTTTTTATGTTGTGTAGTCTTGAAAAAGCACTATTATTTTACTCTTTTATGAATATATTAACAAAAGGCATTTTAACTTTGTACTTGATGAAAATGTAAAAGTAAAAAAAGATGAATAAAAATGTACAGATTCATGTGTTTTAGCCTAGACATTACTGTAGTATGTGCCTCTCAGTAAGAAACATTCATTCATACTGTATTCACATGCTGCCTTCAGGTCACGTCGGAGCGATCGAATTTACGAGTCCCTCGCACATGAACCAACTCATGTTGTGTCGTTGAATTGATCAAATTGGTCATAATTTGGTTTTCATTGCAATTGTTGGCCGTGTAATTTAGTTTGTATGCATACCGTGTGTACACCCTTAGGAAATTTTACCATGGTTTCAGTATAATAAAAGTGTAACATCCTTGGTTTTTGGTGGATTGATTACTATTTGAATAACCACAGTTTTACTACAAATACCATTGTTAAACTATGTTTAGTGTAACAAAATTTGTAAAAAAAATAAAATAAAAGTTTATTTGTAGTAAAACCATGGTTAATTTTCGTAAGGGCTGTCAAAGAAAACTAGCTGTAAATGTGTTGATTTATATAAAAACACATTTTTTCCATCATTCTCTGCACTTAATGCACATATTTTACTCTTCATTGTCTGCCAAAAAGCTTCTTGTGTTTGTCAGGAAATGAAATATGACACATTTTATTCTGATCACTTAAAGGCACTTTAAATTGACTTGCGAATTCGTAAGTAGGAGCTTCCCCGGAGGACTTGAAGGCAGCATTACTGTACACTGTTACCTAACTGCTTGGAAGTGATGGCAAAACTACATTACCCAACATTCCTTTCTACAAACTCCCTCCATGTACACTTGCTAAGGTCAGACTATAATGTTTTTTTATATATTATTGTTGTTGCCTCAATATTTATTGCCCTACAGCCTCGTCCATCTGATCAGTCCACAGGTCTCTCTCTCTTTCTTTTACTTCCTTTCTCCACCTGCTATAACACTCATTCAGCCTCTCTCTCTCTCTCTCTCTCTCTCTCTCTCTATCTCTGTGTGGCTGTAGTTCTGTTGTGTTTCGATGGTCTTTGGAGTGTTATTGTAGCAGCTCATCCTTCCATAATTCTCTCTGTACGCAGTGAAAGGAGAGACTGTTGAATACAGTGTCTCCTTTCCTGTGCACTTGTGCTGGGAACACTTGAATTAAATGTACTGTTTTTGTGCTAAAATCACCCTTGTCTTGTCTTTCTTATGGTGAGAGTGAAGATTATTGACATTATGATTATGAAGATTATGAAACAACTCATGTTTGGTCAAGCATTCACTTGTCGACTGTTTTTTGGGTAATTGATATGAAATGTTGCCATTTCATACCAACTGTTGGTCGCTCAAATCTTTATTCCTGGCCACCTTAAACATGCCCCTGAATGGTCTGGTGTTGAACACTAAACCTGCAACCCAAAAAGTTTTGTTTTGAGTTTCTTAAAATCAAGAATCAAGTATTGACTGTAACGTTGAATATTTACCTTCTCAAAAAATTAGCATATTGTGATAAAGTTCATTATTTTCCATAATGTAATGATAAAAATTAAACTTTCGTATATTTTAGATTCATTGCACACCAACTGAAATATTTCAGGTTATTGTTCTAATACTGATTTTGGCATACAGCTCATGAAAACCCCAAATTCCTATCTTAAAAAATTAGCATATCATGAAAAGGTTCTCTAAACGAGCTATTAACCTAATAATCTGAATCAACTAATTAACTCTAAACACCTGCAAAAGATTCCTGAGGCTTTTAAAAACTCCCAGCCTGGTTCATTACTCAAAACCGCAATCATGGGTAAGACTGCCGACCCGACCCTGTCCAGAAGGCCATCATTGACACCCTCAAGCGAGAGGGTAAGACACAGAAAGAAATTTCTGAACGAATAGGCTATTGCCAGAGTGCTGTATCAAGGCACCTCAGTGGGAAGGAAAAAGTGTGACAAAAAACGCTGCACAATGAGAAGAGGTGAGCGGACCCTGAGGAAGATTGTGGAGAAGGACCGATTCCAGACCTTTGGGGACCTGCGGAAGCAGTGGACTGAGTCTGGAGTAGAAACATCCAGAGCCACCGTGCACAGGCGTGAGCAGGAAATGGGCAACAGGTGCCGCATTCCCCAGGTCAAGACACTTTTGGGCTACAGAGAAGCAGCACTGGACTGTTGCTCAGTGGTCCAAAGTACTTTTTTCGGATGAAAGCAAATCTAGCATGTCATTCGGAAATCAAGGTGCCAGAGTCTGGAGGAAGACTGGGGAGAAGGAAATGCCAAAATGCCTGAAGTCCAGTGTCAAGTCCCCACAGTCAGTGATGGTCTGAGGTGCCATGTCAGCTGCTGGTGTTGGTCCACTGTGTTTTATCAAGGGCAGGGTCAATGCACTTCATGCTTCCATCTGCTGAAAAGCTTTATGGAGATGAAGATTTGGTTTTTCAGCACGTCCTGGCACCTGCTCACAGTGCCAAAACCACTGGTAAATGGTTTACTGACCATGGTAATTACTATGCTCAATTGGCCTGCCAACTCTCCTGACCTGAACCCCATAGAGAATCTGTGGGATATTGTGAAGAGAAAGTTGAGAGATGCAAGACCCAACACTGGATGAGCTTAAGGCCGCTATCGAAGCATCCTGGGCCTCCAGAACACCTCAGCAGTGCCACAGGCTGATCGCCTCCATGCCACGCCGCACTGAAGCAGTCATTTCTGCAAAAGGATTCCCGGACAAGTATTGAGTGCATAACTGAACATAATTATTTGAAGGTTGACTTTTTTTGTATTAAAAACACTTTTCTTTTATTGGTCGGATGAAATATGCTAATTTTTTTACTAATATTTTGGGTTTTCGTGAGCTGTATGCCAAAATCATCAGTATTAAAACAATAACAGACCGGAAATATTTCAGTTGGTGTGCATGAATCTAAAATATATGAAAGTTTAATTTTTATCATTACATTAAGGAAAATAATGAACTTTATCACAATATGCTATTTTTTTTAGAAGGACCTGTATATTATATATATATATATATATATATATATATATATATATATATATATAAAAATATATATATACATACACTAATCAGACATAACACTCTGAAAGGTGAAGTGAATAACACTGATTATCTCATCATCACAGCAGCTGTTAGTTTTCCTGTTAGAAGCAGGAAAAATAGGCAAGCATAAGGATTTGACAGTTTGACAAGGGCCAAAATTGTGATGGCTAGACAACCGGGCCAGAGCATCTGGTGAACCGGCGAAAGGGTCATGGGCGGCCAAGGCTCATTGATGCGTGGGGAGCGAAGGCTGGACCGTGTGGTCCAATCAAACGAGGTACTGTAGCTCAAACTGCTCCAGAAGTTAATGCTGGTTCTGATAGAAAGGTGTCAGAATACACAGTGTATCTCAGTTTGTTGCTTTGACACGTTCCACCCAGGGCCGGATTGAGACTCATTTTCAGCCCTGGAGTTTCATGCCTTACACCGGCCCACTTTAGTTCACGACAGACTATATTAAAATAATGTGATTCCAACCTCAGAATATAAATCTGCATAAGGTACACCATTAGAGCCTTAAGTTATAAATCTTTGTATTTTTGAAAAATATAATTTTCAATTCAGTGCAAAAACAGTAGCTTAAGTTTTGCTTCACAGTGAAGATTTATTAGAACAGTTAATAACAGGACAGTATCAATCTCTTTTTTTGTCATTTCACTTGTCTAGTAAATGTATCTTGAATTAAAAATATTTATATATTTGAACTGGAAAAAAAATCAGTGATAATGTTTGCTTATTCACACACTATGGTACAATAGCAGTTTACCTGTGTTTCACAGTAAGAGCTAATCTCTTCACAACTGGGTCCTCGCTCGCTTTCTGACACTAAATGAAATTTGTTACATTTATTTCTTAACACAAATACCCCCTTTTTACAAAGCTTTCAAATCAAGTCACTCAGTTTCATTAATGTATTGCTGAATCATCAGGTATCATTATTATCTCAGGGCATTTTTCATTGAGCAGGGCTCTTCCTATTAGTTCTTCTGAATGACAATCCTACCTGCCCATTCTGGTGTGTTGGGCTCATGACTGGAGCTTGGTAGCGTTACTGGGCGTTGCTCTTCACTATTAGCAGCAAAACGGACTAGAGGCGGCTGCTGCTGAAGAGCTAAGAAAAAGTTTGATACATGAACGTGGTTTGCAGAAGGCATTGTTTTGCGCGGTCGCATCTTGCACTGCTCCTAACTACCTTAACGTGATAATCACTACTTACCGGCCTCGTCGTCATCATTTGTTTTTTTGAGTAACAATGTGCACAGCTTAGAACATTTGGCCGTGTCAGTTTCCAGAGCCTTCTTATTATTTTTATTCTGGCCTTTACTGCGCCGCCTTTGCACTTCCTACTACCCATTTTTATCTGACTTTTTTATTTTGAGCAACTTTAAAGGCGCTGTATCGGGGGCGGGGCCAGGGAGTCAAAATATAATCACGTCATCATTAACCTGCAGGCTGCACTCTGTGAGAAAATATTTAAGTAAAAAAGAGTGAGACTGCGGTAAAATAATAAATAAAAAGAGTGGGACTGCGGTAAAATAAAAAAGTGGGGCTGCTGTGAGTGCAGGCAGCCTGGGGACAGCATCCATAGTTCAAGTGCCATGACAACAACGGCCCTCGCGGCCACAAAAACAGACCGGCCCACCGGGAATTTTCCCGGTGCTCCCGATTAGCCAATCCGGGCCTGGTTCCACCTACCTAAGCATACCTTTCATGGAAACGGTATTCCCTGGTGGCTGTGGCTCTTTTAGCAGGATAATGCTCCTGACACAAAGCAAAAATGCTTCAGGAATGGTTTGAGGAGCACGAGTTTGAGGTGTTGACTTGGCCTCCAAATTCTCCAGATCTCAATCAAATCGACCATCTGTGGGATGTGCTGAACAAACAAGTCTGAGCCATGGCGGCCCCACCTCGCAACTTACAGGACTTAAAGGATCTGCTACTAACATATTGGTGTCAGATACCACAGCACACACCTTTAGGGGTCTAGTGGAGTCCATGCCTCAACAGGTCAGGGCTGTTTTGGCAGCAAAAGGGAGACCAACACAATATTACAATATATACAAGATATATTTGAATTCCTTTCAGCGCACCTATTCGATTGATTCAGGTGTGTGAGAAACTATATAACCTATTTTAAAGGTGAAAATATTAAACCGTCGCTAGATTTACTGTTAATAATTGTGGAAATGCATATCACAATTTTTAAATGTATCCATAACAGGAAATATTGTTTCAGGCCCCATGAGTTTTTGCAGTGACACTGCTGGTGGCACATGGTAACAATAAATGTCACTTAGCATTGTGACGTATTCCTGCTGTTTACCTGGGAAACCTGCTTATCTTGAGTTTCGTTTCTTACAAACAGACGCTTATTCCACTCTCACAACCACATTCAGGGGATTACAGTCAACATCAAAATGTGGATCCTCATCCTGTTGATTATTTGGATTATTTTTTTCGTGGATGGTAAACACTTTAGACTTTTTTTTTTTTACTTTCAGAGGGTTTTTACATATTCAATCACAGACTATTATTAAACATTACTAAACCAAATGTATAATCCTACACATTTTGATTGTAATAATGCATTAGTAAATGTAAATAATATTAACTAAGATTACTAAACGCAGTTTAGAAGTGTTTTTACTGTTATTGGTTAACTGTTAATACATTGGAACCTTAAGTTGTTACCGAAAAAGCATTTCCACCTTTTGTTACACAGTAGTCTAATAGCTGTAGTGTAGGTCTATTAAAACTTTTTTTTTTACAGTATCCTATAATTTGTGTGTGTGTGTGTGTGTGTGTCATTAACAGGAAACGTAATTAACGAGTGTCGTTTGGTTCTTCATGCGTTGGCCACCGCCGTGTGTCAGCTGTACCTGGTGCTCTTACCACTACGGAATGCCGCTCAACACTTCGCCAAAGCTGCTTGGAGTGCTTTTATCGAGCCTTTTATTAATGACTCTGATAAAATGTTCTCGAGTAGTGACGAAGAGCGCATAAGGTGCTGTTTGTCGTATGTGAGAAAAGCGACTGTTCGTTACCTGGAGGGTGTGTTTTGGCTCTGGGAGTCTTTCTCCCAGTTGTTGGCAGTCGTGTCGACCATGTGTGTCGCTGTCAGACACGTCCTGCAGGGGGCGCTGTTTCTCATTGTGTTTCCGGCACGATGGGTGCAACAAATGCTGCTTTTAAATAGCGAAATTGATGAATGGACGAAAGAACAAAAGCAACAGGGAGAGCGATTCCAGAAACAAAAAAGACAGGTGGAGGAATACATACACGCTGGAGCTCAATTAACAGGAAAAAAGGGACGTAGGGAGTGCACAATTCCCTGAAAGAATAGTTCATCCATACATTTTTGTCATAATTTACTCACCCTCTTGATTTTTCTTCTTGAGCAAAAAAATATTTTAAAGAATTTTGTTAACCAGACAGCTGACGGGATCCATTGACGTCCAGCGTATTTTTTCCTATTATGCAACTCAGTGGCTACCATCATATGCTTGATTTCCAACAATCTTTGAAATATCTTTTGTTTTAAAAAAGAAAAAAACTCATAGGTTTGGAACAACATGAGAGTGAGTAAAGGATGACAGATTTTTCCTCTTTAACATATATGTGTTTATATGATTTATGGTTGACTTTTCTTTGAAAGGAGACTTTCATACATCTTTGTGTTTCTGCAATCAATGAAGGAATGTACATAATCAAGTAATCAAGATTTTATTACAATGATATACAAAAATATATTTAAAAATATGCAATTAAAAAATACTTTATTCATGCAATTTGATTATCAAAATTGAATATCATGTTAAACACGTATATAATATTTATTTAGCTGTTAAATACCATTATTGTCTGTATGATTTTCACAAAATTAAATCATCTGTACTGCAATAAAAGTCAAAAATAACCCATGCTCTACAGCCGGAGCTTCTACTGCAGGTTTACTCTGTGTTTGACACTAACATATATGGTACTAATACTTCTTAGCACTTCTACAATAAAATAATCAACAGGCGCTGTTGTCCGATGCTTCTCATCACAGTCTGGCATCTACACGGATTCCAGGAGTCCATCCATCATCTGTCATGAAGAACAAAATGCACAACACATTACACTACACAACAGAGCAGAAATACTGTGCAATTGTAATTCAGAACAGAAATCAATCAGTAATCATACTCAGCATGTCCCATATTCTCTTCACTGCGGATTTATTCACTCTAAACTCATTCTGGTCGTCGCTGAAATACAGAGACATATTGTTATTAACTTAATTTCTGTGCTCATAAATCCATTTCAGTTTCAAAGTTGATGTCTCAGAGGCCTTAGATGTGTGTTGTATCTATTTACACTTTGGTTTTGGTCACAGCATCCATCCTGAGCAAAGCTGAGAGAACGTTCTTCTGTAGGTCAGATGATAAACCCTCATACGACTGGACTTCACCTGAGACAGAGACAAGATTAATTAACCTGAGAGACTGTTACATAACCATCAAGTTTATTCTCAACTGGAAATGACCCACACCTGAAATAAGGAGCTTCGTAATGAAACTGCGGATGCTGGTTGAAAACATCTTCTCTCTGAATGCCTGCGAGCTCTCTTCACACAGGTACCTAAACACCACCTAAACACGCTGATATCAGTGCTGACGCGTTCAACATCCTGTTACTCACCAATCTACAAGACGAACTGCGTGGACAATTGAGTAGATGACTACAATCACCTGGTAACTCTCAATAAAAGGCTGCAGAATCGCTCTGAGGAAGACGATGGTTTCCTGGCCGTCGTCTCTCACGTAGACCTCTTCATCAGAGCGGCCGATTGCACCAGACTGCTGTAGCAAAAAGCAGCCCTCCTCATAGTCCTAAGAGAGAGAGAGGCAGATGTTTAGATGGATGTCATGTGTTAAACAGCTTCATTTAGACCAGGAGTGGCGAACTCCAGTCCTGCAGAGTTCAGCTAGTGATGTTACGTCTGACACCGATGCTCCGAAGCTTGCTTCAAACTCGAACGGTCCTTGAAATGAACCACTGCTTCGGAGCTTGTATCATTATGTCACTAGTCACGTGAAAATGCCTTCTGAAGCAAACAAACTGCTTCACTCCTGTAGTGAACCACCTGACTGCTTTCACAGCCCAATCAGTGTTGACAGGCTTGAAACCTGCCGGCTGTATTTCTTATGTGCTTTCACACATGATACTGCCATGCTAAAAAATATATAAATAAATAAAACAAAACAAAAATAAATAAAAAACTCTTTTACTGAAATTCTATTGCATTTAATGGTTTTCATGGGGATTTTATTGGTTGTAATGGGAATTATTGTGGTCTCTGCGGGTCTCTTCTGATATGTGTTGGGTTCTATTGGTAGGGGCATCACATCCTAATGGAATATGTCCCACACACAAAGAAAAAAAAATCTGTAGTGGTTTAAATTGTAAAAGCCAACGGTTCCTATTGGTATTTTAATAGAAACCAATAGAATTTCTGTGATGGTTTCCAGCTTTTTAAAGCTGGTCTGATCTTCTGTCCTTGTCTAAAGAAATAATTATACACGCACACATCATTAATGTTTTATTATCAAGGTGAACACATGAAATTCCTCAGTATCTGTAAAATGTACCTACATAAATGAGCTTCACAGCACTAACACTGTTTCAGCTTTGATCGCCTCGGTAATCACGTAGTAAACGGGGCGTGAACATAAGCCTACTTGCATTTTATGGTTGTCAGCTTTGTTACATTACATTTACTTCACCAGGAGATGGTGCTGCAATTTCTATCTGAATGAAGCTTCGAGTAACGAACCATTTTCGACACAATTGTATCAGAAAGCAATAATGCTTTGAAACGCTTCATTTGGCCATCACTAAGTTCAGCTCCAACCCTGATAAAACTCACCTGCCTGAAACTTTCTAGTAACCCTTCAGAGCTTGATTAGATTGCTCAGGTGTGTTTGATAAGAGTTGAAGCAAAACTCTGCAGGACTAGAGCACTCCACCCCTGATTAAGATGATCAGACTCACCTGATCAGTTTGACCAGGAATGAAGACAAATTCATTGGAAAAGAGCTCCAGAAGGAACTTAAATTGCTGAAAGATGTCTTCTGGAAAGGAGACAACAGAGGTAACTGGTTTTAATGGTTAAGGATCAAGTTTAGCTAAAAATAAAAATTCATCATTTATTCACCTTCATGTCATTTCAAACCTTACTTCTCTCTTGTGTGGAACACAAAACATTAGTAGAAAGTACATGCTACTTTTTTTATTTAAAAAAAATGTAAGTGACATTAAAGTTATGTTTTTGGGTAATGCAATAGTTTTGTATGAGTAACATGGCAATATTTAAGTTTAATCACTGAAAACCACCCCTTACGAGTTTGAATAGTCATGTGAAATACATTTATGGTGCTTTTTCATACATTTTGGAGCTTAAAGGTACACTGTAGTTTTTGCTGCAAGAGGTTGCTATTCAAAGCAAAGGTGTAGCTTGATGACGCAGAGATCTTAGAATATGTGGTCTTCACCTCACAGCCGGTGGAAAAAAATTGGGACAGAACGCGGGCAGAACTCATGTTCATGAATGAGATTATTAACGTTACTGTAGTATGCCGGAGGGCTGAGTGCTGTGGGAGCTGAACGAGGTCCCTGAAGCAATTTGCTAACTGGAGACGAGCGTGACGCACAGCTTGAGAGCAGTGGAGCTTTTATCCGCTTCTTCCGGTCATGCATATATGGGGATCATATTAGATACATTTGAGTCTGTTGAAAATTGTTACTGTATGTTCGCTCTGCAGTTGCTATGAGACACTTGTTGCACACTGCAGTAAGCTAGATCGATATTAGAATATCATGTTAATAAATGCTGGATGGCTTGTGTTGCTAAATGGCTTGCGATTCATTTTAAAACATCGTAAAATGGAGAAAAATTGTATTACTGTACAATAATTTGTTTTCTGTCAATAAATGTCTCCAAATAGTTTATAATTTGTCTAATTTCCATGATTTTGACAAACCCGCATTACCCTCGGTTTCCGGTTATGATGTCATTGACAGGTGAAGCACGGTCCGTGTCCTGGTTACAGCACCGGCTCTAGCTCTTTGGTTGCCCTAGACGAGATGGAGTTTTGCGCCCCCCACCCCTCCCCACTCCACTCCACTCCACTCCACTCACTTTTATCGTCTCTAATTCAGCACATGTCTGTTTTCCTAGGCCTACCCCTAACCGAGAAGCAATTATTATTAAACATTTTCGACGCTTTATTTCCACTTTTCAAACATTTTCTCACTTTTTATTGAAAATAAATGCCTTTCCGATCTGATATGTGATGGGAAAAGGGAATAGAGCGAGTGTGGTAAAAGGCAGGATCGCACCTCTGATCGACCTGCATCAAATCTTGATGCCATGGGTCTTACCACTACACTACAGCCACTATAAAAAATTTTGGTGAACACAGCATATTTGTGTTTAATGTAAATAATATGGCATCTTTCGTTAGGCTGCTCCAGTAAAAAAAAAAAAAAAAACGAGAGGCCGTATTTATTTCCTTCCGACGCTCACGTAGAGAGCGTTTGTACTTTTCATAAATAACATGCATACGTTATCCATATTAATAACGAACTGGACTTTTGATATTTAAATGACATCCATGTAGGTTATTGTAGATTATTGTCAGTGAAGTTATGTTTGCAATACGTATAGTAATTATGTAGAAAACTAGCAAGTGATAGCTTAGTGACAATATTAATAATATTTATAAAATAAATATTAGTTGATAAGATTGATACTAAGTCATTTTATTTTGTTTGACAACTTATTGGTTGAGATAAGAAGACTAACCTCTATACTGGGCTTTCTTTCGATTTTCGAAATTTCGAAATTCGATTTTTCGATTTTCCCGGCCTGACAGGTGTCGTAATACCAGTTTCGGCCATGGGAGGCGGTATGCGAGCAACATATCACACCAGCCAACCTGGCGTACTTAAACCTGATGTCAATCGTGTGGAAAGTACAGCCCACTACTTCATTTCAGTTCAGGGAAGAGAGAGGACGGATGGCCGAAGCCCATGGCTCCTAAAAAGGAATCTGATATGATAAAAATAGCTGTTTTTACCTGACCAGAAAAAGCGGAAGTGCGGATGCCCGGTGACTGTGTCCCGTCCCGTCATAATAAAAGTCCCGGTACTCGCGAGCCGTGTGTTTGTATAACAATCACTCCAGCGGCCGTGCTCAGCTCCACAACACTCGGTCCTGCTCTGCTTTACACTACAGTAACGTTAAAAACCGTGTTAATAATGAAATTCATGAACATGATTTCTGCCCGAGTCCTATTTTCCACTGGCTGTGAGGTGAAGACCACGTCCCAAAATACTGCGCTCACACCTGGCGTCATCAAAATACGCCTTTGTTTAGAATAGGCGCCCTCCAGTGGACGGAAAGTTGCATAATGCACCTTTAAAGTTTTTAATAAATTTGTAGAAATTCCATAATATATCAATATTCCACAAAAGGTTTTCATGAGGGTGAGTAAACCTATGAAAACGTCCTGTGATGCTCTCATATTTCTCACCTGTCCTTCTGCTTACAGCTGTAGTCATTGCAACCGCCACCAAAGCTGGCCGTGTGAATACATGTACTGCTTGATTCCTGTAGGAGGCGCACATGAGCACAGCAGCAGCCCGTCTGAACACGCCCTCCTCTTGAATGACAGGTCCTGGACCCTCCTCCTCCACTAAACAGACACGCCCCCTCTCACAGCGCACTACTGAGTGATGCAGGGTCATGCTTGATGACATGACTTCAGAATCCAAAACATGCCCTTCAAAACAAAAAAGGGTGAGAATGGTTGGTTTTTTTCACTATACAGTTGATAGGGTGGTCAAGTCTCAAGTTTCCAGACTTTTCCTTTTTTAAAGATATGTAAATAAAGTAATTTTTACTATCAGAGGGGCTTAAAGCTGAAGTCCATAAGTTTTGCCTCTCTGTCGCCATCTCAGTTTGAAACCTGCAATTGCAGTTATTTGTGGAATCATCATCTTTACATGAGTCGTGCATCAGCAGCTCCTCAGTGCGGATGAATCTAATGTTTTGAGGAGTGTGTGTGACTGTCAGTCATTCACCGCACCAGAGTGGATACTGTACTTCAGATTCACAGATTCTATGTCTGTGAAGTACGACCAAAATAATCATTTTCACTGGAAAATGTCCTCCAATCGCTATACCAACGGCGATTAAATCTAACAGTCGCTTCGCTCATATCACATCACACCGTGCAGATTATTATTACTGTTATACTTTGTTCTCAAATTGTTTGTTAACAACATCAGCTTTGCGTGACTATGTGTATTTTGTGTGTGTTAGCTTTACCTGCAGATTTTAATTTCTGTACAGTCTAATATTTTGCTTTCGGGTGAATCTCCAGCTGTCACGGATGTCGTTTGGACCTTTCTGGATTACAATCCGCCATCAAAATGACACTTTAATTATTCCAGCTGCTGTGAGAAAAGGCTATAAATGATCCACCACCTGCATCATCCACACACCCCGGACTCCTCCTTTATGTATACAGACGTGACGTAAAGACATGCTTGAATTTTTAGCGGAAAGCTACCAGTACCACTCACACTATAACACATTACAAGTTTATTATTGTGGATCAGGCTAAGGTAAGGAGATACACAGACTGGTTATGTACTTGCTCAAAAATTGATAATTTTGGATAATTTTAATTTTTAAAAAAGATGGACTGCAACTTTAAACAAGCATATTTTCTTTCCAGAAGACTCCACACACAAACTTAAGAACTTCGGTCCCGTTTGCCCCATATTGAATGGTCTGTGTGATTGCCATAGGAACAGCTCTGAATGGGGTTTTTGTTGTTTTCTGTTGACCCTATTCACATGTTTGGCTTTGGTCCAAGAATTAAAGAACCACACAAATGGTTCACAATACTTAGAAAGCTAAACTAGTAAGAGACCCTTGGAAAGAGCTCATGAATATTCTAACCATACAAGTACAGAGCTCAAACTATATTGTGTGAGCGTTTTCTCTATGGACAGCATCTGCTGCGGATTTTATGGCAAAAAACAATCAAATCATCCCTCAGTTTTTAAAAAGCCAAAATTGTGTTTAGAGGGTTTATTGTTGTTAAAGCAATTCCTCCATCCAAATATGTGTTATTTGAGCTGTAAAGTTGTCTAAAGTGTGCTTTTAGTATTGTGAAAACTATTTGAAATAAGCCAAAGCTACTTTTGATGCTAACTGAAGCTAGAATGGCTCTTGCACTGAACAAACCATCTTCCTTTAAAGGAACTGATTGTATGTTCTAGTCAGGGTTTATTTATTGAATGTCATCTCTACATGTGTCCTTACTGGGCCATCTGAGGTGGGCTCCAAACTGCAGGGCGATCCTCCTTAGCCAGAGGGTTTTGTGGGTCAGCAGGTCCAAATCAATTCCCTGGAGGTTCTGGAGAAGAACCACGGCCATCAGGTTCCAGGCGCTCAGTACCGCATTTCTCTCCTGCAAACGGATGGTCATGTGGGCTAGACCAGATACAAACTCCTGTGTCTCCTTATTGGGCTTCATGGGCAGGTCTCTGTTATGAGACAGAAGAAAAAAGGTGAGGTTTTATGGAGGTAAACTGAGCAACAATTTGTGTAATAACAGACTACTACTTCTACTGGTATGGAGTTTGTATACTTGTGCACCACTTGGCACATACCAAGTGAAATACTGTATTCCACAATGCAATGCATACCTGGGTACCAGATTGTACTGCCTGCGGTCTATCTTTCCCTTGACCAGGTCTCTTACAGACACAGTGTTTCCAAAGCACACATGCATGCAGCCGTAATCCTCCTTCAGCACCGTCCTGGCCTTCAGCAAACCCTGCAGATCCACAGCAAGAGCTCAAGTTCATTCCTTACTATTTCGAAATGCATGAAACTTTGACTTTCTTTGTGGCTTTAACAAAGCTGTACCCCTGTGGTCTCTCTAGGTTTAGGCACACCGAGCAGCTCATGAGCGAGAAGCGACTCCTCCAGCACACGCTCGTAACTGATGCTGATGGGGACCAGGCTGATGTCAAACACCTCTCCTTTAAAAAAGGGCTCCAACACCATGTGCATCATTCCTGTGAGGATCCAAACAGAACTTGAGGACCAAGAACATGCACAATCCCACATTTCCAACTTACTATCTTAAATGTAATCTTACCTAGTTTTGGTGTGAGGGATTTCAGTGTTCTACTCCGTAATCCTTCGACATAAAACTCTAATGGAGCATAACCCGTCTGCAGAAAAACAGCTGCTGTGAGTATCAGTGCTAACTATATGTTTTGGTGCTATGCTAACAATATAAGATGGCTTTTTCTAAATACATATTCAGAGCCCTATGGAATAAAGTGCACTGATTAATTGTGCAGAAATGTACATTAAAAAAGAAAACTTCACTTTGATTTCACATTGACTCTAACAAATACACTACCATTCAAAAGTTTGGGGTGCAGTAAGATATTTTTTTAATATATTAATATTTTTATTAAGCAAGGACGCATTAAATTGATGAAAAGTGACAGTAAAGACATTAAAGGGGGGGTGAAATGCTGTTTCATGCATACTGATCTTTTTACACTGTTAAAGACTTGGAATCCCATACTAAACATGGACAAAGTTTCAAAAGTTAAGGTGGACGTTTGATGGGAGTATTTCTTTGTCAAAAATACTACTTCCGGTTAGTCATAAGTTTCGGCAAGTTTTTTGCGATCATGCGTCCCCTTTGACGTTAATGGGGGCGGAATTTCCTTGTATGGGCCGTACGGACAATTCTACCGGAAGCGCGTGAGAGAGAGAGAGAGAGAGAGAGAGGGAGAGAGCGAAAGCAACAGGCTACCCCCATCAAAGCGCTGGCTCGTAGGCTGCTGCACAGGTGATGAGCACAATTACAATGTCACCAAAAAAAGTGCGTTTTTGGTTGCCAGACCAAGACAGTCCTGCACAGATTCCCCAAAAACCCCGCGTTAAGGCAACAGTGGATGGAATTTGCTTTTCCGGATCAGCAACTGAGTTGCGCGAATGTTTATATCTGTTCACTGCATTTCGGTGCCGACTGTTTCATAAACAAGGCCCAGCTTGACGCCGGATTATCCGATCGCCTAATGCTGAAGGATGGAGCAGTCCCAACGATAAAGGTCCCAACGTTAGAACCGCGGGCGGTGAGTTAGACTGCTTCAAATGTCTGTGTTTTTGCCTATGCTCATCAAGTAGCCCAAACATGATCACGTATAGTTAATTGAACAATGGAGCATGCGATGTGTAGTGCGTGTACATTTGTTTAGCTGGCCACTATATGTGTAACTTTATGTTTGTGTATTGTAAAAGCACTCCAATCAACAATACACAAAGAGTGGGGAAATATGTTGAACTAAATAAGCGCGCTTCTTCATTCAAATGCGCTACTATTCCGTGTCTTTCTATGTAAACACTAACTTAGCCTGCCGTGCAAAACCAGTCCGCTTACTGTCTACACAAACCACGCGTAAACACACAAACACACGTGCACAACTGCACTTCTCACATGTACACCTTCAAAGACAAAAATACGACGATATAATTCAAGTATAAATATGTAAATAACACAAGTCGCTAAGCATATTAAATAGTTAGTGTATATCGTACCACATAGAGACGTCCTGCTCTAGTCGTTTTTGCTGCTGCTCCTGTTCAACTGCAGCCTCTGGGTCTGATTCCGGATCATATCTGATGGCTGTATCTGATTAAAAGCCATATTTTTATTTTGAATAAAGTTTTTCCCGCTGTGAGGGATGACACAGCTTTACGACGCACTCGACTCAACACACAGTGCGCTGCTGCACACGTCATTATTTAGCTCCGCTCACACGACACGCCCCCACCCGCTCGGCTTTTTTCGGAAAGACTCGGAACAGCGCATCTTTCTTATATAATTATAAAAAAAATAAAGACTTTTCGGAGATATGCAGGATGCAATGCTACTCTATAGGTACTCAAGATTGACATGACACTGACTGAAACTGAGTGTTTCACCCCCCCTTTAATAATGTTACAAAAGATGCTGTTCTTTCAAACTTTCTACCAAAGAATCCTTTTAAAAAATTGAACCACGGTTTCCCAAACAATATCACGCAGCGCAACTGTTTTCAGCTCCGATAATTTTTCAACGTTGCAGCAAATCCTCATATTAGAATGATTTCTGAAGGATCATGTGACACTGAATACTGGAGGAATGATGCTGAAAATTCAGCTTTGATCACAGGAATAAATTATATTTGAAAATATCTTCAAAAAGAAAAGTTATATTAATGTGTAATAATATTTCACAATATTACTGTTTTACTGTAGAAGAGATGTATTTCAAAAATCTCACAGATCCCAGACTTTTTAACAGTAGTGTAAATATTTAATGTAAAATCTTACCAATCCTAAACTTCTGAATGATTGTTTACAATCTTTTTAAAGACATTAATAATAAAGCATGCTCTAAATTCTCACCCGCACAATCGTTTTGACATACTCGGACAGAACTGCCCAGTACAGCTTGTCTGAGCCAATGGCACGACGGATAAAGAACGCACCCGACCGGCGAAAGATCTCCCCAATCAGCTTCATCCCCATCAGAGCTGTTAGAGAAATGAGATTTGAAAAGAGGTGAGTAGAGGAATAATTTACTAACCCAGCCTGAAAACATGTTCTTAAATCCATCTTTAATGATGCACTAAGCAGATTTGTGTGTTTTTGACAGGACAGCATTTAGTGGTCACCGTGAGGGGACGCCCATTTCAAACATTTGTCTAAAGTGTTGGGCATTACTTGGTGCACCTTTAAAATGAATAAGTACATGATGTGACTGTGGGATTTTGCCACCACAACAAAAATCTTTAGATACTTGCGAATTCCAGCTGCAATGACGGGAATAGAGAGGTCATATGTGAACATGATGTAAGACAGAACAAGGAAGTCCATGTAGCTCCTGTGATTGGGCATCAGGATGACGGGATGCTCCTTAATGGCTTGCTGGAGCTAAATGATAACACCATTTTTTGGTGAAGCATTCCTTTTAAAAATAGAATTGATTTTTAATGAATTAATTATGGGCAGGATAAAACACTAACCCGTGTGAGTCCATCCTCGTTGACGTATACAGCGCTGAACAAGCTTTTTAAAACTTTGGTCATTGCGAAGCCCAGCAGACGAATGAATCCCAGCTGAAGGTTTTGGCTCATCTCGTCCAGTAACGCAGACGCTTCCTCTAGAAGTGCCTCACGCGGTTCAGCGCACTCAACCATGATCTGTGAGTGTGAGCAAGAAACAGTTAATAAAAACCGCTGTGGCATTTTAGTAATCAAAAAGCATGTCTAATTAATTAAAATGATGAAAATTATACAATTTAACAAGAATTTGATTGTTATTAACAAAAATTACTTATGTGCCCTTTTTAAAATTAGATTCTGTTTTATTTTTTTACTAAATTCGGTTTTAGTATTAATTCCATTTTAATTAAAATATAATACTCAAAAACCATGCGTAATTAATTAAAAACAACTATATATGTATGTATGTCTTTTAACCATATGAAATCAAACTTTTTTGTCAAAGAAGGTATGCATGACAGAGCTTAACTGTAAATATTAAAACATGGAGGTAAAAATTGTGATTGACCCCTATTCCTTAAACAATACATTTTTAATAATAATTTATTATTATGATTATTATTATTATTCAAAACATTAGTATTACAATGAGATGTAGCTAAATACAACTGTAACATTTCGCTCAGATTTCTGAAGTTCATGTCCTCATACATGCTTCAGTGTGTGTGTGTGTGTGTTGTAAATGAAACCGCGTGCCTGCACCATTTATTCACAGTGACATGCAGTTTTCTTATTTAAATAAATAGTGCTGTTCAATATTCACAGACACTAGTCTATATGGCAAATTGATTTAGGTTTTCCTGCTTTTTATTAATTCATCATCTGTGTTATACAATAAAATCCGTTTTTTTGACTGGATTCCATGTTTCCGTCCGTGTTTTCTGCATCGTGTATGCAGGGAAATTTCTCATACCCCTTCATTTGAAGTGAGGTCCGGAAAAGTCTGTTTGAAGGGCTATCTGGCCCTACCCCTACTACAACCAACAGAGAATCGAAAAACAGGGTAGGATAGGGGAACGTGTAGGGGTAAGGGGCAGAATGGGATTGGGCCTATGACATCTTCCTTTATTAACTGTATCTGGCTCTTTCACCTCCTGTATGATGTAGCTCAGGTACTGGGATTCAAGCACCATCCTGTTGAGAGTGGCAGCTGAAATGGGTGTGGCTCCACGGTATGGCTGAGGGTTAAAGGTCCGAAAGGCGTGGCTTAAGTCACTGCTCCGCCTCCTCTCCTCCAAAATATCAAAGAGGCCATCAGGCTCTCCACCCAGAGCTTCAGCACTCTAATAACAGCATAACACACACAATTTTGCTAGTTTAATCCACAAGAAAGCTACGCTTTTCATACTTAAGACAGTCAAAACAGCAAGAACAAAACTATGTTAGTTCCAATTACGTACTTGAATGGCCAAAAATGAACATTCATTTGATGAATCCAAAATTAAAAACTATTTTTGTTAAATTAACAGTGGAAGGTTTAAGTAGACTCGAAATGACAATTATACGAAAACATGTATTTTGTTGTTGAAAAACACGTTTTCAAAAACGTTTATACTGCATTATTTGTCTATTATTTCTATTGTCTAAACAAAGAAACAAACAAAATTGTGATTATTCTGTATAATTGTGATAATATTGTTAATGTGCTCACGAGCTTATTAAAATCTCTTAAACCGTTAAACTGACTTGAGCAGCGCGAGCGCAAGGGAGTCTGACGTTAACGTTAGTTCTGGATGGAGAACAGATTTTCGGAGGTAAAACACTTTTCCTTCACGACAAACTATAAAAATAACCTCTTAAAGCTGATAAAATATTTACCTAAAGTATAAAATGTATATATTTAAAATTATTCATATTTTTTTCTTTGTAATTTTGCTTCTTTTGTTTTTTTATTTGCGTTTACTGTGTTGTTTTTGTTGCTCATTTTCCGTGTTTTCCAATAAGGCAAGCGAAACAAAAAGTGAAACAAAAACACTTTTATACCGAGACAAAGACAAAAAACTAAATTAGATGACCAATGGTGATTATCTTATTCAACTAAGCTAATGTAACGTTACACTTCAAGCGTTCTTCGTTGATTACGTTATAATAAAAGCGATATCAGTTAGATTTGTTTCGTTGTGTAGCTCTCACGGTATTATAATGCACGCCCGGATCAAATAAATATACAAAAATAACTCAACAACAACAGACAGATCATGTTCATACCAATCGCTCCATGTCCCATGCAGAAGCAGGTGTTCTCCTGGCTTCTCCCCCTCCTCTGACGACATGATCCGAGAGTCTACTGAACCGAGCGACACTCGGACCGAGGCCCGCGAACCAATGAGCGCGCGCACCGCGGGAACGCCTCCTGTCGCGTGACCTGTTACCCCCAATAATCTCCAGCTTTAAACAAATCTGTCAAAGATTAATATTAATAATAAAAATAATAATAATAATATATTACTTAATTAATTTGTATAATCACATCACACTAACTCTTATTATGATCAAAACTACTTTAAATGTGATCATCTTTGTTATAATGAATATCATTGTTATTTAAAATAAAAATAATTAATTATTAAATGGTAGTTTTTTTTTATTATTGGTGAGCTTTAAAACTATTAAAGTGGCACATTCTGAATTTAAGCGCCTGTATTTACTGGAAGGTAATAAACATTTACTGTCCAAACCTCATATATTCATTTTCCGATATATTAAATAAATTGAAGTATTAAATCACAATGACAGAATATTTCCTGCTGTAGTTTTATTGAAGATCAAAACAGATGGATTTTCCTTCAAAGAAGCATCACCTGAAAAACGGTCCGGATCAACTGCTCTTTCACAGAAAGAAAATCAGAAAATCAGACAAAACACCAAACACTCTCTCTTTGGAACTAATAGTTAAAAATAGTTTTCAATAAAAGGGGATTTAAAAAAAAAAATATATATATATATATCAACAGCATCATGCTACAGCTATAGCATAGTCTCATATAGTATATTATCTAAATCTTTATATCCCATTAAAAACATAATACAATTGAATAAATCCAATCAGGGTTATGATTATTAATTCATAAGAAAATATAACAGCATATCTTTCTTCAGTAACGTGTAAAGTGCTGGTTAAAAACGTATGAAGGCAGGAATATCAGAATACGGCTGTGATATGACCGCAGAATACCTTATAAATAATTAGACAGATAAAATATTACTTGGTACATTAACAAAAATATACCAAATAATATTTGGAGTTCAATGATTTCCATCCGAAAAAATAAAGAAATGTGACATATCCTATATCATATAATAAAAGAGTAAATCTCACAAAAATTGTCAAGAAATGTCTGGGTCATATTTTGCATAAGGAAAATGAACTGTGTATTTAGACCATTAACATTATAGTAAATAAATAAAGGTCCTTAATTGTTTGATCGGACCATAGCCTTCGCTCCCCACGTGCATCAATGAGCCTTGGCCGCCCATGACCCTGTCGGTTTACTTTTGATATACTGACCGCTGCAGACCGGGAACACCCCACAAGAGCTGAAGTTTTGGAGATGCTCTGCATTCATATGGCATTTGTCAAAATTGCCCATTTTTCCTGCTTCTAACACATCAACTTTGAGGATAAAATGTTCACTGTCTAATATGCTGCCTAATATATCCCACCCTAATATATCCCAGCCACTAATGCCATGATGAAGAGATAATCAGTAATCCACTTCACCTGTCAGTGGTCATAATGTTATGCCTGTTCAGTGTTTGTATGTATTTGTGTATATATATATATATATACATTAAATATGAGTTAAATATGACCTGGACATTTCAAAATGTGTGAAATGTAACATTATTCAGTTTCATTCATACATTAACAGATGCATGTGATCACAAGCAACACGGAAAAAGGTAAAAGTACAATATACTATAAATCACAAATGGCATGTAAAGACATTTTTAAAAGAAAGTGCATTTTCTGAGGTCCAGGCCCACACATAAATTTTGTGTGTGATTTTCATATGTTAATAATGATTTCAGTATGTTCAGAGGTTGGTTTTCAGCCTGTGCCTGTTGTGTATTTCTGCATTCTGTGCAAGTTTATGAGAGACAGATGCGTGGATCTGATCAGCGAGTGGTGTTGGTAGTGCTCGCTATCTGTGCGTCCACGAGGGGGAGCTGTTCTCTCCAGAAGGTGAACTGGCTGAAGGTGTCACTGCAGGGGAAATCACACGAACTGCTGCGCTTCAGGAGCGGGAAGACATGATCCACCACCTCGCCCAGACGCACGTACCTGTACAGGTAAACCACAGCTGACACGCTTATTCATATAAAGCATTTAAACACACACACACACACACACACACACACACACACACACACACACACACACACACACGCAGCCACTAGCAGTGCTAACTGAGGGAGTAACTAACTAAAGAAGCAACACAATTGGCTTAAAGGGCTAGTTCACCCAAAAATGAAATTTGGATGTGTATCTGCTTACCCCCAGGGCATCCAAGATATAGATGACTTTGTTTCTTTAGTAGAACACAAATTAAAAATTTTAACTCAATCGTGTCTCAAAACATCAGTGTGTCGTCACAAGCCACGGTGTTTAATATGGATGTGTCTATGCATGTTTTTTTTTACTCTCATAGATTTTTCTACAAAGCACTCTCTCTCATATAAAGCATTTGAAAGTCTGATTAATATTTAGTAAATTGGTTTGTTTGGACACTTCATTGAAATCACTTCACTGATTTATTTTATGGCAATGCAATATCTGCTTCTTTATTTTTATGTGCTTAATTTCCAGTATTTTTGAGGAAAGTATTTTATGCTGCGTTGTGCGTTCACATTATGTAGTCTGTGATTTCATGATGGCATTTTGCTGTTATTCGGTTACTTTGGAGACGTAATAGTTTACAGATTACAAGTTACCCTGTTTAAAATTAATAATGAAATAGTTACACTACTTATTACAAGGAATGTAACTGATTAAATTTGGTTACTTTTTGATTACTTTTCTATTTTCTAGCACTGGAACACATTTTTAGCACTTGCCATTGATGGCAACTCTCAGACAGGTTGTAGCCACATAGCCTTTTAGCGGCAATGTGGATTGATGTAATTGTCAGACGTGATGCGATACACATTCAAACAAGAGCCAATCAAAAGAATCAGAATAGCATCGCTTTACTAAACAGCCTTTAAATGGCAGGAAAAAGCAACAAATGAATGTATCCTAGCTCTTTACAGAAAATATTCAGATGTACAATTAAATAATTAATTTAACTCTTTTCTCAGTAACTGGAACTGAGTACATTTATTTATTTATAATTAAATTACGTAATCTAGTTACATGTAACTAGTTACTCCCCAACACTGTGGTACAAGTAGTTGTTGTTGTAATTATGAGCTCTACAAGGACGTGAACACTTTTTAAGTTGAAATCTCATAATTACGATAATTATGACATAAATACACCTTTAGTATAGTAATTTGTAGTGTAAAATAAAATTATTGTTATAATTATAAAAAAAGTAATGTTTACTTCGCAGTATAATTGTAACTTACAACTGTTATATTTTTATATATATTTTTAGTTAAAAACTACTACTTCTAATAACTAAAAGTAAAAAACTCGTTTTTGCTTCCGATTTTTTTTATTTTTTTTTATTTTATGTTTACTTGCATGTCATGTGACCCAGCATGTGTTGTTAAATTGAAATATTAAGTTAAAATCTCAGGGGTACTTTTATTAAATATTTTACGTCTAAGGAGTTCGGTTGACAAAAACCTCAGGGAACACCTGTGCTAAGTATAAAAAGCTATAACTTTAGCATTCCCTTCCCTCCCAGTGAGAGAGTTTTCTAGTTTTTATTAGTAGCTTCTTGTATAGATTACTATTTTAAGAAAAAAGTAGCTTGTCTTATAAATAGCTCATAGCTTGACAAACAACAGTTTAAAAAAAGCTTCCCTAACACTGGTCAGTACTCACGATGAGATGTTGGTCTTGGCATGTTCCTGGATCAGTTCTCCTTTAGGATTGACAGTGAAGATTCTGTTTAAGGGAACACCCACCTCCTTATAGGAAAACACATCCTACAGACACACCAAATTGGGATTACAAAACTACACATGGCACAGAACACCTACAGGCATCTTTATTAGGTATGAAAATCATTTTGACTGATAAGTTAGCTAATAATTATGTTTATTAGGGCTGGTATGATGATTAGGGGTGTTCGATTCCAGGTTTTTTGGAGTCGACTCCGATTCACGACTCCCACTGTGGGAGTCTATGGAATCGACTCCTCGACTCCATTTACTTCACATCAAAACAGGGTTATAAATCAGATAAAATTGCAGTTGTTACACACTTAAATTATTTCCCCCAACACAAAGTCTTAAAACCACACACTTTTAGCTTGGCCGCCCAAATTAGTCCTTAGCGATGACTTCAGTGGCTATCAGCATTTCTATGTATATATGTTGCCAATACATAATTTTACATAGGAAAAGTCCCGCAAAAAGCTGTTGTTGAGTGATGGCGCGACACGAGTGATGGCGCTAAACGCACATGATCATCGTCTTAAAAGGCGAGTTAAAGATATTATACATAAAATAATGCATACTTATTGATGCATTTCTTCTTGATGTGAGTTTTCTTATGATTTATGGTTAGTTTAATGAACACAATTAGGTTCCAAACTAAATCTATATATCTATATATATATATATCTATATATATATATATCTATATATATATATATATATATATATATAGATATCTATATCTATATCTATATATATATATATATATATATATATATATATATATATATATATATATATATATATGCATTAATATATATACCTTCAATTTAATTAAAGTCGCTGTGATTGTTTCTAAAGTAAGCACTCAAATAAATGTGTGAGACAAAGTTTCTGTGACAGCTCTCTGTATATCTCGGTCTATTAGCTACGTCAGTGTTTTACCTCGCTCGCTTAATTTCATTCACTTCTTGGTTTAAGTGCAACTGCCATGCACTTTAGATGAGAGATTTAGTAAAGAAGGACACAGCAACAGAGTCGACACTGAGTCGATTCCTGTACTGGAGTCGACCCCGACTCTGGGGCTATTCAGAGTCGAGGTATCTTGGAGTCAACTCCCCATCACTAATGATGACCACTTAACCAATATATATTGCATAATAGCTAATTCTTGCATTGTCATAGTCGCTCATGTTTACTTACGGTGTTTCTGTTCCCGAACGCTGCGTAGAAGGGCTCTGTGTTTGGGAGGAACAGATTCTTAATATCTGTCAAGCACGCCACCTTGAACTTCTCCGGCCTCTTCTCAATCACCTCCCTGAAAAGCAGAGAGTGTGTGTGTGTGTGTATGAGCGTATGTTTTGTTATCATTGTGAGAAACAACATTTCTGATAACCTGCAGTGTCACTTAAGTTTGTTATGCAAAGGCCCTTTATTTGGGTTTGGGTTTCGAACTAACACCATTAAAAATATTTTGATTAATTGGCATTATGGTGAAATAAAATATAGTATAAATATTAGTTGAAAAAAGAAAATTTGAAATGTTGCCTTGGGAATACACTAAAATAGGTTTAATTATAAACTGGAAATACAAAAATAATAAAAATAACAACAACAACAAAAAAATTATATATATATATATATATATACATAAATAGCAATATAAAAAATGAATTTAATGACAAAAGCACATTAATTGACTAAAAAATTAAACTAAAAATATAGAAATAAAAGGTAATACATGTATTGAAACTGATGTACAAATATATCCATACATATAAATGACTGATAATGGATTTTGCTGATATAATAATAATGTGTTTATATAAAAGGCATGAAAAATGATTATTGAGCAAATACTAGTGAAGTATATATGTTGAATGTGTGAAATGCAAGATCACAGTGTATTGTGTAGCCAAAATACTGATAATATCCAGGGGGGAAACAATATGCATAATGTGATTGTTTTAATTATAAATAAGTCCAAAAAATGTATTATTATTATTTTTTTTTAAATGCATATGCTTTACTACTTCCAGCTGCTCATTCAAAAAGATGAGGGAGATGCTAGCTGCGTCCGAAAGCTTAAAAATGCCGGCACGTCCGAATCCAATGTTAGCTTCACTTCCTGTCTCCTGAGATACCTTCAGCTGATCGATTTTTTTGATGGCAGCATAGATGTATTCTTCGCTGCCTCTGATATCCCACAATCCTGAGCGTTCCATTCTATGATAGTTGAAATGAAAAATAAAGATGCAGTCTAAAAGTTGCGGTTGGTGGTCTTGTAGTAATTAAATATTTGTTTAGTTATCACCAAAACGCTCTATTTTGCTGGAGATCATTAAATAATTTCGCTGCCTCAAAAGTCAGTATCGTGAGGTACCTTTGAGTGCAAATGCTACTTACAAAGTTATTGCCTGATGAGTTCAGTTGCCTAAGTTTTCAGATTTTGTACAAAATATGCCTTCTTACAACCATCTACAACATTTTACAAAATGAACACCATAAAGTAAACATTGTCATAATTCATCAACCGTTATTTTATTTCATACTGCTCTGAAACCAGAACCGTGCCATGTGACAGTGACTTTAAATGTGCTGCACTCACATTTATTTAAATAAATCATTGCCTTTTGAAGTTTAATAATCATATTAGGCCCTTATCGTGATTACTGTTTTTCTGTCCCCAAATTTAAGAATTATATTTTAAGACCATTTCAGATATTTGAGACTGTTTATGAACTTAAATTTAATCAATTTTAATATAAGACATTTTAAGACTTCTTAGCAACAGCGGTAACCTTATAAATAAAGCAAAAATTATTTTTGTTTTATGTGTTTTATTTTTAATGAATTACATGAAAAATGTAATTAGCTTGGTGTAAAAGCTGCAGAAGTCAATAAGATGTCTTCAGATATATAGTGAATAAAACGGTGTGTGTGAGTGGGGGGGGATTTAAAGACATTAAATGATTAAAGGGATTTAAGGTAATGAAGAAATAAGAGAATGAGAGAAATAAGAGAATGATAAAAGAAGATCAATTTCTAATTGTAGTAAAAATATGTAATATGTCACACAAAAAAAAAATGTCTCATCACATTCAGTTATGAATGACATTATTTAAATTATAGCATATTTTCAATTCAAAATGGCGAAATTACATTTAAAAAAGTTACGTAGTTTGCATCTCTGTATGTGACTGTGGGTCATTAAACATCCATTGTAAAAACAGTTCATGTTTAGCTAGTTATATCTTATCACGCAGACACACTTTCACTGTAAAAACTAAAAGTTATGTTGACATTTACACTCATTTTCAGTGAACATTAAGCCCCGCCTTCTTTGATCTGATTGGCCATCATTTTGACATTGACTGGCACTGTTAGAGCGCTCAGGTAGACCAGCTTAAAAATGTAACTTTAAAGGTCTGTCATCCTAACAACAAACAGAGTGATGCTGGTGCGTAATAGAGCACAGCATTAAGAAATAGCATATATTAGGGTGACCTCAGTGCCTATGGTGGTTAAAGCCCTGCTATATATAATCACCTGTGCAGTGCTGAAAACAGGCTGCTGGGACTCAGCAAAACAGGTCCCTGTGGTAACATGGTTCCTCTCTCATTGACCCAGTGCAGGTAACCCCGTGTCATATCAGCCATACCGATCGCCCTCGCTGAGCAATACAGAAACTTATAACCGTTCCTGTAAAACATACACAAGCATTTCACTCTTCATCCTGATGATATAGTAGAAAATCAGAGAAAGTGGTTGTGAGCTCTTACTGGCTGACGTTATGATACAGGCGTGCGATGCCCTGATGGGTCCAATCTTTACCCAGTGTGGGCAAAATGTGCCCCAACTTATCTGACCTGTGAAAAAAGAGCAGCAACATAAAGCGATCTGATTTATTATTGTGTATATCGATTATGTTTATGATTATGCACCTGGTGATTGTGCCATCAATGTCTGAGATGATGATTTTATCATCCCAGTTCCACAGGTAGATGGTTCCCTCACAGCGGCATGTGCCCTGATACTGAGTCGTCACGCTAAACACCACGTCATTAGGACCGTCCTTTAGCTGCAGACTGACCTATAGCAGACAAACACACACTGTCACAAATCAGTGTTGTGGTTTGAGTGTGTGCAATTCACCATCTTTTAAACTGCCCTTTTCTCAAATGTAATTTTGGAAAGCCTGATTCATTCTACAGAACTGGGGCTAGTTGCATAAACTTAGCCACTATGTTAAGACTAATTTGTCCAATTAGCAATAAGTCAAAATGTCATCAGTCTTACTTTTCTAATTCAATTTGAACCGATCTACCATTTTATCTAGCTGATTTTAAAAAGTTAGGACCAGTCTTAAAGAAAAAAATTAATGACTTACTTTTAAAGGACAACTCCGGCGAATTTTTAAGTTTATCACGAACAAATCGTTCTTTTTAACCGGTTCTTTTTAGTGAACCGGGCGAACCAGTTCGCCAAATTGGACTGAATCGTTCTAAACGCGTCTCAAATCAGCGCTGATCACACACGTTACTTTAGTTACTCACTTTCTGACATGAGTGACAGTGCTTCTGAATAGAAATAAACTAATGTCTTGAATTATATGTTGTAACTCCAACCGTTCATTGAACTGAGTCATGTTTTGCTGAGAGATCTGATGAACTCACGAGCCGATGATACTGAGCATGCGCGAGTAACTGAACGAGCAGCGGCCCTCGGATCAGCAGGACAGGATCGAAAACCGTTTCTCTCGGACACGTTAAATACTGAGAACCGTCGAGCCGATGAGCAGAGCCTCTTCATACACACGACGCTCTTCCCCACTGGACTATTTTTCCGGCTACAAAGGAGTTCCCACAGGACTTCAGCGCTAGACACAGCTAGCCGGCTAAAACAGGTGAATTTAAACAATAGCTAAGTGGCTAAACGCATCTCGTTGTCATGTAAGGGACCTGTTCATGTTAAACAGACATTTTAATTGCATTTTGTGTCTGCCATTTTAGCTGTAAAGCTGCCGTTTTAGCTGAGGTCTAGTTTAGCTCTGGTTATTAACTGTAATAACTCCGTGTTGCAAGCACCAATCCAGTTTCTTTTTTTTCTTCTTTAGACTGTACTCACAAAGATATAACGATCAAGATAAACTTAAAAATTCGCCGGAGTTGTCCTTTAAGACTAGTCTAAGTGGTTTATGCACCCGGCCCCTGGTTTGTTTCGAATGAGTCAGTGATTCAAGTTCTGCATGAAATTCCAGGTCTTCTGTTTTATAACAAAATGCTGCTGTTCGTTACTGTTTTAGACTCAAATGTAATTATTTTAGTAGCATTTAGAGTGGCATTAAATATTTAAATGTACAATCTAAACTATTTTTTAGCTTGTAAAAATTATAATTATGAAATGAATAATCAATGATTTTTCTCCTAAAGTCTACACACAGGACCTTATTTTAATGATCCGAGCGCATAGTCTGAAGCGCATGGCGCAGGTGCACTGAGGGCGTGTTCGAATCCACTTTTGCTAGTTTTAAGACGGAAAAAATGGTCGGCGGGTTGTCCCTAGTCTCTTAATAAGTCATGGCTGTGTTTTAGGCGTAATGTGCAATAAACCAATCAGATTCTCATCTCCCATTCCCTTTAAAAGCCAGTTGCATTTGCATAATGGTGGATTTGTGAGCGAAAAGACCAAACGCTTCTCCAGAGAAGAATCCTTTTATTTTTAATACTTAAAAATGTTTGTGTGCTGCTGCACATCCCTGTGTGTGTAATAACCAGTGTATGCACATTGTGCAACCATCTATAGGCGCAAATTACTAATCGCACTTTTAACAACACAAAAAAACAAGAGGGTTTTTTTGCTCAAAATAGCAATGCACCAACAATGTGCCTAAGCAAACAAGTCGTTTCCAGACCAGCATGCCCATGAGGCGGATTCTGATAACTGTGAATGATAACTGTGTCGGCTGAAACTAGCAAAAAACACTTACGTCTCCTTGCGCCGGTTGTATGATTCTTTACCCACACTAAATAATAATAATAATTCTCTGTGAGTCCATATAATGCAAGTGAATGGATGCTGCTCGGTTGACCCTCAAAAAAACAGCACACAACGATAGTCACGGTAATCCGACCCCAGTGGATGAATGAATGTCTTCTGAATTAAAACGATAGTTGTGTGTTAGAAAAAAAATCATATTTTTAACTTGTTTAATAAATCACGTAACTTGTCACGCAAACTTGTCACGCATTACTACACCCCCCTTGTGATCGGTCATATGACAATAGAGTGGGGAAGCATTGATTTAATAGTTAAAAAAGGGGTGGATTACCGTCACAATCACTGTGAGTGGTTTTTCAAGCATAAACCAATCAGCAGCCATTCACTTGCATTATTATGGACTCACAGAGACTGATTATTTCTCACAGATTATTTTCCTGACAATGTTTGTTTGTTTATATCCGAAGAAAGTCATACAAAATACGTCGGTGATGGCATAAGTTTGAGAGTAAATGTTGAGAGAATTTTAATTTTGAACTATCTAATTCAATTTAGTAAACTTACGAGTTGCTCTGAAGAAAGGCGGAGAGTTTTCTGATAGGACACGCCTCCTGCAGCAGGGATGGGGTCTGTGTGAACAGCTACAGGGGTTGGTTTGGCAGACAGACGATCTTCATCACTGGAGGAGGACTCGTCTGGCCGTCTGTAAACAAACGCTTGGTTAAACATGAATAATTATAGACAAATTATTAAATTCAGATGAAATCATATGATGGATCCATCATCAGATCTGAACCTGTTCTTGATGGTCTCGTCTCCTTCAGCACAGGCTGAACCGCAAGAGACTGAATCCTGCAAATGCAGATAACCTACAATTGAGAACTTCACAGACATGCAAGTCCACATCCAGTGCATCATTTGAAACAAAGCCTATGGTGATGTGTACATATTTGAGTACCGGTTTGGTGCTGTTTGTTCGTCCTCGCCATGAAAACCACCATCTTCCTCGGTTTCTGGGCATCTTCTCCTTCATAAGTCTCTCTACGGTGGCCTGTGAGGGACATGCACACAAGCGTAATGCTAAACAACTGAAAAACTCTCAAAATAACTCTCAGAAACTGAAGACACAAACACATGCTGGACTAGCATGCAGGGAAGAGGATTGATTAAAAACTGGAGCAACGGACTGAGGAAGTAAAGAAATGAAGCAGGTGACAGAAAACAAACTCCAGCACAGAACACACATGACTGAGCCCTGCAAACTAAAACACACACAAACGGACAGAGAGAGGGAGGTGATACACAGGACAAGAGAACAGATAGAAAAACTTGATCACAGTATCACTGAGAGTCATATTACATTTGTGAATATGTCAAACTACACACATCATTTGCAGTTTTATACAATATGCTATTCAAAAGTTTAGCATTTGTAAGATTTTTGGTTTTTGAAAGACGTCTCTTATTCTTGCATTTATTTTAACATAAATACTGTAAAAACACCGCATGATCCTTCGGAAATCATTCTAATATCAAAGAATGAATGAGGCATTTATAATAATATAATATTTTTTTTATTTGATTTTGATTTGCTGCTTAAGAAACATTTATCACTATTATCAATGTTGAATATGCTTAATATTTTTGTAGAAAAACGTGAAAATGAATCTGGATTCTTTAAAGAATATTAAAGAACTATATAAATGTCTTTACTGTTGATCAATTTAATGTATCCTTGCTGAATCCTATTATTATTATTTTTTAATCTTACCAACCCTTAACTTTTGAACTGTAGTGTATACATTTTTATTTATGGCTACACAAATCATTAGAGATTTTTTTATTCACATTATAGACCAATATTGGATATTCAATAGTGTATGCTCATTTTCCATTTTTTTAATACTTAAAACATATTAAAATAATTTATTTAAAAAAAAAATCATGTCATGTTTTTTAAATGTTAAAAGTGAATATTATATATATATATATATATATATATATATATATATATATATATATATATATATATATATATATATATATATATATATATATATATTTTTTTTTTTTACATTCAAATTATTATCAGCTCATCTGTATCATCCATTACTTTATATGTGACTAAATAATTTATGTAAAAACACGTATTAATAATTACTGAATTAAAGGCATAATGATACCAGTATTAACTAAAAAAAAATTGAATACAAAAAAACCTGCAAATGGACTTCTGGAAGAACTATTGAGTGAATCAAATTAATCAGTGAAATAATTTTTTTAAACAAGTTTTTTTAACTGAAATTAAAAATATGACTTAATTGATTTGCTAAAATGAATCGGACTTCTAAATGTTACTGGACAAAGAGCCTATATAATCCCCAGTACTGATTTGAGAGTGTGTGCGTACTTTAGGCAATGGTTTCTGGAAGGCTTGCATAGCCAGCATGATAGGAGCAGCAGTACTCCAGTTATAGTACCTGCACAGATAAAAATAAATAAATACAGCAGCTGTTATTTCAGTCCGAGACAAATGAGACGAGAATCGATTACCGTAATGTGACACTCACTTAGAGCCGATCTTCACCACCAGATTAGGGTCATCAATGATAGATGGATTATCAGCAAACTGCTGAAAAGACACAGACTTCTGCTGGAAATGTTCTGAATGAGAGAGAGAAAGAGACAGTAAATCAATAATGATCTATACGTTTGAGTGATTGTAAGATAAAGGCTCTCTACGCACGTATGCAAATGCAGACATGAATGCTTAATGAATGCATTTCAAGCAAGTAGTCCTGACTCTTGTTGTAGATAATTAATGTGTAGTGTGTGCACCTTTAGTGATCTCTCTGTTTTCTGTGAGGCCTCCACAGAGAGAGATGGCCATAGTGGGCAGGTCGTAACTATCCACTCCGCTGTCTGCTCCTGAGCTGCACATAGAGTGAGGAGACACGGTCACACTGCGGACGCCATTCTCACCCAAACGCTCTGAACCACTGAGAAAACACAAAAACAGGCAATACAAAGTTTAATTGTTGATATAAGCAATCTAAGTCATTCTAGGATACATATATTTGATAAAACCGACTCTGTCATATTCTATTACTCTCTCAATCATCGTGTTGCATTGCATTATATTTTTCCCACCTACAATAAAAACATAACTTTGATCATAAAACTAAGCATCTAAATATCATCTTACTAAGACATTATTAGGAGATATAGAGTGACAGCAGCGTATATTTATATGCATCTCTATAAAGTTATAAAGATTTCATCTTCATTGTTGGCCATATAAATATGCACCAAGTTGCTCTTTTTCTCACATTGGGCCTCTGAATAAAATGTAGGTGTTTTTTCTCCTTGACTATAAGTTTTACATCATACTATGTGAGCCATAAAAAGCCTGATGCATAAAATATGGTACTCAAAACTAACCATGATACAAATAAACTTTTTTTTAAATATTTTGTCTAAAAGTTCCATAAACATTTGAAATAGTCAGATTTTTCTGACTATTGCCTCATATGTCAGGCATTACATGGTTAATACAGCCTTATATAGAGGTTAAATTAGGATGACACACCTTTTCGGGAAGTAAAGTGCCGCCACCTCCGGTTCCAAATCTTTAATATCATCCAAATACACACCATCAGAACCCAGATGGCGACTTTTCTTATCTACATGAGAACACACAAAACACCTTAATTTAAGAAATACACAAAAGCAAGCCAAACAATTTTTAACCCATTAAAATGTTGCACTAATAACCTTTTCTTTTAGTCTTATTTTGTGGGCGGAGTCCAGTTTTTTCCCCTCCCTCCTCAACCTCAGACATCACGCACGCTGCTGGTGTCACATCCTGCTTTTCAAACTCTTTCACTCTGTTTGATTGGCCCTCAGCATGTAATGTCCTTTTGCTGTCATGGTGATGGGCGGCAGTCTCAGGGATGACTCTGAAATGTGTGTTGTCAGAGACTGGGATTGACAGAGGGCACGCAGGCAGGACGTTTGGTTTCGCTGACAGAAATGATGGCTGTAAATACATTTTTATTATGAGGTAAGTATGAGTTTAATACATGAGGGGTCTTTCAAATCACATTGACTTTATAGTTGCTGTTAGTTGGGTTAATGTGTCAGTGAGTTGGTTTTTAGGATAACTCTGACCTTGGCAGCTTGTGGTAACTCTCCCCAGGACCACAACATGGCCGAATCCTCCTGATGATCTTTACAAAGCAGTTCAGAGTCACTCTTAGGGGTGCAGGGACGAGACACATTAGGACTGGAGAGAAAAAGAGAGGACCTAATCAAATCATATTCCTTTACTACACAAACTAGATTTTTAGATACATTTTTATATGCAAAACATAACGAGAAAAAAGAGCACTGACAGAGATTATTAGCTACATTTTGTTTATAATTGGCAGAAAAACATTTCCTTTGCAGTGAATAAATGGTGTGTGAGCGAGTGTCTGTGTTTGGGCTCTTCCTTTATATTTATACCTTTGTATTACAAAGAAAATCATTCTAATATACTGATTTGCTACTCAAGAAAAATTTATTATTATTATTACGGAGAGTCTATTCAAACCAAGTACAAATAGTGTGCCTTGTTAACAAGTGCTATTCGCACTAGCTCCGCCTAACAATGCCTGATTGGGCAAAACAGGATTAAAAAAACGTGCATATCTTTTGTGGCGCAATCAGTAAAGCATCCGACTAAGGGTTACTTCAGCGATTAGCATTTGGCTTTGTATCAGTAGAAACCCTGGAGTATATTCAAATGATTGTGCTTTCCCCCCTCATATCTCCCTGAGACAAGAGATTTATGCATTTTATTTCTGGAAAAATTCCTGGAATGTTTGGCCAAAGGCTAAAGACTACAGCCAGCAGAGGGAGCCATTTCCACATGTTTTGAACCCGCTCATGGGGGTGGAGATCACACTCAGAGCTCAGCTCAGCTACAGGCACTCATTTAAACGGAGCTATGGTGAGCAATGGAAGTCTTTTAACTTCTCAAATTAATTTCTATGAAAGTTAAGCTTGCAAAGGCATGAACTGAAACGCGCCAGACTGAGCTCGTGTTGTGAATGTGTGCCGCGAGTGTAGTCGCGATTACCTCAGCTCTCATCACGGTGACTCACTCATTTATATTGAACAGACACGTTCAGTTTTTAATTGTAGTGTCTTCTCCAACTCAGGCACAGTAATCAAGTTGGTGGATTTGGAAGTGGCCTCACAGGGCAGCAAAGCATTCTGGGAATTGTAGTCTTTCATCCCCATGAGGCAAAAATAAATTTTCTGTCTTTTCACAGTCTAGAAAGCACCAAATTCAAAAATAATTTCACGTTTCTACTACATTGATGACCCAGTTTAAATACAGATTCATCTTCCCAGCGCTGAAGTATCCCTTTAAGGATCTTGGTTTTGACGTGATTGACCAGGGTTCGAATTTGCCTTTAGCAGAGCTTATCCTTTTTCCCATCGCATATCACTTTGGAAAGGCATTTACTTTCAATACAAATTAAGAAAATGTAAATATCATCTATCACTAAGAAAATATGAAATTTATTGCACTTAATGTAAACAGAATCTAGTTGATATTTACACGGTTAAATTATAGCATCTATTGCCGCTGCCTTATTATTATCAATGTTGAAAACAGTGTCTACATCTTCCTACCTGCAAGCACCTGTTGTCTTAATTGACACATTTAATCAATTTAATTATTTAATTATTTCTAAAAAAAATATTATAATAATTTCTTTAAGCAAACATATCTTACAGACACCAAAATTTTTGAATTTATAATTTAATCTGCCAATATTATATATTTTTTTAATAGCGCGAATAATTTAATAACACTGTTAAATGTAATCCTTAACAACTGTCAAAATTGTTATACTGCACATTATAATGTTGTGATGCGTAAATTAACTTTTTAAAATTTAAAACTCATTCTTATTATGTGTGTTTGAGCTCCACCTGTGAACCGGACTCCACTCTCCATCTGAGCGAGCATAAGTTGTGTTTTGCTTGTTTCCAGTGGTTAAAGCTCCATTCAGCAGGTCTCTACAAACATGGAAACATACATAAGATACCGGTGTTGTGCAAAAAAGTAAACTACTTAATTTTGAGATTTATGTATTTGGTCTAAAAAGGCTTTAAAGGATCAGCTGACCTGTTCTGATCAGGCTGCTCGCTGTCATTGATGTCGATGTTAAACAGTTCCTCATCTGAGAACTCCACGCTCTCCTCCTTCTTCACATCCTCCACTCTGCACTTCCTTCTCCTCTTCCTCCTCTTCTTCATCATTCCATTCTCAGTGCAGGAGCCCATCAGAAAACCCCCGTCGGACGGAATGGGAGATGTGACCAGGTAAGATGGGATCACTTCCTGTAGGGAATCATCGGAAAAGAAAGTTAATCTGAGATCTGATCAAACGAGTGTGTGGTGTAAACACTGTGCGAGCTATCAACAGACATTAGTAGTGAGTTTGTTTTGTTTTTGAATGAGGTCACATAAACGTGTGTAAATGTAGAGTGTGCAGTGTAATAATCTGAAGTATTAGATAAGAAAAAAAGAGATGAAATGATGAAAATAAGGATGTTCTCTCAGCTGATCTCAGAACCACAAAGTCTGATTCTCAAAAACAAGTGTCACGTTTGCAGTGGTCTTACCGCACTTCCTATATTTACTTCCTATATTAGTTTCAATATGATCCGATTCAGAACACTAATATGTTTTAAAATGTTATTCTATTCTACAATAAATCTTTGTTCTAATTGTACTGTTCTAAAATACTGCACTGTTACTTTTTATAATTTTACTTAAATGTTTACTGATCTGTTTCAGAATGCAGTTCAGTTCTAGAAAGCTGGATTAAGTTCACAGTATGGTCACATTATAGCCTAGAAATCTAGACACACCCTAGCGGCAGCAAATCTAATTTTCCGCAAGTGTCGTCTAGCAACTCTCAATACCCTTCTGAGCTGTAAACGCCAAACTCTGGTCGCACCAATCACATCGTGTGGGCGGAGCCATAATGACGACGGCCGAGTTGCATGTGCGCATGCTTCTAGCAAACACAGAAACTGGCGAACGGCGGTCTTTCGAATCAGCTTTGACCGCGACTCTGGAAGACTTGGAGTTAAGCTTTTCTCTGAGAAAAGAACAAAGAACGGCACTGAAGTCATTCTTAAAAAGGGAAGATGTGTTCTGAGTTTTGCTCACCGGATACGCCGAATGTTTAACCTGTCAATGTGCTCTGCTTCACCTTCGTTGCTCTGGTTGGTGGTAGCGCTATCCTATCGCGTGCAGAGGGAGTTTGAAAGACAACCGTTTATCCGCCCCTCGGATTGAGCTGTCAATGGTGAGTTTCCAGACCAAACATCTTGATGTGGCTCTGGCTTGTCAGGCTAGTCACATTAGGCTTTGAAGATGCAAAATGACTTTTATCATCTTTTTTAACATCAGCTTTATGTTTATGGTTCTCTGAGATTTGTTACATTTCCTCTACTGATCAAATATCTTTGCTCTATGTGAATTCACAGGTCAGAGGTCACTAAACTTGAGCTTGCATTTTCTGGTCTTCAGCACTCATTATAGAAGTGAATGAGCACAAGTGTGACCAAAGCTTTAGAAAGGAAACAAGTATGAATATTGATAAGCAAAAGGTGAGTGTTTGCATATTTCTCTGTTGTTCTGTACCTCATTGTCTTCTGTCTCCTTGACAAAAAACGCTTCTCCATTTTCGCCTAACTTCATATGCAAATTCACAGGTTCCCCATTGATCTCAATGTCCACCTGAGTGACAGAAAGAGAGAAGATAAGTCAACGCATTATGGACCAACCAGATATCATAGGGAGGTCAGACAACATAACATTATCTCAACTGTATCCTGGTATCACTCACCACTTTCTCTCGTGACCTCAGGACACCCATCTTTCCAAAGCGTACGTGAAAAGGAGAGCATATCAGAGCTCCATCTGGCTGTCGGACAACGATGACATCGATGCAGCCGGACAGCGTGGCGGGATTCAGACCTCTGTAGAGTTCCTTCACCTGCACGAACACCTGCCCTGCCAACTGACCCACGTAATTCATGGTCTGAGTCTACACGGAGAAAGGAGGAGGAATGTCATTAATGGAACCTGTACAGGTATGGTCAGTATGAAATCTATGGAGCATACATTTTGAAGTGTGCCATTTTCTTATATTAAAACACTTTCAGAATTACACTGAAGAAGAGACCAGAATGTCAGTCATTTGAAGGTGATTGTTTTTGCCATGAACCATTATGCAACTACCTAAAACATGCAACCACATAGCAACGCTCTAAAAGGTGCGTGTAGGCATGGGCGTTTTAGAAACTTTTGCAAATCATTTGTTTAAAGGTGGGGTAAGTGTTATTTCAAAACCGTTTTAGAAAAAGGACTCGGGCCGAGTGGAATAACAAACTTGTAGCCAATCAGCAGGTAAAGGGCGTGTCTATGGTGAGACGAGAGGCTCAGTGCGCATCATTACTCAAAACACGAGTCACACAGGACGGACATTAGCCAAGAAAGAACTAATATATGCTGGCTTTTGCTTGAATATGCTCGTGTGTCATGTTCACTTGTTTGTCCATTTGTGATCGTATTGTGTCTCACTTCAGCGACGATAAAGACCCGTTCATTTCCACACCGTATTGAGCATCTAAAACCCCTCAGTGTTTCAAGGTTTCAAGGGTCAGCTCACAAAATGTGTCCGACAGGGAAGATACTATACTCCTAATATATGTTTGTTTCCTCTTTTCATCTATATAACCCATCCGGTCATAATTGTAATATGTTGTTAACTGGACTATCGAGCTAACATTATCGAGTTGTTCATGAGAACGGTTTGTGTTTTTGTGATCGATATAACTCTAATCTGGTCATAATTGTTATATGTCGTTAGCTGGACTGGCTTGCTCGTGTGCTATCGAGCTGTTCATGAGAACGGTTTGTGTTTTTGTGATGGAAGGGATGACTTTTTCATTGAATTTTCGACCTTTTTTGGGGGTAGGGGCGTGTTTGTTTTGGTGGTTTGAAATATCAACAACAGTTACCAGATAGCACTTACCCCACCTTTAAAACCAGTGATTCGGAGAGCATGTCAAACTGCCAAAGTGACGTGATTTCAGTAAACAAGGCTTTGCTACTTAATGAGATGTTTCAAAATGTCAATGGTCGACCACTAGGGAGTGATGATCTCTGTAAACCCATGAAACAGTGTCTATATATCAGGGCTGGGAAGCTCTGGCCCTCGAAATTTACTTTCCTGCTGATTTTTAACCATGGTCAAACTCCTCTACCTGTAGCTTTCTAGTAACCCTGAAGACCATGATTAGCTTGTTTGGATGGGTTTGTTTATGGTTAAAGCTAACCTTTGCAGGAAACTGGATCTCAAAGCCCAGAGGTGCTTTTTTTTCTCCCATCACTAGGCACTTGCAACACTCTAGCATTGTGAAATTACTGAAAGAGTTGTTACCTTTAGCTTCTCAATATTTTCAACTCATCTCTATCTCAGGGTCATGCCCCAAGACCCTTCAAGCTGGCTGTATTATGTTTTTAAGCCTCTCATTAAGAAAACACATCTAAATGAATTAGCAAATTACAGACCCATTTCAAATATTCCTTTTATGAATAAAATACTAAAAATTGTGTCTGGTCAGTTGTGTCTGGTACATCAAAATTGTGTCTGGTACATCAGTAAAAATGATGTAGTGCCGCAAGGGTCTAATTTAAGTGCTTCAACATACATGCTTCCCATTGGTAATATTATTAAAATATATGTAATTAGATTCTGTTCCATCGTTTCTAGCACAGAAAAGCTAGTTTATGCATTCATAACCTCTAGAGTGGATTATTGTAATGCTCAACTACATGGTTGTCCTGCATCCTCAAACAAGCTACAATTGCTCAAAAGTGCAGCTGCTCGGTTATGAAAATATGATCATATGAACACAATTTTATCATATCAGCAGGGGCGTAGCCATCTTTCCAGAAGTGAGGGGGACAGAAATGTCATAATACCTTTTTTTTTTTTTTTTTTTTTTTGGACCAATATAATTTATCGCATCTCTTGCTTTTAATTGGGCAAGATATCAAATACACTGCTGAACAATAACCACTAATATCTATAATATTATTCTCCTATTTTTATGCCAATTTTATGATTGGTTTATAATACAAACACTTGTGCATTAAGATTCCATAGATTTTATGCAATGTAAATATATATATATATATATATATATATATATATATATATATATATATATATATATATATATATATATATATATATATATATATATATATATATATATATATATTCTGATGTAAACCATGCTGTTCTCTATGTAAGTATAGTAAAGTGTGATTTATTCCTGTGATCAAAGCTGAATTTATCATCATTACTCCTGTCTTCAGAGTCACATGATCCTTCACTAATCATTCTCATATGAGGATTTGATGATCAACACACATTTATGATTATTATCAGTTGTGCTGCTCATAGTGCTGCTTAATTTTTGTGGAAACCATCTAAACATTTGTGGTAAAATTAAAAAAGAAATTAATAATTTTATTGATCAGACATGCATTAAATTGATCACAAGTGATATTTTTAATATTACAAAAGATAATAATTTATTTAATAAATGCTGGCCAATTGAACTTTCTATTCATCAAAGAATCCTGAAAAATAACATGTAGGCTATCATGTTTTCCACAACATTTTTAAGCAGCACAATTGTTTTCAACACTGATAATAATCATGTTTATTGTTTATGAAATCCTCATATGAGAATGATTAGTGCAGGATCATGTGACACTGAAGACTGGAGTAATGATGATAAATTCAGCTTTAATCACAGCAATAAATTACTATATATTCACATAGGAAAAAAGCTGTTTTAATTTGTAATAATATTTCAACATATTACTGTTTAACTATTTTTGATTACATAAATGCAGCCTTGGTGAGCAGAAGATACTAAACATTAAAAGCTGCATTATTCATATGATAGGCCTACTTTATTGTCAATAAATAGGCTACTTTGAGATGACTTGAAAAACACACATAAAGCATATATTGTCGCAATCATCTGATTGTCGTCGTCGCGTTTCAGCTCATAACGATTGTTTTCCATCAGCTGAATCAACTTTTGGACTTTCTGTGAGAGAGCGCCCTCCTCATATTTAGATACGAATAAAATGACAGGTTTTGATTATTAACATAGATTATTTTTTGTCTCTGAATTTAAATCTTGATGTATTCACATTGGTTTCTATGTATAAATACACTTGCCTGTGACCTCAAGAAGCGCGCTATCAACCGAGATTAGAGAAAGCTGTTTTTAGCGTCCCTGTTAACGTGCCCGCGTCCCGCGCAGGGTAACGCTGGTTCGAATCCCGCTCGGAGCGGGTCGACTAGGATCGGCGAGACCCAGTAAAAGTGCGGGGGACGAAAATACATTTTATTAAAAGTGAGGGGGACACGTCCCCCGCGTCCCCCGCATAATCTACGCCCATGCATATCAGTTCAGTATTAATTAAAAAATATTGCTTCTGTCGCTTAAGACCCAAAATGTTGTAACTCCTATGTATTAAACCAATCTTCTATCTCCCTACAGTCCACCACTCTCTTCAAGAAACTCTGATCTTTAAGTAGTAAAGGAGGGAGATGGTTTTACATTTGGCTTTTTTAAATCTAGATAAAAGACACATTTCTTTAGCCGAACATTCACATAATGCATCTCATAACCTTTATTCCAATTATAGCAGAACAAATGCACATGACTATTGCAATGTAATGAACAGTAGCGTTGCTAATTATTTTCCATTTGCTTTTCTGTTTCTACCTAAATAAATACATGAGGTGAGGCATGATTTGTATTATCTTAGAACTGTACATTCTTTCATATGGACATTACTCTGACACAGTCCCCTCTAATAACAAATTACACTAAACTGTAGTGTAGAAACATGTATTTTCTTTAAAGCGGCTTTGAAAAGACATGTAGGGAGGATGCTTATAATATATATCGGCATCTGCAATATATGCTAAATTGTGAAGTTATTGTTATCGGCCAGATAATACGATTTGGCTGATATATTAAAGCCGATAAATAGTGGATTATTTCCTTCAGCTGAGACACTTCAGATGCGAACTGTTCACCATTATGGTTTTGAATGACTGGAATCACTTCAAAACAGGAAAATGCAGTAAAGTGCAGCACAAGTCTGTCATATAGGCTACATAAAATTATAATGAGAACATAATGGGACATGGCTTTTAATGCTGAGACTTGTTTTTGTAACAAGGATCTCAAAAATTATATAATTTTTTTATTTAGATTTATCGCCAAATATATCGGTTATCGGCTTTCAAATATAAAAAATTATCGGTGATCATTTAAGCCAAAATGTTCATCAGTGCATCCCTAATGATGTACATTGTGAAGAGCGCTATACAAATAAATGTGAATTTTATTGAATTAATGAATGATGTTAAATTTCTTTGACACAAACATATCTTTTTGGAAATGCTATCCACAGTGATTCTGGTTAATCTGATACCCCCAAGAACAGAAATGAATTATTGATTTCTAGTGAAGCTCTTGTGAGTTTATTACTGTACAAGAATGAAATTCAGTCCCCAGTTACTTCTGATCTTGATCAAACACACATGATCTTTTATCAAAGACTCTCTGGACAATATGAAACGTTCAGTCCCTTTGATCACAAAGGTCAATGATCTGACCGGACCATAACATACACACTTTACAGACACTAATAAAGAACATCTGTCAAATGCCACAGGATCAGATGGCAGAATCTCTCTCTCTATACATAGAGTGATTATCGCTGCTGTACTTCTCCTGGTTTCATATTCCTCCATAAGTGAATAATGTCAGCCCCAGCCCAGACATGCCAACTGAGTTAACAGAACAGATGATTCCAGAAATATACAGAGGAGAAAAGCACCTTAAAGCCATCGGTTTCTCACTGAAGCTCTAATGCAGAAGTGAACCTTTCAAGAATTAGTCACATAACTCAGAATTAACCATCGCATGCAAAGAGGTCAGTCAGAGGAGAGTAGAGAGAGAGAGAGAGAGAGAGAGAGAGAGAGAGAGAGAGAGAGAGAGAGAGAAATGTTATAAGCCCCTAAGAAGTGTGATCTTGTAGTCAAATAATGCAGTTACTTGCATTCAATTTGCATTAAAGTAATATTTAAAATGTATATTATGAAATGTTATACAGTTATATTGTAGTTTGTTGCTGAATGCACATTTAACGTAGGATACTTTAAAATAAAAATTCTTGTGATTCAGGGCAGATATGAGCCATAATAAATGATAAAATCTCTGAATTTAAGTGTAAAGGGAAATAATGACTTATCAACAGCTTTCATTATATCAGTTATGTAATCAGAGGTAACTCGAAAACAATGTTTACAGACATCACTAAAGAATGTCAACATGACAATTTCATTATAATTCCAAAACATCAATAATGACACACATACACTCATAAAACATAATGAATTCGATGACCGTATGCTAGTGTATGAAGTCTCTCTCACCTCCAGTTAAAGCTCCGTTCAGTTCATCGTGTTTTCAGAAGAGTGAAGGACAAACACAGTGACATTCATGCGCTCATATTCTCTGTCATATTCATATTCATGTTAACAGACCGATGAGAGTGACGTCACGACTGCTGGAAAAAAAACCGTGAGAAAAGACGCCGATTAGCCAATCGGTGAAAATTACTTCCCTCTTTCTTCTCGTCGGGTCACTTTCGTATTCATTCACGCCTTCCAGATTTCACATGGCATTAGATCGCATTCACTATAGGGATATTTTTTAATAGAAGGCTGTTTTGAAGAAACTGGAAGAGAGCCGATGAGTTGTGGGCGGGCGCTTATAGTTTGTTTTATTTTGGGTTCTTGCAGGTACCGCTTTGAGTGACAGCTGTGAGGTGATACTCCTGTCCAATCAGCGCGCAGTTTTCATGACACATAGCGGCTGCAGTGAGGTGATTATATTGACCAATCAGCGAGCCGCTCTCTTCTCTCCGAGTCGCTGCTGTAAGGTGATCCTCTTATCCAATAAGTGAGCAGCTTTCACTGACATTCGATGTCTGCTGTCTTTAATTAGCACTTTTCATGTTGAAAGATTGACATAAATGCAAGTTAAAATAAATGAATGAACTAAAATAATAATATGTATACTTTCTGCAATGTTTTAAAGAAAATTGGGTATAGGGCTTGTAGCATTTTAAAAAGAAGTTTATAGCTATAGTTTATAAAAACACAATAGCTCTATACACCGATTAGGCATAACACTGACAGATGAAGTTAATAAATGATAATTTCTTCATCACGGCACCTGTTAGTGGGTAGGAAATATTAGGCAGCAAGTGAACAGTTTGCCGTCAAAGTTGATGTGTTAGAAGCAGGAAAATGGACAAGTGTAAGGATTTGAGGGAGTTTTTGTGGGCCAAATTCAGATGACTGGGTGGGTCAAAGCATCTCCAAAACTGCAGCTCTTGTGGGGTGTTCCCTGTCCGCGGTGTTCATTATTTATCAAAATAGGTCCAAGGAAGGAACAATGGTGAACTGGTGAAACTGAGAGGGTCGTGGGTGACCAAGTCTCATTGATGCACGTGGGGAGCGAAGGCTGGCCCGATTAAACAGACGAGCTACTGGAGCTCATATTGCTCAAGAAGTTAATGCTGGTTCTGCTAGAAAGGTGTCAGAATACACAGTTCATCAAAGTTTGTTGTGTATGGTACTGCATAGCCGCAGACCGGTCAGGGTGTCCATGCTGACCCCTGAGCATCAAAACCAGACCACTGAGCAATTGAAGAAGGTGACCTGGTCTGATGAATCACGTTTTCTTTTTCATCACGTGAATGGCCGGGTGCATGTGTATCGCTTACCTGGGGAACACATGGCATCAGGATGCACTATGGGAAGAAGGCAAGCCTGTGGAGGCAGTGTGATGCTTTGGGCAATGTTCTGCTGGGAAACCTTGTGTCCTGCCATCCATATGCAGAGGTGGTAAAAGTACTCAAAAGTTATACTCGAGTGAAAGTATATATACCTAAATAAAAAAATACTCCAGTAAAAGTAGAAAGTCCTCAATTCAAACATCACTTGAGTAAAAGTACAAAAGTATCAGATTTAAAACGTACTCAAGTACCGAAAGTAAAAAGTAAATACTCAAATTAACTGTAAATATCAATAATTAAGCAGATAAAATCTTTTGGGACTGATATGCAATGCTTTAATTGAACAAAAGATAAGATTAGATACTGCAATTAAGAATTTGTTAGATTTGCAATTAATAGGAGACAATGAAGCACCTTAACACAGTATAGGGGTTAAACTTAACATAGACGTGTTCCATAACATTAGCTCAATAAACAAGATACTATTAACTAATTCAAAATTAATTCAAAAGCCATAACCACAATGACATATTACGTAACAATTAGTTAATAGTCATGTGCCTCAACAAGTAAAGTTATAATATAATTTTGCCAATTGTTATGATTAATGATTAATTAAACAGACAACTGAGAGTCAGAATGCATGGCTTTGAATACATGAATTTACATTATTAGTTAATGTAATATGTTATTAGGGAAATAATGATGTCATATTTAATTAATAGCAATTCATATATTACTTAATCTATTAATCATAGAGAATGTTCATTAGTTGCTGATGCAGTTATCATAAATAAATGGTTTAGTTCTTCATTAGTAATACATTAACTCATGATTATCTGTGCATTAATTAGGCATGAATTATAATAGTGCACCTGTATTGTAAAGTGTTACTGATGTTTTCATAGTAAATAGTGTGCCGCAAAATAAAAAAGTTGGAGAAACACTGAGCTAACGTTAAGTGTGGCAAACCTGACTTGTCAGCTTTTCCAAGTCTATACCCGACTGGATCATCCATGAATGACCAGACCGGTTTGGAAATCAAGTGTAATAAATACTTAATACTTGGAGCGAGCATGGAGAAATGTATTGGAGTAAAAAGTAAACTTTGCCTTTAATATTGTAGTGGAGTAAGAGTAAAAGTAGATGCAAATAAAATATACTCAAGTAAAGTACAGATCCCCGAAAAAAATACTTAAGTAAAGTATCAAAGTATTTTTACTTGATTACTTGCCACCCCTGTCCATATGGATGTTACTTTGACACGCTCCACCTATATGCACTGTTGCAGAGGCAGACCATGTACACGAGAGGCATGTTGCATGAATGTAACTAAACAAACCCTGAGTTTAGAGTAGGTTTAAAGTTAATAAATCCAACCTGGTTTAGATCAAGTTCAGCTATTTCTCAAAGCTTGGTATAAACTTTCTCTGTTCTTAAATTTAAACTCAAGTTTAATCCAGAGTTAGCGATTAACTCGGAAACACGTGCACCTGAAAGTGTAACACGTGCGGCAAACAGCCACAGTGTCCGTTTGATTCACTTCTTGCAAGAGAGAGGGCGAAATTCACTTCTCTTCTGAAGATTGAGAGATCGTTTTGAAAATTATCATGAAATGAAATGCGTTTACAAAGCATGAATAAACACTGCTGCTGTAGTGACAGTTTGAGAAGGCAGCTTAAAGAATATCTGACTATATCAATGCCAAATTTTGGGCCCTGGGTACAAACCATCTTGCTAGGCCCCCGTACCAAATACCATAGTGATACCAATGGTATTTTATTTTATCATAAAAACACTTAAAATGTAAACAAAATAAGCCATTTGTACATAAATTCAATACAAATGTTAGTGCATGTATATGTATGTATAGAAAACTGACTTCTAAGGGCCCCCACCCCTGCCTCGGGCCCTGGGATGAGCAATTTAGTCTCTAATGTTTTTTTCACTATAAACTGCAAATTTGGAATGAAAGATACAGGGGGTGTGGCTTTATTGCGTCTTTACTTGCAGCTGATTGGTCCAGTTTGGGTTTGCGATCTCTAACCCAGAATATTACCGGCTCCAGAGCAGGTTAGCTGTGTAGTGTAAGTTACCATGGTGATGAACACTGCTAAAAACCAATCCACCTTCTTGAGCCTGAAAAACCAGAGTTTGCTCAAACTAATCTTGAACTTACCTTGGTAGCAACTGAAACAACTGAAACTGTTTGTGCAACAGGCCAGAGGGCTATTCAAATCTTGCCCTGGAGGGCCAATGCCCTGCAGAGTTTAGCTCCAACCCTGATCAAACCTGATCAAACACACCCACATGTGATTTTCTAATGATCCTGAAGACACTGATTAGCATGTTCAGTGTGTGTTTGATTAGAGTTGGAGCTAAACTCTGCAGGGCATTGGCCCTCCAGGGCAAGATTTGAATAGCCCTCTGGCCTGTTGCACAAACAGTTTCAGTTGTTTCAGTTGCTACCAAGGTAAGTTCAAGATGTACACCCTGTCATGGAAATGCTATTCCCTGGTGGCTGTGGCCTCTTTCAGCAGGATAATCTGCCCTGACAAAAAAGAAAAAATGGGGGGGCCCCAGCAACTTACAGGACTTAAAGGATCTGATGCTAACATCTTGGTGTCAGATTAGGGGGATAGAAGGTACAGTTTGTACGGTATAAAAAACATTACGTCTATGGAGAGTTCCCGCAAAGATAGTGAACCAGAGGTGTGTGTGTGTGTGTGTGTGTGTGTGTGTGTGTGTGTGTGTGTGTGTGTGTGTGTGTGTGTGTGTTCAAACCTAATAGTAAAGTCATCTAAACTATAAAATAACAAATAAAAGTATATGAATAATTTAAGATATAATATTCAAATATTATTAATTTACATTATTTTCTTCATTATTTATTCATGTAATTTATTAGCGTATTAAAAAGTTTAAAAAATCCGAGCTGGAAGTGACTGTGGGAATTTTTAAATAAATAAATGTTACTGTCAGGATCATATATACGGTATAGCTTCAGAAGTCATCACCCTTTGAGCAAATGTTGCACACGCATGCTGGATGTTTTTCCCCCAATCTCTACTCCTACACTTGCATTAAAAATTATTACAAGTTTTGTCAAGCCACTTTTATTTATAGCGCTTTATACAATACAGATTATTACAAAGCAGCTTTACAGTGATAAAATATAAGCCAATCTAGTGTTTACACTCTTCTTCTTCTGAGCCAAATGGGCTTTAAATCTACAACCACCAAACTCGGGTCAGTCCTTCAGACTGTTCTGACTTAATTTGATATATTTGCAAACTGATTCAACTTATGGTTTTCTCAAAAATGAAGATTAAACACCATAAAAGACCCATATGCTTTCACTAAGGGGGTTAAGACTTGATCATGAGTATCATCCAGATGTATCTATCACTGGCAAAGCCTAACAAATAGCTCAGGACATGCTAGCAGAGTGACAAACATGCTAGCATCATGCTAAATCGTATTAAGAACATGTTAAAACATGTTAGCAAAATGCTAATTCATATTAACAACATGCTAATTCATATTAAAAACATGCTAATTCATGTTAAAACACGCTAACAGTAGCCAAATTAATGCTAACGTGTTAAAACATGCTAGCAAAACACATTAAATTACGCTAGCAACATCTAAACCCTATAGGAACCACCCATAATAATAATAAGGCATAAATACATGTTTTACACAATAGTGGTAGTTGTTGAGTATAAAATCATAGATGAAAACCAGCTGAGACTCACTGAACTATAAGCAAAGCAGACAGATTGAAATAACGCATGCATAACAGAGCCAAAACTCAACTCAGCTGAATGTTTTACCATCAGACTGCGTGGTTAGGTTAGTAGAGCAATAACATGCGAGCGTGACTCAACCTCATAACCTCATGTCTTGTTTCATTTCTCTCTTGTTTGTCTGCTGTACTTCTTAACACATCATCTCACAGCACTGAAAGAGTTTATTTACATGCAAATCTCCTAATGTGGTCTGTCTGATGCACTGAAATGGAGGAGTCTTTCCACACACAATACATCTCTGGCTGCACATCAACGGTCTGACCTTGTAACATATTTTGTTTAGACCACAAAAGTTGGGAGGTTTGGGGGCTTGTGTAATTTTGTAACTTGTTAATTATATTTCTAATTATATTTCGTTTGACTGACTTCCATTTATTTATATATTGCGGTAATATTTACTGAATAAGGAAGAGCTCAAAAGTCTTCAGACTCCAACCATTTGACGTGTACAGATAGTTGAATGTTTAGATAGTTTATTAATATAATACAAAGATTTTTTTAAATGTACATCGATCAGACATAACATGATGACCTATATTGTGTTGGTCCTCCTTTTGCTGCCAAAACAGCTCTGACCCTTTGAGGCATGGACTCCACTAGACCCCCTGAAGGTGTGCTGTGCACCCATCACAGGAAACATTCAGCATTTTTACGTTCTCAAAAAAAGTAATCCTGTGTGGATGGGACCGCTGGCTGGTCCCCACAATACAGGTGATCTCAGGTTTTACTTTATCCTTATGGGGACATTTGGTCCCCACAATGTAATATAAGCAAGGACTGACCCACACAAAACAAAAACAGCAAGTTACCCAGGACCAGCTGTAGTCGATGGCTTCTTCTGTGCTCCTGATTTCCTGGTCACTTTCCGTTTCATTCTCAGCCTCCTCATCCTCTCTCTGCATGGCAACCACAGCGATCTTCTCAGAACCGCTTGATTAAAAGTTTTAAATATGCAAATGCTGCAGAAGAAATCCACTAAAGTTACAAATAGTTGCAGATGAGCTGTTTGATCAGAGAGCGGTTCTGTGTTTCAGCTTGTTTGTGGGGGGCAGAGACGGAGTCCGTCTATATTTACCTGCTACACTGCAAACTGTGTGTTTGTGGAAATGTGAGAGGGTCAAGTTCATGAGAGACCCTCAGGTTCACGGTCCAAATACACACACACAAATCAAAAGGACACATTCAAATCAGCACAAAAAGTATTTTCAAAGAAAAAATAAAGAATGAAAAAGATGAGCAAAAATAAACTTAAATAAGGGAACATAGGTTTTTATGTTTATAAGTTTAAATATGTTAAGAACAAGCTTTTTGTAGATTCTGAAGATTTTCAATTTGTTTTTTAAAAATGTTTTACAGATGTTGTTATATGTGATGTAAAATAAGCTACAGGGTTGAATAAGACTTTCACATCAGCAAAATGTTGAATCAAATTTCAAAATGATGAAGCAAATTTCATAGTTTTCAACTATGAAAAAAAAAAACATTAAAAAATGGAATTGACAGGGAAAAATAAACGTTTACTATTGGTGCGGTTTTAGTGTGTGTGTGTTCAAGAAATGTTTTTTATTAATTTAGATTGTGAAGTTTCCAGTTTCTTTTATTTTTTTGTTTGTTTAAAGAGGAAACGTTTAATCAAATGATAAATTATGATAAGTGATGTAAAGTTTGAATAACTTAAAAACAGCAAAAAAGACAGACAATATTGAAAATGTATATATAAAACCTAATAAATAAAAACAATACTAAATATTAAATAATTTTGAAAAAATTATTTCTAAATAGTTTAGAGAAAATTATTATAGATTTCTAAGCAGGAGTATTATTGAATCGTTATTATTTTCGGCTTTTACTTTACGCTCTTTTCGTCGCCGGATGTGTGTCTTTTATGTCGTGTGGTCCACTTCCGGTGCGGTGTTGTTGTTGTGGCGCTATGATATGTGAGCGCGGCCTCGATCTTTTCCCGTGAGTTTTTGTCGCGTTCTGCGGGTTTCATGTTCCGCGCCGCCGAGATCAAGAGCTTCGGTAAAGCGGGAACCGGCTGGTATGTGTTTTACTGCGGGATTACATGTGTTTCATTCTGTTCAAAGCCGATTATGATGTGTCTAACGTTATATCTGACCTGATCACAGACAATAAACTGCCGTTGTGTTATCATGTAGTTTTTGACAATTTACAATAGCATTCTTATACACTACAGTTCATGATAATGGTAATGGAGTATTCATTATCAAAATTACCATGGTGTTACCGTCTGGTATAATCTCTGGACCTTTGTACCGGTACTTTTATGTACGGCGCTAATACGGCCGTGCTTGAAAACATCGATAAATTGACTGACTATCGTGACTAACGTTATTTATGAATCTAGTCCATATAAAAAATGTCATCGTATTACTATCACCATTATGAACGGACAGTGCCATAATTAAGGTAATACCATAGTATCATCACCACGAACCTTGGAAACATTTAGTTAGATCCTGAGAGTGACATTTATATAATTGACTTTAAAAATTAGATCAATGAAATTTGTGATTTCCGGGCCTGATTTAATTTTTTTTTAAATTAAAATATATATATATTTGTTTGTATAATAGGCAAATCATTAAACGAATAAAATAAAACGTAATAAATTAGGAAATAATAAACCATTATGTGACATGGCAATTAAAAAACATTTATTTTGTGATTTTACTTATTTCTGCTGTTTAAATTTCTCTGTTATTACAATCTTTAATAAATAAGTCCGTTATTAACAAATTGACTTTTTAGTTTTGATTAGGGTGTTTTATTTTCAAATTTTTAACCCAATTTCTCTAATTTTTATGAAATTTGATCAGGGTCATGGATGAGCTCGTTCATGACCCGGTGACAATCCCCAAAAATGTATAAAATAAACTAGTAAAAAATGTGAAATGTATATATTTTTAATAGAAAACCATTATGTGGCAATTACATAACATTTAAAAATCATCGATTTCTTTTTTAGAAATTAATTTCTATAAAATTATATTTTAAAGGAACTGTATGTATTTCAACTGTATGCATTTCAATGGCCCTGATATGTCACCAGACATTAAGAAATCATGTTAATTTCAAATACTTCTGTCACTGACAACAGTAGTCCGGCCAGGATATTGTCATTTAAAAGTTGTTGTTCCAGCCCTCAACTGATGGTGATGTTGTCATGTTGTGTTTTGGCCTGAAGCTCCGCTCTCCACCTATCGACCAATCATGTGTCAGTAGTGTTTCGGCATACGGGTTGCCAGATCTGCTGCAGCTACAAACGTTCCTGTGGATCCTGCAGCATATCTGGCAACCTCGAGTCAGGGGGAGGGAGATACACCTCTGTAGTCATTTGAAAGTGCCAGATTTGGCCACAATCTTACAAACACTTCCTTTAAAATCCTTATCCAGTCATTATCTCATTTGTGTTTGTTTCTTCGAATGCTTCACCGGATTCAACTTGCATCTCTCATTCTTATCAGGCACTTTCGGCGGACGATGGACGAGCTGGTCCATGACCTGGTGTCGGCTCTGGAAGAGAGTTCTGAACAAGCCCGTGGAGGGTTTGGAGACGGTGGAGATCACGCCCTGGCTGTCGGTTGTCTGTTAAAACGGCAGGCCCGAAAGCGGCGTGGCCGGAAACGTCGGTCGGATAACCCTCACCCGCCGTGGGACACCTGCCACCTGAGCGAAGGCTCCGAATCCAGCCTGGAGGAGCAGAAAGACTACCGTGCATCCACAGCAGCAGGGGGCGCTCACACCCGGGACAACAACAGCGACTCGGATGAGCAGCTGGGGGCAAAGCGCCGCACGCCCCTCACCGCTGACTCCGGCAGAGGGAAGAGGCCGCTTTGGTTGGACGACTTGAGCGGAGCAGACGGTTTGGGAACCAGAAGTTTACGGAGGCGTCGGAAAGTCAAGCGCATGGCTGTGGATCCGCCACTAGATGTCGCCACCATGCTGGCTCCGCCGCCCAAGGCGCCAACCGTAGGAGGCAGCAGAGGGGTGGGGTTTAGTCCGGAAGCCAAAGGGTGTGACGCGAACAAAAACAGGGTGAAGAAAAGGAAGTTTACGGCACAGAGACTCGCACAGGACGCGGCGGATGAAGGAGTGGTGGTGGAGAGCGAGGAGGTGGGCCAAACGGCCAAAGATAAGATGGAATTTGAGGAACAGAAAGGCTCAGATGAGGACATGAGTGACAGGTGGTTAGTGTTCTTCTCTTCTATATAGCCCCTCCTCTTCCTGTTCCTCTGTCCCTCGAAACAAGATCTCGCGAAATGCTAAAAAATCTCAAGAGTATCTCAAGAACATACTCTTTTGCTTCTTAGAGTATGTTCTTGATAGGTTTCTGATCATGGTCTGCAAACACTCCTTCGTCATCTGGATCAGGACTTGACCTTTAGTTTTGTAGCAGATCTTTTATATACCATAAACATCCTTTATTAATTCCACTGAATATAATAAATACAGCTGCAAACATCAGCATAACATATTCATATGGCTGAATGTCATAAAATCTGAGCATGCTTAGGTCATACTTCAACCCAAAACCAAAATACTGGTAAGAAAAATATGAAATTTAGTTTTTGCTGAATATTTTTTTGCATGTGACATTATTTTTATGAAAGTTATACACCTCGAACCCCATTATCGCAATTCATTAAATTAATTAAATTAAAACTTAGACTTATTAAAACAAAATTACTTGACAAAATGATTTGAGATGTCATATTATTTAAATTATACATCATGGTCATACTTTACTGCCTTAAAATTGTGCTGATTTTAAAATGAAAACGGATTTTATTATACTAATATTTTATACAAGTGTAAAATTTTTTCATGAAAATAATCACAGTTGCTAACAATCTTAATTGCCCTAAAATAGGCTTCGTATTGTCAAATATTTTTTTCTTCATTGGTTACACTTTTTTAAGGTGACATAATTACGTAGTACTTATTATTAGTAATATTAATTAATACGTAGTAATATTAATGTACTTTTACATGTAATTACATGTACTTACTATAGACCTATGGTTAGGGCTAGTTACTTGTAATTATGCATAATTAACTGTTAATGCTATAGTAAGTACATGTAGTAACGTGTAACTACATCACCTTTGAATAAAGTGTTACCTTTTGATTTAGATTTTGTGACCGTGGACAGGTTTTTGTGAGATTGACCCTTTTACTTCACACAAAAGGCTTAAAACGTCCTGTGATGTGTGTGTGATTGCAGCGAGACGAGCAGCGTGAGTAACAGCAGTGATGGGGGCTTGTACACGAACGACGAGGGAAGGCAAGGTGTGTGTATTCATATATTACACAATCCCTATATATCATGTATAGCATGAACGCGGAGCGTGTGTTCAGCATGTGTTGTGTTTCAGGTGACGACGAGCAGAGCGATTGGTTCTATGAGGGCGAGCCGGGCGGAGCTTGTGGAATTGCGGGTGTGGTTCCATGGTGGGAGAGAGATTCCAACGAACTTGACCTCAACGACCCCATGTTCAACAGCATCCTGACCGGAGCGTTCCCGTTAATGTCACAGGGAACTCAAAGAGGTGTGTGTGTGTTCAAATGCTCAAACATGCACACAACCTGGGCTTGACATTAACCAACCCGCGTGTGTGTTTCAACACTGGTGTATAACGCAGTCACTCCCACTAGCCACTTTGGTGGGGTGGATTTCATAATATATACATTTATATTTTAAAAAGGCATATGAAATAAGTGCAATGTAGTGTTGTCAAAAATATAGATTTTGGATTGCGCGTTTTGCGAATAATTTTACTCATTCCTGTTGATTTTGTGCTTGTAGCCAAAGTATGCACACATAAAGCTCTCAGTAATAAATTGAGTTGTTTTTTGCCACTTATTGCTCTTAAACAGTCAAATACACACACAAAAATGTCAGAATGCCGGTCTTCGTAAGTATTCACGTAAACGCAGTCAGTTATTTTTTTAAGTAAATGTAAACAGTTGACGAAGAAAAGGTATGTGTAACAGTATGATGGATCCCTGAGTCAGGCCTTAAAGTGACAGCAGCCTAATATACCTGGTGCAAAATTATGAGTTAAAGTTAAAAATATCCATATCGCAGTTTTTCCCCATGGTATTGATGTCAAAATTTTGGCTTTGTAATTTTGGAAAACCACAGTGGCTGGTGAGCAAAACACTTAAAGTCAAGCCCTGCACTCAGCATTAAAGGGTTAGTTCACCCAAAAAATAAATTTATATGTTTTAAATTTATGTTTTTATTACCTTTCTGGACATGGACAGTATAGTGTGCATTCACTTAGATACGCTCTCAGACTAAATATAAAATATCTTAAACTGTGTTCACCCTAACGACATTAGAGTGAGTCATTAATGACATCAATTTCATTTTTGGGTGAACTAACTCTTTAAGCTCAACACAGCACGAGTTAGTTCACATGTTTGTCCACCAGAGGACAGTGCTGTACAACTAATTATGGAGAGCAGAAACAAAGATAGAAACAAAGACCATATTTAATCGGCCTTCATACATCCAAGACTGAACCTGCAGTGAGGTAGTCTTGCATACTAAACCAAAAATAATGAAAATGCACAGTTTTGAATTGGAAAAGTTATATTAAAAAGTTATGAATGTGGTGTCTGGTAACGGTGTATGTTCTAAGGAGGTCTATAATACCAGGAGAAACTATTTATTCCTGCTCATCTCAAAGGTGTTTTGATCACATACACTAATTGTTTGGTCATCTCTCTAAAGGTTTTTTAACAAAGGCTTGTTTTCCAGGGTTTCAAGCACGGCTCGCACGGCAGGCCTGTCTTCAGCAGTCACAGGTATGTGTGCTTCTCATATGAACTCACTATTTGATACTTATGTATATGTGATATTTTTCATTCTCTTTCCTAACAGGGAAGCTCTCAAGGAATGCCTGATAGATTACCCAGATTATCCCAGGATCCTCAGAAGTAAGTCCTGATGCTCAACATAGGGCTTGGCTGTATGACATCTGGTAGAAATGTAAACCAGTGAGGCCCTGGTTTACACCTGATTTTAAGATGCGATTTGGTCGATCAGATCACTAGTGGACAATGCCTAATACAGGTGTAAACAGGGTCTAAAATGTTTTGAGCTTTTCCACTTTTGACCACTTCCAGAGGTAGTCGAAAATGCATTCGAACAGCCACAAAAGACTCCTACTGACCTAATGTGTGGACCTTATTGGAAGCATTCTTGACAGACGGGATTTAAACTTTGTTGGCTGAAGACACGAGTTTGGTTTGAAGACGGAAAATGTCCCAAGCACACTGTTCTCTCACCATTTCTGATTTCTAACACACATTCACAGCGTTCGGCTGGTTTTCAGAGTAGAAATGAAAGCTGATGTATGTTTTTCCGTCGTCTCCTTTTATGTTCATACATTTACCCGCCCATAGACCCTCCCCTTGAAGAAATCAGGACAGAAGTGGATGAAAGTGGACAAAAGAGACGAATTAAAACACATGGGGCCTGTTGCACAAAACTGGGATAAGGGATTAAACTGGGATAAGCCAGGATATCTTGGTGAGCTTGTCATCTGTATGCAGAATTTAGTACACCTCTGTCATGTAAACGTACCCTGAAGGCACTCACACCAAGAACAATAACAAAAGATAACTATATTATCGGATTAATTGAGCCAGGATCACCAAGATATCCCGGTTTAGTCCCTTATCCTTGTTTTGTGCAATAGACCCACTAAGAGTTCTCCTAAATGGCAGTAAAAGTTCTTAGTTAAGAGTTTTATCTTAACTTATTCACAAAGCTGCTGAGAGCAACTTTTACTAAAGAATAGAGAGAAGTCTTAAAGTAAGCGTAAGGGCGGGGTTGACCTTGTTGCTATGGATGATGTCATCACGCTTGCTAATTATGACCACAGTGATTTAATTATAGAAATATTTTGTTTCATGTTGCTATATTCAAGTACCATGTTTATATTAAGAATGTTGCCATATTCAAATAAAGATTTTAAAATTAATATGTTGCCATTTTCAAATAAAGATTTTTTAAAAGTCACAAATTAAACTAGTATATGTTCAGCTAATTGTCAGCTTCTTACATGTGCATCTCGAGAGATTGCAGAATTCAAGCGAAAATCATGTTTAATAAACAGTTTGTGAGGAGCACGTTCAAACTGTCTGTCTAATCAGCGCGAGAGGAGGTTTATATACACAGCCGAGAGCCGACTCGCCTAACGTTAGTTACCGCCACAGTTTTCTGCATCCCTCCCACACCCGTTTCTCAATCTCGGGGCAGAGCTCTGGGTTTGGGCTTAGTTCTGAGCTCTGAGGCCTCGATCGCTTCGGTCAACACGTCAAATACGTTTATATTGTTTTACTCCATTCAATCATTTGTAAGTGTGAACTTGTAAAAACAACTACCATAGGTAATCTGATGTTATTTTTTTTTAAATATTAAAGATACATTTATTATCACGATCACCTTAGTGTTATATAGTGTCTTTGGGTGGATTGCTGCAGCAGTCATTAGGATTGATTAATGATTTGGTCTTAGTGACTTAGGAGCTCTCTTGACTCCTTGCGTTTCATGGATTTAGGAGCTAGTTTTAGTTCTAAAATGCTTTGTGAAATACTCTTAAAGCAATAATTTAGGAGTCCTTAGACAGACATTATTTGTAAGAGTTTCTGCTAAATTAGCAAGTTAGGAGCTACTTTTAGCCTTAAGATATTTTTTGAATACAGCCCCTGCTGTAAACAGGAGTGTGTCTCCCTTGTCTACTTGAGATCCGATCGACCAAAACGCATCTTAATACCAGGTGTAATGCCTGCTACAGACTGTGCCAATTCGACAATCCTATAAGATCATTAGTACAAATCACACTGTACGGCACGGATGTATTCAACTTTAGGTACGACATGTACAGTGCATCTGGAAAGTATTCACGGTGCTTCACTTTTTCCACATTTTGTTATGTTACAGCCTTATTCCTAAATGGATTAAAAAAAATGTTTTCCCTCAACTCTACAAACAATACCCCATAATGACAACATGAAATAAGTTTGTTTGTTTGAAAGCAATGTGATTTTACTTGTTCTTTATTTTTAATAAATTTGCAAAGATTTCAAACAAACTTCTTACACATTGTCATTAAGGGTTTGTAGATTTTGATAAGTTTGTAAAAAAATATTAATTGATTTTGGAAGAAGGCTTGAACATAATAAAATGTGGAAAAAGTGAAGCCCTGTGAATACTTTCCTGAAGCAGTGTATGTAGACAGATGATGACACCTATTGAACTGAAGGCTAAGGAACAAATTACTATAGAAGAATAAAAGTCAAATAGAGCAAGATGAATCGCACTTTGGCAATTGTTGTTTTTATGTGCGGTGAAGAAAGAGGAGTATATGGACGTGGTCATGGCTAGGGAAAAGAGGCCAACTTGGCATGTCAAGCTTGAGGGAAGTAGTTTCAAGTTTTAGCGCAATGTTCAAAGCAATGTTGATCGCGCTGTGATCAAAACGGCATTTCATGTTGCATTTTTTATCAACTAGTCATACGTAGGTTGTAGCAGAAACCGCACTGAGAGATGATCATGCTGAACTGTCAGAAAATTACCACAGGCTATATTTGGTCGCAAAACCGTGACAACAGCCATCTTTGAACCTCTCTCAGTGTATGACGTGGGTTTCAGTTTATGAGCCATGGTCACTAAGATCGCAGCGATTGGTCCTCTTTCGTCTGGGACAGCCCAAAATTAATTCATTAGCTTTTTATACATTACATTTTTAATTTAAACTGCTTTTACAAAGTAAAATTGTCTTTGTATTGTGATATACAGTACTAATGTTTTTAAAAGAAGTCTCTTCTGCTCTTAAGGCTGCAAAAATACAGCAAAAACATTAATATTGTGAAATTTAAAATGTAAGTTATTCCTGTGAAGTCAAAGCTACATTTTCAGCATCATTACTCCAGTCTTCAGTGTCACATGATAGTGTATATACGGTAGTGTATATATTATATAAATGTCTCATACTGTGATATAATCCTATGGCCATATTTGTTTGTCATCCTCTGCAGCTCGTGGTTCAGCTCCGGGGCCAGAAGAGACCAAGTAAGACATGCTCCCTATGTTCAGATATTTCTCTTCTCTTTCTTTAGATAAATGTATGCTTTATTTACTTTATTTGCTGAGTTTAATGCGTGTAATAACTCCTCATGTATGATTCTAATGTGGGATGTGTGTAGTTTTAAAATTTAACATGTGACTTTGTGTACATTCAGTTGATTTGGGATTCTCGCAGTGACCGAAGCCACAGGAAAAGCTGCTCTTTAAAGACTGCCAGCAGGTAATAATGCATATAAAATACAGGGAGTGCAGAATTATTAGGCAAGTTGTATTTTTGAGGATTAATTTTATTATTGAACAACAACCATGTTCTCAATGAACACAAAAAACTCATTAATATCAAAGCTGAATATTTTTGGAAGTTTTAGTTTTTAGTTTTAGCTATTTTAGGGGGATATCTGTGTGTGCAGGTGACTATTACTGTGCATAATTATTAGGCAACTTAACAAAAAACAAATGTATACCCATTTCAATTATTTATTTTTACCAGTGAAACCAATATAACATCTCAACATTCACAAATATACATTTCTGACATTCAAAAACCAAACAAAAACAAATCAGTGACCAATATAGCCACCTTTCTTTGCAAGGACACTCAAAAGCCTGCCCTCCATGGATTCTGTCAGTGTTTTGATCTGTTCACCATCAACATTGCGTGCAGCAGCAACCACAGCCTCCCAGACACTGTTCAGAGAGGTGTACTGTTTTCCCTCCTTGTAAATCGCACATTTGATGATGGACCACAGGTTCTCAATGGGGTTCAGATCAGGTGAACAAGGAGGCCATATCATTAGATTTTCTTCTTTTATACTCTTTCTTGCCAGCCACGCTGTGGAGTACTTGGACGCGTGTGATGGAGCATTGTCCTGCATGAAAATCATGTTTTTCTTGAAGGATGCAGACTTCTTCCTGTACCACTGCTTGAAGAAGGTGTCTTCCAGAAACTGGCAGTAGGACTGGGAGTTGAGCTTGACTCCATCCTCAACCCGAAAAGGCCCCACAAGCTCATCTTTGATGATACCAGCCCAAACCAGTACTCCACCTCCCCCTTGCTGGCGTCTGAGTCAGACTGGAGCTCTCTGCCCTTTACCAATCCAGCCACGGGCCCATCCATCTGGCCCAGCAAGACTCACTCTCATTTCATCAGTCCATAAAACCTTAGAAAAATCAGTCTTGAGATATTTCTTGGCCCAGTCTTGACGTTTCAGCTTGTGTGTCTTGTTCAGTGGTGGTCGTCTTTCTGCCTTTCTTACCTTGGCCATGTCTCTGAGTATTGCACACCTTGTGCTTTTGGGCACTCCAGTGATGTTGCAGCTCTGAAATATGGCCAAACTGGTGGCAAGTGGCATCTTGGCAGCTGCACGCTTGACTTTTCTCAGTTCACAGGCAGTTATTTTGCGCCTTGGTTTTTCCACACGCTTCTTGCGACCCTGTTGACTATTTTGAATGAAACGCTTGATTGTTCGATGATCACGCTTCAGAAGCTTGGCTATTTTAAGACTGCTGCATCCCTCTGCAATATATCTCACTATTTTTGACTTTTCTGAGCCTGTCAAGTCCTTCTTTTGACCCATTTTGCCAAAGGAAAGGAAGTTGCCTAATAATTATGCACACCTGATATAGGGTGTTGATGTCATTAGACCACACCCCTTCTCATTACAGAGATGCACATCACCTAATATGCTTAATTGGTAGTAGGCTTTCCAGCCTATACAGCTTGGAGTAAGACAACATGCATAACGAGGATGATGTGGTCAAAATACTCAATTGCCTAATAATTCTGCACTCCATGTATAATAATGTACCGTATTTTCGGCACTATAAGGCGCACCCGATTATAAGGCGCACCTTCAATGAATGGCCTATTTTAAAACTGTTTTCATATATAGGGCGCACCAGATTATAAGGCGCATAGAATCGCCTAGAAACTACTGCAGTCAAACGTTGGACTGGGTTTGCGTTATGCATCCACTAGATGGAGCTGTGTTAAAGGGAATGTCAACAAAACAGTCAGACAAACTGACTATTCGCACGGAATTAGTATTATCTGGGGACCTCTGGTGATTTGTAATAATTGCAGAGGTTGTCTGTGATCTTAATCCCGTGCAAATCGGCTATGTCTGTAATCTGTAAAGCAAAAATTCCCCCGCAAATTACCTACCATATTTCGCCGAACACTAAGTCCTGTGATAATATTAGTCCCGTGCAAATCGGCATCTCTGTGATTTGGCCAGGATTGGGCGGATCGTATATCATTTTTTCAAGTTTTTTTTTTTCCCATGTGCATTTCTGTCTTTATCTTTCACGAAGAATGGAGGCTGCATTCATTATGTGCACCTTTATGAATTCCCGCACGGATTATACTTTCACTTTTGAATGAGTACCAATTTGGGAGCAAATTGCTTGAATGGTGTGTTTAATATTAACATCAATACTATTCTTAATGAAAAACATAACAATAGAACAGTACAATGACAAGCTCGCTTAAATGGGCGCTTTTACATTTAGCTTTGAAACTCAATCTTCCGCCGTATATGAATGAAATCTGACTCCTGCCGCTGGTCTGTGCTCAGTTCAGTTTTTAATTGTAGCGTGTTCTCTAACTGAACGAAATAATTTGTATTACTATAAAACTATCAAAACGATATCGATACGACTGTTTATGATATCTTACAGCTATAACGAAAAAACATTTACAAGTCCTGACATCATATCCGGGAGAAGTCAGTAAAATCGAGTAAAATTACAGGGTTTGCTTATCACGTGCGAATGTGCCACTGCCACGCAAAACTCAGATGTGGGGGAGAAATTTCTAAATCACAGAAATCCCAGATACTAATCCCATGCGAATATTGCTTAAGTCAAACTTTATTAAGCGTTCTGACAACTCTGTTCACTCCCATGGTAACGTTGTTCAGACGTTGATGTGCATATTAACAATATCTCCCAGCCGTGGTAATCTTTTGGCAGTTGCTGCGAGGCGGTAGTACGTTTGTGTATGGAGAGATTACGTCTTTTCATAAAACGAAAGCACCAAGAAGGACCGCCTCGAAATTCATTGATGTTCATGCCCCGTAGTAGTGCTGTTGCCTTCATTCAAATAGTGACTGTAGAGACGCGGACGCGCGTTTTTATTGGTTTTTCATACTGAAACATTTTGACAGATCCTTGATTGCCTTGATCCATATATAAGGCGCTCCGGATTATAAGGCGCACTGTCGGTTTTTGAGAAAATTAAAGGCTTTTAAGTGCGCCTTATAGTGCGGAAAATACGGTAATATGTTATGTTGAAGTCCATTTACAAGGCGGAAGCTAACAATGTTGAGCCTCAGGTCGGTTTTTTGTCTCGTTTTGCCAAAGACAAACAAACCATCTTAAACTCTCTCTCTCTCTCTCTCTCTCTCTCTCTCTCTGTAGACAGACAAGTGGTCATCTCGGCTCTTTGTGTACTGGAGATATAAAGAGACGACGGAAAGCTGCACCTGTCGGAGCCTCATCAGCCTTAGGTAACATACACACACACACACACACACACACACACACACACACACACACGCATCTCATTATACACCATTGTGGGTTCATCTGAAATGTTTCTCTAAAGAGACGTCGGGCCCACATGCTGAATACTACATGTTAATGATGTCATGTGTTTAGTTAATTCCCAGCAAGCATCATTAGGAAGAGTCGGAGGCTTTTCACTGTTGTAGCCGTAAACTCAATGCTGGTTATGTGACGGTTTGGCAGCTGAGGAGGCAGATCAGTGCTGATCTCATTTCCTAATTAAAGTCCATCATTTCCTGCCCTGATCTGTGACGCAAAGCACATGACTCTGTGACCTCTGACCCCGGGGGTCAGAGGTCACAGAGCTGAGATTACGCATTTCTTAGAAACTATTTAGAGTTTATGAGGAGCAGGAAACTTGACATGGAACAGCGGGATTATTTCACTGGAAAACTGATTTACATGCTAATACTTTACATTAGGGTTCAATTCATCAACATTTAAGTAAAAGAGCATAAACTAAAAATGGGTGACATTTTCAATAACCGTAAATCTGATCAACTAAATAGGCTTGCATCATTGTTATTTGGTGCTTATAATTATAGAAAGTTCTTGTAATTAATGATCGTAATGTTATATGTGTGACTTGAACACTAAAACAAAGTGTTACCCACACAGTTTGTTAGTTTGTTTTTTTTATAGCCTTTATTAATCTGTAATTTGTAAGTGTACTAATGTTCACTTATATTTGTTCATAACATATAAACTAATGTCAATTTACACACTATTTTATGTTTATATCAAATAGATATTTTAAAAATGCATTAAAGGGATTGTTCACTTTGAAAAATTAAATTTTGATATGTTTTAGCTTACCTCATGGGCATCCGAGATGTAGGAGTATTTGTTTCCCCAGTAGTTTCAATTTTGATCATTTTGGGTCAAACCGTTCTTGTCTGTGCCTCACATAATGCAGGTCTATGGTCACCACCTCAAAGAGCATACACAGAGAAGTCCAAATTAAACAAACCCCCATCGTAAGTACACACTGATGGCCTAAGACACGAAACGAGCAGTTTGTGTGAGAAAACTAACAGTGTTTAAATCGTTTTTACCTCTTGTACACCACTACGTCCGACTAATCCGAGGGCGCGCGTGCGTGTTTCCTGTTGTGACATTCGCGCGTGAAAAGGTAACACTTCCCAAATTTATGTGTAAACAATGAGAGTTGTACACACGCGAGAGATCCACTTCCGGCACTTTCCGTGCTTGCGCAGACTAAAGCCAGAAAGCGCGAATGTCACAACAGGAAACACGCACGCGCGCCCTCGGATCAGACGGACTTTGAGGTGGTGACCATAGACCTGCATTATGTGAGGCACAGACAAGAACGGTTTGACCCAAAATGATCAAAATTGAAACTACTGGGGAAACAAATATTTCTACATCTCGGATGCCCATGAGGTAAGCTAAAAAATATCAAAATTTAATTTCAAAGTGAACAATCCCTTTAAAGGTGCACTGTGTAAATTTTAACGGCATCTAGTGGTGAGGTTGCGAATTGCAACCGCCCACAGCTTACCCTTTCCTTTCAAAGCATTTAGAGAAGCTATGGTGGCTGACACAGGACAAAATTGTCGTCTGAGACCACATAGAGTAGCTAGCCCTCTTTAAAGCAGTTTGTCCGTTTAGGGCTACTGTAGAAACATGGCAGCGGTGTATGTAGATAGAAATGTTTCATTCTAAGGTAATAAAAACATAAAAATGGTTTATTATGTAAGATCTTTTTAGACTACTAAAAAAAAGTTATGTATATTATATTGCATTTCTGTCAATAGATCCTCATAAATACTACACACTGCATCTTTATGTAAAATTTAACATTAACCAAAGATTTATAAATGCAGTTTTGGTTATTGTTATATAATGTTAACTGTTGCTTAATTGACATTTAACATCAGCAGGAAATCAGATCTAACTTCTGGTTGTGGAAAAATGAATTATATAAAAAGTCATAAGTAAAACTTTCAGATGCCTTACAGGAAAGTATAATCAATCGTATAATAGAATATTTAAATGTAATATAATTGATGTCATAATATAACTTTAAATGTATTATAAATGTATGTAAGTAAAGTTTCTTTCCCTTTGATTTGAGGTGAAGTGTGATCTGGACATGTGTTTGTGTGATTCACCTATTTATATAGCCTTTAATCTTTAATCTAATTCTCATGTTATGTTACCCTTATGCACATTTATATATATTTTCTGTGTTTTTTGAATGCGTTTCAAGCTTTAATGCAGATCAGGGTTTATCTAAAGTTTGGTCTTGTGGACTCTTTCCACTCATCAAGTGCATTACAAGAATCAATGAGCTTTTCTGCTTAATGCAGATTATCCCTTTCTCTCCGTCTCTCTCAGGCGTGGTGGGCGAGAGCGCTGCTCCTCTTCCGGAGTCAAACGTGGGGAACCGAATGCTGCAGAGTATGGGCTGGACCCCAGGGTCGGGCCTGGGCCCCGATGGCAGAGGCATCACTGAGCCGATTCGTGCATCTCAGAGGCCGAAGGGAGCCGGACTGGGCTTCAACTGAGCTCTAGCCGAGAACAGAGAGAGCAACTCACGCAGAGACGGCGACTCGGGCCCGCAGGTCGTTATTCTCTCCATTAACCTCAGAGTTAACAGCAGCCAGCCAGCCAGCAGAAGGCAGCACTGAGGTGATAACACCAGTAGATGATGGACAGAATGAGATGACATAGGACACCTGCACTGGCCCAGACCAGGACTGACTCTGGAGCTGCCTCACTGCCGCCACACACACACACACACACACACACACACACACACACACACACACACACACACACACACACACACCGACTCCTCAATAGCACCATTTCAATTAACTCTAGGAAAAAACATGATGCACCAAAAAGTCAAACATAATACCATCTGATATAATAGGATGAATTCCATGAGGAAAATCATAGGAAAAATAAATAAGAAATTATATTTTGCATAAATAAATGAAGCCTGTTTTTTTGGACCATTAAGATTTTGTGCTTTGACATTTTTTTCATGTTAATTAAGCACATTTCACCTCACCATTCTTGTTATTGTAATTTAAAAAAGAAAATGCTTTAGTTAAAATGAGATTTTACTATATTCAGTACAATGGTGACCTTTATTTTGTGATGAGAATATAGGAAACAATGTGCTTAATTGTCATGAAAAGGTCTTTTTTAAAAGCTTCATTTTCTTTATGCAAACTATCATTAATTATTTGTTTTGATTTGATGTTGATGTCAAGAATTTTGATGTTAATTACAAACCAACCGCCAAACCTCAGCTCTCAGTGAATACCAGCGGAAATTAGTATGATATCTTATTAGTTTCTTTTCTTTCTTTCTTTTTTTCAGAAATAATTTTTAAATACTTAAAAAAGACCTGTTTTAGCAGATAAGATCGGTCCGAATTATCGTTTGTCTCCAGTATTCATTTAATATTCTTTTTTTTAAATCCGATGTCTCTCCTTATACAATTCGTTTTTTAGTCTGTTTTTTTGAGGTTTGTTATTTGTTTTACATTTAATTTATAATTATTTGTTTAGTTTTTGCATCCTATTTTTTGACGTTTGTCCAAATGTCATGCACTAATAATGAATGTCAATACCTCAGCCAATCAGACTCTCGTGAAATCAGTTCTGCATGTAGGAAATGCTAAAACGCGTCCGACTGAAGCGAGTGACTGCTGCTCTTTTACGTGACTGAACACAGTCAGTGTTTTAATAGTGGTATAATATGAGGGTTTGGGGTGCATTCTGATTATTTTCATCGTGTATCATTTGGGATTCTGTGAAATGCACGTGTTTCTCAGCAGAGTTTGAGTAATGAATAAGATTAATTGACTGAATTGGCTTAGTTCAGACGGAATGAACTATTCAAGGATGTGACACGCTTACTACTGATGACTGTCATTTCTAATTGTCACGAGGTGAAGATTGCGCCATTGTTGGGTAAACACTTCAATGCCTCTTAGGAACAATCCCAGATGATTGGAGATGCTATTATCTTGGCAGAACGGTCACTGAGACAGGAAGAGTATTTGGGCCGAATGTGACATCACTTCCCCTCGTTGTTTGAGCAGGGCTGTACCGTCCTGAGGAGATAAGTGTTTTGTTTTTATTGTTTTTGGGAATATGTGTTTTTAACCATGTTTGCACTCAGAATAAACAGTTATCAAGTCGTTGATTATGAGGAACATGTTAGGTTCGTCTCTTCCTGTTATCTGTACAACATGCCAAACTACCAAACATGCTACATTTGTTTACTTTGGTATTTTTGTCAGGTTTTTTTGTTGCCAATGTGCATTTTGGGAACGGGGTGATGGTCTTGATGTGTGTGTTTGTTCTGAATTCAAAGTAATGTATGTTCATCATATACTGTAGATCAGTATTAAAGCATTCTCTGCGCAAGGTTGAATCTTTCCCATGATCCTCCATCAATTTCAATGCGTTTCTATATGTTCCTTTTAGGATTAAGTTTAAAATCATTTAAATGTAAGATTTAAATTTTTAATTTTCTAAATTAGTTTAAATTATTTTATATGCATGTTTTGCAACATTTTGTTAGTTCCCTCCAAAAAATAGCGCAGCTCGGACATTCTGTTAAATTTCTCCATTGTGGTCCCAATGGATGAAAGAAATCCTACACGTTTGCAAGAACATGAGGTGAGTAAATGAAAAACTTTATTAAGAGAACTCAATTATCATGTAGATTGTCTTGTGGATGTCTAGGGATGTGTTTAGCGGTAGTTATTTCATATTCTGTGTGTGTTTATTGTGATTACTGTTAGTGGGCAGATCAATACTAATATACTCTCATCAGTACAGCTGATCTCTAGAGTAATTATATCTCTGCAATCTAGCAGAAAATTATACCAATAGACTCAATGCCTCTCTTTCCTGCTCAGCAGCTGATATGTAGAAGATTTATTAAAAGTAAGTGAGTCGGTGTGAACACAATAGAATCCTGATTAGCTCTGAAGTAATGCAGTCAATGCCACAATAAATAAATACATAGATAGAATGAAATAATTTACTATAAAAGTTTCCGAATGACGTTTTAGGGTGTCACAATTGTAAGGTATGTAATTAGTTTTTTTCCCAAATGTAAATGGAATTTATTAATTTTTTTCTGTTATCTGGGCACTTTTACCCATGAAAAAAAAATTAAAAGTACATTTTTAAGTATATACTTTATCAGTGTTTTTCTTTAGAAAACTTTTACTTAACTACATTCCAAAGCATAATACATAATGTCATACCTTTTGCTGCACTGCATTTCATAAATAAAAGTTGTTGTTTTCTTACCTTTAAACCTTACACTTAAACTGTAGTACTTTCTTACTTGTACACAAGTAAAACTTTGAATACTTTGAGTAAAAGTATACAGTACTCATTTTTTTAATGTAATTAAGTATTAAATAATATTCAATATGAAATGTATTGCTGTAAAAAGTACAATATTATGTTTTGGAATGTTGTGAAGTAAAAGTTTTCCAAAGAAGAACACTGATAAAGTTCATATACTTGAAAAACAAAATGACTTGGAAAGAAAAAATACTTGAGTAGGCCTACTGTTCGCCTCTCATAATCATCATGAATTACAGGTATCAATCGAAAAACTAAGTGTATGTTTACACGACAACGATGTACTAAAAACATATGACAACATAATCAAAATGATCCCGTTTCCACGAATCTGCGAAAATGACTAAAAGGCTGTATGATATCGCTTTGTGAAGAAACGCCCCTCGAACATGTAATGCGCATGCGCACGATGTAACCGCTTTTACAAATTCGCCTATTTGTTACAATGGAGAGAGACGGTAATAAAGGCATATTTTTTTCAAAAGCTTGCGATTTCAGTCCACCATGAAAACCACCAGAAAACCATGTTGTGTAAATTAACGGCCAAGATGCTTAAAATGTTTTCCGTTTTCAGTTGAAAACGGTGTCGTGTAAATAATTTATTCTGTGAAAGACCTTTAAACTTTAAAATTATTACTTTAAAAACCCAATAGCGGCCTCCTCCCCCTAGTTGGCGGTGTCATGTTTCATATTATAAAATGTACTGCGCTATTTTATAATCAAATCTTTTGCTAATCTTGACAAAACCAGCATTATTAGAAAGGTCTGTGAATTATTTATTTGAGGATCCATATTTGCAGACTGTTTTGCATGAGAAATTAAATGAATTATTTAGGGTTGCAAACGGGTGAGGGGTAAAAAGATGAGGGCATTGTGTGGATATAGAAAATTCTCAGAGGTTAGTACCCTTTTTATTTTATTTTTTATATTTGTTTATATTTACTTATAATGCTAATTTCATGCTCAAGTATCTTTGCACTAATTCTAGCAGTTAAGAGGTAAAAATGTTTTTGTGTCTTATGTAGGGCAAAGCAACCCTTTATAAAAAAAACACCAACAAATATTCAATAGATGTGGGAGCTGAATACATAAACAAAACCAAAACAAGAAGACAACAGCCAGATAAAATGTATGTTGGAAATCATCTTAGCGTCTTTATTAACACTAAACTGAAAACTGAAGATCCCCACTGGTTACAAATGCATCAATATGTGATACTCCTACACTATTTTTTTTCTTCGACCAAAACAATTAAGCCTTAAAAATTAGGATAAAATGTGATACCTTTAAACACATGATTGGTCTTGACATAATTAAGACCGTTCAGGCTGATCTTTTTCCCCTCATTTTGTGAAGAATGAAAAATAAGATCAGCCTAAACGGTCTTAATTATGTCAAGACCAATGATGTGTTTAAAGGTATCGCACTTTATCCTAATTTTTCAGGCCCAATGGTTTATCTTAGATATCTATTTGTTCTCTCTCTAAAAAAATGCTCTAATGCTGTGTCATCTCTCTCTCTCTCTCACTGTCACACAGACGTGCATGAGACAAGCGTGATGAGAATTGTCTCAGTCAGAGGAAATCCTGCATGTAATCCTGCTCAGCTCATCACTTTGAGACCTGAATTACATAACACTCAGCACACAGGTAGCAACTGTCACCGATACACACGCATCCAGACAAATTCATGATACCATGAGTTGTGGTAACACATTCAAGGAAGATAAGAGATTTGAAATGTGACCGTAAAGTAAATTACATTTATTAACCTAATGCATATTGCACAAAACTGGAAAGCACTTTCTTGATCTCTGAAATCATCAAGATACCAGGTTAATGCAATGTGTGCTAAAGGGGAATAACTAATCACAATCACAAAAGGATAATAACCCAAAACATTCTTCTAACTACTGCAACTGAAAGAATCTTCTGGGACATTGAAAATGGTGTACAGGAGTCCACCCCTCAAAGTCCAGACCCCATCGAACACATTTAGGCCAGTTGTAAAATTAACTGGACAGATCTATTGTACATTTAAAGGAAATACTTTGGCTTCAGTTGCAGAAGGCATGGGATAACATTAGTGTTGAAGTTCTTAGAGGAAATATATTGACACTATGCCAGAGGGAAGTGCTGCAAAAGGTGGACATACCAAATATTACAGAGTTATAAGTGGATAAAAACAATACTCACTTCATCTGATCTTTGGCAGTCAGAGAAACCATCATCTGCATGTTTCATGAATATTGTTAAATTAAATCATGTTTGGTTCTTATAATTTTGGCCACCACTGTAATTCCATTTGTTAACATTATTAGTTAAAAAAAAGAAAAAAGGCGGCACACCAAAGCTTCAAAATATGCAAAATGTTTTAATAGTGGATTCACAAACGGGTCATGATTTTGAGCAATTGCTCTTCATCAGACAATTAAAAACGTCAAACCTTTATACTCATAGGATCACATGTTCTTAAAAAAGTGCCCAAACTCTGAGCATATTTTTTCCTGGGATGTGCGTGCTTTGTTCCTGTTTTTGTTAACATTATTAGTTAGCATGAAAAGGTACTTCTAAAGCATTAATAACCATTATCTTAGTTCATGTTATTTCAACATATATTAATATTAAAAGTCGTATCTGTTTCCATCTGTTCATATTATTTAATATACCTGAACCTGAGTTATAAACTAAATATCAACTGTTGCATTTTTATGAACTAATGTTAACAAACACTGTAAATAATATTGCTCACTATTAGTTCATGGATTTACTAATGGGATCTTTTTATAAAATGTTTCTGAAATATGCTAGAATCTGCCTAATGATGCTTGTTGACCAAGAGGGTCTTGCTGGTTAAGCTAGTTAAAGGGATAGTTCCCCCCCCCCCAAAAAAAAACAAACAAAACAAAAAACAAATCCCCCTTGATTTACTCACCCTCAAGTCATCCTAGGTGTATATGACATTCTTCTTTCAGACGAAAACAAACAAGTTATATGGCTCTCCAAGCCTTATAATGGCAGTGAATGGCAGTCCAAAATTTGAAGCCCAAAAAACTGCATCCATCCATTATAAAAGTAATCCAGTAATTCCGGTCCGCCAGAAGCTAGACCTTTTTCTTTATAACATGTTAAATATAGATATTTTCCCTACAAAAACCCATATATTTAGCTTCAGAAGGCCTTTATTGACCCCCCAGGATGGATGCACTTTTATGGACTTCAAAACAGAAACTCCGATTGTATGTCATATACACCTAGGATGGCTTGAGGGTGAGAAAATCCTGGGCCAATTTTCATTTTTGGGTGAACTATCCCTTTAAGGTAAGGATACCAGCATATGAGCATCCAAAACACATTTTTCTATTTTTCTTTTTACCTTAACAGTTTTGATGCAAACAGGACCCCCAGACAGCAACAAAGTGTCGGCTAAGTATCTAACTAAGTATCTAGTATATGTGCATTTCGTGTACCAGATGTGGGCCGGCACTATCTGGCTTATAAAAATGTATGATAAAAAATGACACCAGCAGTGAATGAAATGTTTCGCCGTGAGCTGAGATGTGTAGTGCGGCCAGACCTGTCTGTGATCTGGGTGTAATCAGGAGGGATGAGGAGGATGTTTAATGAGGAGCGTTTCCTGCTGTTTAGTCTGCAGTGACAAAGATGATGGTGAGAGAGTTGCAGAATCAAGTAAACGTCGGATTTGGACACAGAGAGCGTTGAGATCTCCCTTTGTTTTCCGGCTCAGTGTGTGTTTGCCCTCTTTCCCCGCTAATACCAATGAAAACACTGTCTGTTTACCTCCTGCATAATGAAGGCTTTCTCATTTCAAACGCCATGATCTCGCATAAACACTTTATTGTTTCTTAAAAGTTTGCTGAGCAACTTTTTTTTTTTAATCGAATCCATTTAAAGTACTGAGAGAGTTGAAGGCCTTGCCTCTTAATAAGGCACTGAATCACTGTGCTTGATACCTGATCTGTGGAAAAGCTCAATTATTGTTCCAATACCCAAACAAACGTAAGCCCGATTCTTTTAACGATTATCGTCCAAATGCCTTGATCTCCTTGGTCATGAAGGCTTTTGAAAAAGAGATCAAAAATCGTATGATGACGGTTATTGGTTTGATTTGAGATCTGCTGCTGCTTGAGGATACAAAACCTTGGGTTATTTTTCTACCCAAATCTTGGGTTGAGCATTTTGAGTCACTTGTTGTTGTTTTTTTGTTTTGATTGTTTGGGTAGTTTTTGTTCCGGTCAGATGTAACAACCCATTGTTTGGGTAGTTTTTGTGCCTGAAGCAATTCGTTTTTTGTAATAAAAGTTTTGTAATAATACACTTTTTTTCTTTCTTTTTTTGTGTAAAGGATATTTATGTTTAGTATTTGTGTGTATGTGCAGTGTTGTCTAAAAGCACCACTGTAGTCGGAATTAATTGACAAAGCTCTTAACTAAACTAATTAGCCGGGGAAGAACGAAAGTGTCTTATCCTTTTCACATTTCCAAGAAGCTGAAGAGCGGTGAATGAGAGACTACATTAAGTATATTTTTTGTTTCCCATTTGCTCAAATAGCAATAATGTTTTTTTATAACTTTTTAAAAGAGGGGAAAAAAGAGAGGGATTGGTAGATGTAGTCAGAAGAAAAATATATCAATTCTGTTGTAGAGCACCCTCACAGTTACATTAACTACACCGTAAAAAAAAAAAAGTTGTTTTTTGTTGGTTTAACTTAAAAAACTAAGTAACCTGGTTCCCTTAAAATATTGAGTTTACTGAAATTAAAAATTTGAGTTGATACAATGAAGGAAATTTGTTTAATATATAGAAACTCAAAATATTATTGTATCCGAACCACATAAAAAATTTGATAAATCATGAAAATAGCACTATTTGGCATGCTTTCACTGCGTCATCAGAAATAAAACACACACAATTACCCTATATGCTTACAAAATCTTTTAATAATATTATAATAAAGGTTGTCGAATCTCAAAAAATTTCATTGTATTAACTCAAAATTTTAATTTCAATAAACTCACAATTTTAAGGCAACCAGGTAACTTTTTTTAAGTAATTTTTTACAGTGTAGTTTTTATTTTTTATATTTTTTATGTAAATTAATATAATACAAAGTAGCCTACATGTTACAAACGTAGGCTACATATTTTTTATAATAAAAATGAAATAATAAAAAACTTTGACCATGTTGATGAGCATTAAAACGCTTCATCACAGTCTGTGAAGAAGGTCCAGTGGAAAAAGTGTGGAGGTAGGTATCACGTTACCATGAGAGTATATCAAAGTACCATGGTATTAACAACTGATACCATCATTGTACCATGATAATGCTACAGTATTTCTGTACAGCTATATCAAGTGGTTTAAAGGCTGGTTAGAGAGTAAAGGACTTTGTCAACGTTGACGCATTCTTTTTAAATATCGTGCAATAGAGCGTTGAATTAACGACAGCGTAATAGTTTTTTTGGGTCTTATCTCTTCAGTGTCTGTCTTTCACGCTCACCTGAGGTGTTCATGAATATTCATTAGAGCGCGCTCTCAGTGGTCAATTATCCGGTGACGTCGATAATAAGGCGGGAATAACCCGAAAGGTTTATTCTATATTCGTGAGCGGTGCTCCGCTGCGGTGGCAGAAAGAAACGCACTGAAGAGAAACAGACGAGCGTGTGTTTACAACAAAACCTCATTATAGAAGAAAATAAGTGAGAGATTTGATTTCAAAAGCGTCTCCTCAGGTTATGGTTTTATTCTCAGCAATCTCATGGATCTAGTGCAGTTTTATCACCCGGAATCTTTTTCCTTCCCTTCTGAACAGAACAAGTAAGTAACTTTAATCATTTACAACTTTATACATACATAACCAGGCTTTTATATGTACTTCTTGTTTTTATTGTACTTAATTTGGTTAACTGTAACTTTATTATAGAAAGGTGTGTGTGTATATATATATATATATATATATATATATATATATATATATATATACATATATATATATATATATATATATATATATATATATATATATATATATATAATATTATATTATATTGTTGATTTATTCAGATAATATGTGCATCTTGAAACGTGTAAGAGAATAAAACATGCCCATTAAAGACCATTTAAAAAAAACATATATATATATATATATATATATATATATATATATATATATATATATATATATATATATATATATATATATATATATATATATATATATATACATATATATATATATATATATACATACATACATACATACATACATACATACATACATACATACATACATACATACATACATACATATATATATATATATATATATATATATATATATATATATATATATATATATATATATATATTAAATTTGATCTCAAGATAGCTATATATTCCATTCAAGACTGTTGAATTATAGGCTATAATTTGACTCACAAAGATCAGATAAAATAGTATATGGAATAAAGGTGTTTTTTTCATAAATCAGCAACTGCAATATTAATCATACATATTTTTAGATGCAGCGTCCACTTGCAACTGCAATCAGACCAAGATAATTTATGAGTAAAGGTTCCAATAAGAAATGATACAATAAGAGATCCTGTTTTATTTCCATAGTGTCATTTTGTACATGATGGTTCAATTGATCAACCTTCATTTTTAACAGTTGGTTAAAAGATTATTATTCCTGTATATACTGAAAGGCATGATGTTAGTTGCAGTGCTCTAACCCTCACGTTAAAAGAGTTGAGAAACTGGAAAAATCTCAAATACAATCCTGCTGTTTATCTACGTAATAAGCGCACATTCTGGCAGCGTTCACGGGCCATCTTACAGCAATAGGATTTGAGATGTGTGATGGAGTTGCAGGTAATTCCTCTGGATCCCAGACAAAAACCCTGATGGGCTTTAGATCACGTTACTGGCAGACACACACAGCGCGGGTGCATGTGTGCGCGCGTGTGTGTGAGTGTGAGAACAGGTGTGTTCAGGTGCTGTGTGGGCTGTAAACACTACATCTGACATGGTGGGAATTATTTAGTTGTGCTGATAAAAAGGAAAATCACAAAACTGCCGTTCTGTCAGATTGCAGCTCATTTCAGGTCTCATGCACTGTAAAACATCCTGGTAAATTTACAGTAAAAAGGGTTAAAGTTCATCAAATTTGTCTTTTCATCAACCATGGCTAATGAAAATACAAACATAATAAACATAAACAGTTTGTAGAACATGCACGCGTGACCTACACAAGGACAAAACACCATCAGGGTAACACGTGATGTTAAAAAATGCTTTTATTGCTATTAGCTTTAATGCTTTATTTTTAAAAAAAATCATGATTTGACATATGTCTCTTCTGCTCAACGAGGCTGCATTATTTGATCAAATTCAGTAAAAACTGTAAGTATTGCAAATGAAAAGAACTGTAATTTATTCCTGAGATACAAAGCTGAATTTTGAGCATCATGATCCTTCAGAAATCATTCTCATTTGCTGCTCAAGAGACATTTCTGATTATTATCAGCGTTGAAAACGGTTGTGCTGCTTCATATTTTATGTAAAATATTTTTTGTGCTGCTTCATTTTTGGAAACCATGATATATTTTGTCAGGGTTTTTTGATGAATATATAATTTATTTGAGTTGCATTTTAAATAAATTTATATTATATAATTTAATACTGAATAATTCAATTTAAAAATATATATTTTCAGTTTTTCACTGTAAATTTTAAGGTGACTCATATTTTTTATTTTACTCATAAAAAAACAATGTTACAGTATCTTGTATTTTAATTCAAACAATAGTGTTTTTAAAAGTATTGTCTTTAATATAGTTGCATTATGAGTTAATTTAATTGATAGAACAACAACATTTATGCAATGTTATGCTGTGTAATTACATGTATTTTCTGGTCAAATCAGTTTTTTTTAAGTATGATTTATGTGCATTCATGTAGACATTTAACTGTGTAATAGTAATCTAATTTAGGCTCAGTTTCACAGACAGGGCTTAGACTAAACCAGGATTAGGCTTTAGTTCAATTAGGACATTTAAGTAGCTTTTATAAAAACGTGCCTTAGAAAAAAACATCACTGGTGTGCATCTTAAAGGGGTGGTTGCATGCAATTTCCCTTTTTTAACTTTAGTTAGTGTGTAATGTTGCTGCTTGAGCATAAACAGTAACTGCAAAGTTACAGCGCTGAAAGTTAAATTCAAATGGAGATATTGTCTTTTAAAGTTATGGCAGTTTATTGCCTACAAAAATGGCCGGTTTGGACTACAACGAGCTTCTTCCTGGGTTGGTGACATCATAAACCCTTGCTAGTCACTGCAGATGTGACTTCTGCCCGTAATGGGAAGGGGCGTGGCGTTTCCGGACCACCTGTGCTTGGCACTTCAGCCAATAAAACTACATTTGGCCATCTAACCAATCTAAGACCATTGCGTTATTCAGTGGGATGGGCTTCATAGAAGCAGGAAGCAAACAAGTCGTTCAAAGGACAGTGGAGACAGCGGTGTGGAATAAAGGTCAAATATGAGAAAAATATGGCGTTTTACAACAAAAAAGAGAAGTATTAAGACATATTATATTTGCCCTATAAACACAACCAAGCCTAGAAACAAACCACGGAGCCACTCCTTTAAAACAAAACAATGGCCGTGACATATTTTAAGAGATATAGGTGCTTTCTGTTAAAAAACATGCATTTTAGTCTGGGACTAGCTTAAGCCTTGTCTGTGAAACCAGGGGTTAATGTAATAAAGAAAATGCACACATGTATTTGTCTCCTTCCCTCAATTCTTATTATTCGTCCCCGTTTCTTAATTCTCATTATTCTTTTTTTTTATTTCCAAAAGCTTTCTGGACCTGATGTCACTCAACAGCCACTGTCCCACATACATCAAGACCGAACCATCGAGTCCTTCCTCCCTGTCGGACAGTCTGACCCAGCACAGTCCCGGGGCGTCGTCGGATGCTGGGAGCAGCTACAGTTCAGCGACTAAAGGAACCCAAAGGAACCCAACAGGTCTGGACTCCCCCGGCTCGTACTCTGCGGTTGAGGCTGTGCTCAGGCCTCCTGGCGCCCCCTGCAGACTCCTGGAGGAAGCGCAGGTGAAGAGCGGACACGGGCTGAGCTCAGGCCACAAACGTGTGTGTCTGGTGTGTGGAGATGTTGCATCTGGCTTCCACTATGGAGTGGCTTCCTGTGAGGCCTGCAAAGCCTTCTTCAAACGCACCATTCAAGGTCAGGACCGGATGCCTGTTTCCATAAAAAATGTATCACAGTTTCCACTAAAATATTAAAGGGGTGGTTCCATGAGTTTTTTTTTAGTCTTGGTTGTGTTAATGGGGCGCAGTATAATATGTCTTAATGTCTTTAATGTCATATTTTTCTTCTATTCTCCCTTTATTCCACACCGCTGTCTCCACTGTCCTTTGAACGGCTCGTTTGCTTCCTGCTTCTGTGAAGCCCATCCCTCTGAAAAACGCAATGGTCTTAGATTGGTTAGATGGCCAAATGTAGTTTCCTGTATTTTTATTGGCTGTTTTTGTAGGCAATAAGCTGCCGTAACTTTAAAAGACAATATCTCCGTTTGCATTGAACTTCCAGCGCTGTAACTTTGCAGATACTGGTTATGCTCAAGCAGCAACATTACACACTAACTAAAGTTAAAAAAGTAAAATCGCATGCAACCGCCCCTTTAAGCAGATACATAGATTTGGCTAGATGCTGGTCCTGATGATGTCTGTCTGTGTGTCTCTCTCAGGGAATATAGAGTACAGTTGTTCAGTCAGCAGAGATTGTGAGATCACTAAAAGGAGGAGGAAGTCCTGTCAGGCCTGCCGCTTCACTAAGTGTCTGTCTGTGGGAATGCTGAGAGAAGGTGAGAGAGTGTGTGCGTGCGTGTGTGCGTGCGTGCGTGTGTGTGTGTGTGTGTAGGATTCTCAGAAATAACTGTCACATTTCACCACAAAACCTAAAGGCAAAAAGATTTGCATATGGAAAATGAAGTCTGAATGTTCATGAAATTTAAGCACGTTCTCCACAAACTCTCATTACTGTAATGTCAGGATGTTTTTACTTTTGATGGGTCTTTATTTAAATGATTTAAAGTGACAATTCCCCTTAAATTCCTGTTGCTGTAATACAATCATTTTCAAAATTAAGATTAGCATAAATATAATTTTTTTGATCTTGTCTTCATGAGAATGTATGAGAATTAAATGTGCTTCACTGTCGTAAAATCCTAATTATGCCTGATTATATGGTTTGTTTTGTAGTATTTGCATTCAGCATTTTGTTTCCTGCATCAGAACATATTTTCACAATTTGAGAACTACTGATTTAAGCAAAATGTCTTTATTTCTTTTAATGATGTGGGCACATTCTTGCCAGGTTTTGTGAGAAAATGGCACACATGAATGACACTCCACGTGCACGCAGGAGCTTTTGATTTGTTTGGCTATAAAAGTATCTGATATTAAGCATATATCCAAGGCTTCTGGAATTTTCTTTAGTGCTTTCATATACACAACCGTAGATAGAAATAATAAATATAATCAGATAAAAGTGAAGCAGTCAGCAAAAAGTGTTATATTAGTGCAGGTGTGGAGTCGTATTTTTGCTGGCCTGATTTTGTTTCAGCGCACCTGCTTTCTCAAAATGCTGCCAAAATAATTTGTAAACACAAACGGATGGAGATTTATTTCAACTGAACTGTATATATTTTATTTGTTCTACATAATGAACAAGTTATTTTTCTTACCCCTGAATCTACATTGTTAGACATACAGCTGTCACGGGTATTACATTTTGCATTTAATCATTTAGCAGACGCTTTTATCCAAAGCGAGAACAATAGAAGCAATCAAACTAACACTAGTGCAAGGGTCTGCAGCACAGACGAGGAGACGTAGGAGTAGCAAAATAGTCTTAGTCAGAATCCCTAACGCTCAAGAGTAATGACAAAGAACTGATCTGAAACAGGAGTATATATAATCACCGGCCACTTTATTAGGTACACTTTGCTAGTTTGTTGCATCCATTTTGCCTTTAGAACTGCCTTAATTCTTCGTGCCACAGATTCAACAAGGTGCTGGAAACATTCCTCAGATATTTTGGTCCATATGGTCATGAGAGCTTCTCACAGTTGCTGCAGATTTGCATATGATGCGAATATCCCGTCCCAGCACATCCCAAAGGACTGAGATCTGATGACTGTGGAGGCCGTTTGAGTTTAGTGAACTCACTGTCAGGCTCGAGAAACCAGTTTGAGATGATTTGAGCTTTGTGATGTGGTGTTTTCCTGCTGGAAGTAGCCAGTGGTCATAAAGGGCGAACATGGTCAGCAACAATACTCATGTAGGCCATTACACCAGTAGCCTGAACCGTTGATATAAAGGAGGATGGACTCATGCTTTCTTTATGTTTACGCCAAAGTCTGACTCTCCCATCTGAATGTCGAGACTTATGAGATGGTTTTCCAAATCTATTGTCCAGTTTTGGTGAGCGTGTGTGAATTGTAGCCTTAGTTTGCTGTTCTCAGATGACAGGAGTAACACCGGTGTGTATGCTGCTGCTGTAGCCCGTCTGCTTCAGGCATGCAGAGATGCTTTTCTGCAGACTTTGGTGGTAACGACGAGTGCTTATTGGAGTTACTGTTGCCTTTCTATCATCTGAACCAGTCTGGCCATTCTTCTCTGACCGCTGGCATTACCACAGAACTGCTGCTCACTAAATATTCTCTCTTTTTCTGACCATTCTCTGTAAACTCTAGAGATGGTTGTGTGTGAAAATCCCAGATCAACAGTTTCTGAAATACTCAGACCAGCCCGTTTTGCACCAACAACCACACCACATTCAAAGTCACTTAAATCTCCTTTCTTCCCTGTTCTGATGCTCAGTTTAAACTTCAGTAGATCGTCTTCACCATGCCTACATGCCTAGTTGCTGCCATGTGATAGACTGATTAGATATTTGTGTTAATGAGCAGTTGAACAGGTGTAACTATTAAAATGGCCAGTGAAGTGTATACCTTGCAAACATAATAGGCAGATGATGATAATGCGCAACCAAGGAAACAAATGAGGACATAATCAGTAACCAAGGAAACCTAAACAGTTACAGTGCAGGGAAACAGGAACTGCAGGACAGACACCAGAATATCAAAATAAGAGTCTGAACATACAGCAGACTTCTGTTGTTTTTATATAAAGTTAATTATACTGACTACACAAATTATGACTGCAAAAACAAATTATGACTCTTTAAAAAACATTTGAATTATGAATGTTTTTTTTTAACATTTTTTTATTATTATAATACATTCTATTTTAAATGTATGTTTATTTTTATATTTCTGTCTTGCATGTATTTTCATACACTGTTATAATGCTTACATTGCAATAATAACAATAACAATTATCATTGCAAACCTTTCTAAATAGGTCTAAACTTATATTTTGAATAAAGTAAATTCTAGTAGTATCAGCCAGTTTCTGTGGATTTGGTAATAAATTTAATAAATTGTAATTATAAACAACAGTCCACACTTAATTTACATTTACAGAATCAACATTATTCTCTTCATTGTGTGTGTGTGTGTGTGTGTGTGTGTGTGTGTGTGCACCACTACATTTTACATAATGTTTCTGAGTAAGAATACATTTCAGTGTATATTTTTATATAGTTTTATATGGATTGCTATTCTTCAGTAATTTAATGATTTTTTGTCTTACTTTCTTGTGTACTTTTGCTTCTCAGTGTAATTTATCTTTTTTAGGGATGTTTAGTATTATTTAGTTTACAGTTCATTTGACTAAAAAAACCAAAACATCACAAGATTTCAGTGTTTACTTTTTAAACATTATATAACAACATTGAAATCTTATTTTTACTATTGTCAGGCGTAGCTCACTTCTGCGAACCGTTTTGTCCCCAAAGTGTAACACAAGCATACTTGTGTGTGTGATTGTGAATACAGGTGTGCGTTTGGACCGGGTGCGAGGAGGACGGCAGAAATACAAGAGGAGAATTGACTCTGATTCCAGTGTCTACCTCAGCGTAACGCCACCTCTCAGAAAACCACGTAAGAAGCACACTGCACTTCAGCCAGACACATCTGCGTCTCAGTATGTGTGTTAATAATCTGCTCTGGGTCTTTCTTTAGTGTCCTGCAGCGGTCAGGGGGAGAATAAGGTGGTGACCCTCCTGTTGGGGGCAGAACCAGAGAAAGTGTGTGCCATGCCTGACCCCGCGCTCCCCGACAGTGACATTAAAGCTCTGACGACCCTGTGTGACCTCGCCGACAGAGAGCTCGTGTTGAACATCAGCTGGGCCAAACACATACCAGGTACACACCCTCGAAACTGACATGCCAAAGAGACTTCGATTACACACACACACACACACAAACATGTTTTATCTACTATCTGTTTTGGATACACAGAGATAAAGTACTGCTAGTTTAGATGTGTGTGTCTGGTAAACAACTAGAATGACAAACACATTGGATGTTTTCAGAGAATTAAAAAAACATTTCTTTATTTATGAATCAATTTCCAGAGTAACGTCCTCTGCCCTCATGCTCTGAGATTTTGTCAGATTCTTCTACAACTACACACACACACACACACAAACACACACACACACACGGTTTCGCCATCTCTGTGGGGACTCTCCATAGGCGTAATGGTTTTTATACTGTACAAACTACTGTATATAATATTCCATAAACCTACCCATCACAGAAAACTTTCTGCATTTTTACATTTTCAATAAAATGTAGTATTTTAATCCATTGCCCACAATTTAGGTGATCTCTTAGTGAAATATAAACCTCTACACACACACAGACAACTGGCCAGCACCTGTTTTTGTGTTGATACTGACCTCTGTAGTAATGCTTACAAAACAAACCACAAAACCAGGTGTGTGTGTGTGTGTGTGTGTGTGTGTGTGTGTGTGTGTGTGTGTGTGTGTGTGTGTGTGTGTGTGTGTGTGTGTGTGTGTGTGTGTGTGTGTGTGTGTGTGTGTGTGTAATTTTCTCCATAACACGTGACTGATTAGATGCCATAGTTTAGTGCACGGGATTACAGTATTTGGTAAATAAACACCATTAATTTACATATGGACAGAGAAATGTGAGTGAATATTACACACATCTGCATGAGGTTATACAGCAAACTGTTTTTGTATAAGTTTAATTATAATGACTACAACAATTATAATGTAATTAAAAGCAAAACATGTTGTAATCAGTATTTTCCAGTAAAAATTTATACAAACTTAAAACAAGATGAATCTACTTGGGATATTAAAATTTGTTTTCTGAGAATATATCTTGATAAATTCATACATGCAGTAGGCGTATATATAATTATACATTTTTTGTTGTTTTAATGATGGATCTATTATATAGGTTATAATATTATATATATTTTATATTAATTTATGTTTTTCAGTGTTTTTTAATATTTTTATTTATAATATTTATATATTTTATTTAGTGTTTGCTTATTACAATATCGATGTATTAACATACATTACTTTTCATGCTTAAATTGCAATAATAAGTATTATAATTATTACTTCAACCCTGTCAGAATGGGTCTGTCATGTACATACTTCTAATAGTATCAGTCAGTTTCTGTGTACACTGTACACCATTCAACACCTTTTGCATAATGTTTGAGTAAGAATACATTTCAGTGTATGTTTTTATATAGTTTTATATGGATTGCTATTCTTCAATAATTTAATGATTTTTTGTCTTACTTTCTTGTGTACTTTTGCTTCTCAGTGTAATTTATTTTAGGGATGTTTAGTATTATTTAGTTTACAGTTCATTTAACTAAAAAAAACAAAACATCACAAGATTTCAGTGTTTACTTTTTAAACATTATATAACAACATTGAAATCTTATTTTTACTATTGTCAGGCGTATCTCACTTCTGCGAACAGTTTTGTCCCCAAAGTGTAACACAAGCATGCTTGTGTGTGTGTATGTGTGTTTTACAAACACTTGAGCGGTTGTGTGTTCATGTCAACATTGCAATGCTAAGTGTGTGTGTGTTTGACAGCAGCATTGTCTTTTCCCTGGCGTCTGAAGCAGGACGCACAATAGAAGATGACATTGCTGATTTAAATGGCTCCTGGGTTGTTTATTTGTGTTGTTTGAGTGTCACGAGGGCCCTTTGATTCCGTTAACACGTTTCACAGACGTCGATACGGCCGCGTCTCCGGAGCACAGCCTGAACGGCAGCGCTGCCTCATTCAGCCCACGATCGATCAGCGCGGAGATCCAATCAGCTAATGAACGTCACTCAGGAGGAGAGAGAGCGAGAGATACGAGTCATTACAGCCTCTGATAAACATCAGCGATGGGTGAAAAAATCAAATCAAAGCTCCTCTCCTCCCTCGCCACACCAAACTAATCACTGGCTTTTTAATTAAGTGTGAGAGAACGTGAATGAGAGAGATTCTTCAGGGGACAAACCCCTGTCACACACACACACACACACAGAGAGAGCGAGCTCCCTTTCCTAGCAGAGGTCACAGTCCAGTCTGAAACTGTATAGAAACTAGCTCTAAAAATAGCTAGTTAGTTAGTAAAATATTATTTTATGAGCTGATTCAACATGTCACAGGCAGTTATTTGGTTGTATTTATTTAGAAATTAAATAGTTATTTAGGCGATTAATTACTTTTTCTATTTATGTAGCTGATTAGTTGCTTTAGCTTTTTAGCCAATTATTTGCTTATTTATGTGTTATTTAGTTACTTCACTAACTAGTTGTTTTAGTTATATAGCTAATTATGTACTTATTTAGATGATTAGTTGTTTAGGAAACTAGTTGAGTTAGACAAAATTAGAAATAAGTTGATTCAGATAATAGATATTGATTGGTTATTTCGCTGAATGTAGTTGTTTTAGCATTGCTTATTTAGCTGATTAGTAGTTTAATTACTTGGGTGATTACTAACTAAATATCATGTCATTTACTCAAGTTTCTTACAAAATGGTAATTGCTGTAGTCTATTTAAAAATTGTTGCATTAAATCAGCACTAGGTAACTTTTCAACCTTCATAATATATTTTCAAGACTCTTGTGATGATGCATCGACTTACAATAGGTTGAATGACACGTCTGCCATAGCCTGATGGGGTCTGTATCGTTTTTAATCATACTTTTAAACTTCGGGTTTCGGGTAGTAACCCGAGAACAAAAAGAACTACAAAATTCGACTGCTTTACGGCATATACGTCACTTCCACCAACACACACACTTCCTTACATTCGGACGTGCGAGCCCAACTTTGTTCGGCGGATAATATAGTCATGTCCGAAGCAGCAGAGACAAATAAGAAAGAAAAGGTTTTGTTGGAGGAAAGCAATAAGAGGAAACGAAAAAGTGATGGGATTAAAGGCAGGACGAGGATCAGCATTAGGCCAGCGTTTGCTCGTCGGCGTGAGCTGAAGGAGGCGTGCCCGACCGATGCTGTCCTGCCTGTTACGGTGATTACCTACCACTCAAACATTGAACTGAAGTATCATATAGATTCTGTAAAACGCTAACCAATAGACAACTATAATGACGCTGACTTGTAAACGTGAGCATCGTGATTATTTGGCTTTTGAAAAAAATAAAACCCATAAAATTATATTCATATGACATGCTGAAACATATGCCACTGACTGTACCTGGGATGAAGACATTTCACACGCGCCGCCAGAAGAACACCTGCATGTGAACTCCTCCTGCAGTGTTCAGGGGAACTGTTAGTGCTGCACCAACCCGCGGCGCCGCTTTTATGAAGTTATTTGGCCCGCCCCGCACCACTGTATATATTTTTACAACCCGCCCCGCACCCGCGACCATTAAATAGACATACGGGGTCCGCGGGTTATGAGACGACCCGCGCATCACTAGTTCAGGGCTATCAGGGCTGTCATGTCAACAAATGCACGCGCGATGGCATCCCCTGTTGTAGGATGACAGAGCTTACGACAGTAGTTGAGGACATTATTTTTTCCCAACTGTAGGGGGACCCCGAGAGCAAAAGTTGCCAAGTGCGGCTTTAATCTGAGTGTTTTAATTAGTTAATAATCGGTTTGAGTTTTTAACAGTCACTTGTTGCCCCCTTCTGGTGTAACCATGCAGTTGATACAATCTTTATCTGAAGCATTTTTATTTAATATTATGCTGTCTAAGTATTGTTCATTTGTAGTTCATGATAACTAAATTAGTTAACGAATGTTAAATAATGAAATCTTATTGTAAACTGTTATCGTTCTTTTTTTTTAAATAACAATAAATTAAAAATAAATTTAAAAAAAAACTGCTCTGATCTATGAGCTCATCTGACCAGTTGCTCAAATACTCCTGCAGGTTTCTCCAGCCTCTGTCTGTCTGATCAGATGAGTCTCCTGCAGAGCGCTTGGATGGAGATCCTCATCCTGCGTGTGGCATTCAGCTCGCTGCCCTGCGAGGACAAGCTGGTGTTTGCGGAGGATTACATCATGGATGCTGAACAGGCAAAATCAGCAGGTCTGCTGGAGCTCCACGTGGCCATATTACAGCTGGTGCGCAGGTACAGATCCATGAGGCTGGAGAGAGAAGAGTTCGTCACTCTGAAAGCCATCGCTCTCGCTAACTCTGGTAAGTGAGACAGATACTTGCAAAGAACATGTTTTACACCAAAAATGTTTCAAATGGCTTTTGAAATTACAAAAATAAATCATATTTTAAGATCGATCTTGAATTTAAGTTCATTTCATGCGGTGTGCCTCATATGTTTTCTCGTTTTTGTTGTGTTAATTTTGTTATTGAGAGAAAAGCGCATCAGTGTGGGCGGCATCGGATGATGAATTCTATCGTATTTTGATTGTAGCGTTGCGTCGCAATTCCCTGTTCGCTTTGACGTGTTCGTGACCTGTTTAATCTTTGAAGGTGGAAGGAAATTTGGCTTGCTTCCTGTAACTGAAGCTGAACGCCATGTAATGTTAAGTCATGGTCCCACAGTGGCTTCTCACTGTCTGACTCCGCCTGCTACAGTAGCCACGCCCCAAACTCTCACTATAGCCGAGTCCCAATTCTGAGGCTGCATCCTTTGAACGCCAATTGCGTCACAGCGGCAACGAAGGCTTTCCTTTTCCTTTTGAAAGCTCCTTCAAATCAAATGCGTCCCCAATTTGAAAGCTCCTTCAAATCAATGCGTCCTTCGTTGCCCGGGCAATGACGGATTATACTTTTAAATGTAAGTACTGGGTTTCAGCTTACTTGAATATCTAATGATACAAATATAAAAATAATAATAATCAGTTCAAATGTTTACTTAGATCTTACTAATATGTGATTTTTATATGGTTTATATTCTCTTTTTTATGTACATAAGTGGTAGCCTGGTTTTAAAAGACTGTCATACATTTCATTTGTACATAGAGTCTGGCCACTCTCCATTGACAAGCGTTTATTTCCGCAAAGGCGGGCACCCTGTTGAGGTTTAAAACTATTGGATCTGCCCTGAACCACTCTGGATCTGCCATAACCAATCGCTAACGTTTGGTCGTGACGTATGTCATGCGCCCTTCGCCTGTTTCACTCATGGAAATCCGACAAAATAAAAGTGCACATGAAGTGCCACCTCAGTAATAAAACTATAGGATAAAACCTAAAACTCGTGCATTCGGATTGTGATTTATTCATGCCACGGTGGACAGGAGAACGGGAAGGATTTTGTGATCGGGAACGCGGCGCTCACGTGGTCCGTAACATGATTGTATGCTGTAAATAAAATGTCATATGCTTGGTATGATAATAAATGCTGCTATAAATAATGGACTAATTCAAATGTTTAAATGCTTTTATTTTAATTTGTTTGAGCGGTGATTAAATATATTGCTCTTCTAAATACTTGCCAGCATTTTAAGGAAATACAAGTCTATAAATGCATCCTAATAACAGCAAAGCAACCATATGGTGTTCTGCAGTGGTCAAAAATGATTATAAACAGTGAATTTTGAAGTGATATATTGTTGAAAACTCAGAGATGTGGATTCAGACAGATATTACATCACCACACGACCTTGCGTTTGTCAAAAGCAGTAGGTAACTCGGCCGGGGATTTTTACGCGGGTGGCGAGAGACGGACGGCAATAAAATAACTGCCTAGCCCCCGTAACTTAAATGATGGCAACACCTTCCGACCCCACGAGAAACAGCTACCGTCCGAATAGGGCTTCAGCAACTCCTTCATCACTAACGAAGCGATCTGGAAAATCAAACTTTTCCCGAATTTACCCTTTTGAAGGGCCACAACATCATGGCCACCAACAAACCCCAGCAAAGACTGTTATTGCACGGCTTTAACTTCTGGATATTCGGCAGCGGTGCCACAATGCAATAAATGGTTTAGTTTGCATCTTTCTCCGCCGCCATTGCTGAACTACATCTCAAACTAGCGCTCGACATCAACGTCATTGTTCTCAGCCACTCCCTCTGTTCGCTGATTGGACCGGTAAAAATTTGTTCGGAGAAAACCTAAGACTACACAGCAGTCCCAGACGTAGTACTGAAGGAAAATTAAAATTGAGCGGAAGTACGTAGGAGGGCAGAGCCGGGCTACATAAGTGGACCATGGTGAACATATTTAGACAGTTTGTGAACCCTGTTTTGTTTTCTGATAGTTTAATATAACGTTTAAAAAAGTCCAGTACAAACATTACTGCTACTCTTCAATGGCAGCTGTCATAGTTGCTAGGCGACAAGAGCAATCCTCTGTAGGCTAAACCGCCCCATTTAACAACACTCTGTCTGACCTTTACGGCCTTCGAAGGATGCAGCCTCTGAATTGGGACACAGCTTATAGGTTAACTCTTTTCCCGCCATTGACGAAAATTTCTGGCTTTTCGTGTTTTTACTATTATATGGTAGGGGGATGCTATTATGCATCTTATTAATGAATACAGACTCTCCTAAATAAAACACATGCAAAGAAGAAGTAGAAATCATATGTAAGCAGATGCACATGTAAAAAAAACCGACCATCAACATTAAACAGCATATATGTCAAAACTGCCTAATGTTACTGAATGAAATGTGGACTCAGGATGAGCTACAGGACTGTGAAGCTTTGGGGGTTTTGATGAACTCGATCTACTCATCTGTGTTTTGATCATTGACCCATTAATGGACAGTCAATGAACAATAAAGATTAAAAAAATCGTAAATGCTTCACCTTTAACACATTATTATTATCACATTATTGCAACACACTACATTATTTACAGTCAATTTTTGAAAGAAATGCAGAAAAAAATCGTTCAGCATTTATTTAAAGGGTTAGTTCACCCAAAAATGAAAATTCTGTCATGAATTACTTACCCTAATGTAGTTCAACACCCGTAAGACTTAGAACACAGAACACAGATGAAGATATTTTAGTTGAAATCCGATGGCTCAGAAAGGCCTTCATTGACAACAATGTAATTTCCTCTCTCAAGACCCATAAAGGCACTAAAGACGTCGTTACAAAGCCCACCTCGCTACAGCGGCTCTACAATCATTTTATGAAGCCATGAGAATAGATTTTGTGCGAAAAAACAATAAATATCGACTTATATAGTGATGGCCGATTTCAAAACAAAGCTTCGAACCATTATAAATCAGCATATTGATTCATGATTCGGATCGTGTGTCAAACTGCTGAAATCACGTGACATTGGCGATCCGAATCATGAATCTTTGATTCATAACGATTCAAAACTTTGTTTTGAAATCGGCCCAATGAAAACGTTCATTTTTGGGTGAACTAACCCTTTAAGACGAATGATGTTTTGATTTCCTCTCTCAGACTCGATGCATATAGAGGACGTGGAGGCGGTTCAGGGTCTTCAGGACTCTCTTCATGAGGCTCTTCTGGATTACGAATGTGTCCATCACAGGGAGGACCCTCGACGGGCGGGGAAACTCATCATGACCCTTCCGCTCCTCCGCCAAACCTCTGCCAAAGCCGTGCGGTACTTCTTCAGCATCAAACAGGGTGGACGCGTTCCCATGCACAAACTATTTCTGGAACTTCTGGAGGCCAATGTCTGATCCTTAACCCGATTGGACCATCAAACTGAGGTGACAGGACCGGCTGAACGAGGACTGTTCAAAAATCAATGGGGAAAAACAGGCCCTTGTCATATAACAATAGTACAGGATATACTCCAACAAATACAGTTTCATATATAACCGTAACAGAAAAAGAGGCATCAAATATACACTACTGTTCAAAATTGGTTGGTAAGATTTTTTTCAACCTTTCTATTACTCAAAGAATCCTGAAAAATGCATCACGCGTTGCTTTCCACAAAAATCGTTTTCGAATTAATTAAAAATTAATGTTTCGAACATTAATAATCATAAATGTTTCTTGAGCAGCAAATCAGCATGATTTCTGAAGGATCATGTGACACTGAAGACTGGAGTAATGATGCTGAAAAATCAGCTTTGATCACTGGAATAAATTACAGTTTAAGACATATTCAAGTAGAAAACTGATTTTAAATTGTAATACATTTTTCACAATAATTTTCTGTATTTCTGATCAGATAAATTAAGGCTTGGTGAGCAGAAGAGACTTCTTTTAAAAACTTTTTTTTTTTTTTTTTAAATCTTACCAACCATACACTTTTGAATGGTAGTGCATCAGTAAGTGCTGGATGTGAGTATCTTGAATTTATGGTGAAACTATTTATTCATTAATGGTGTTTTTATTTATTTTATTTATTCAATATAAAGAGCATTTAATTTGCTGAAAATATGTTCAGTTTCCATAAAAGTTCTATCATAGTAGAGAACGTCAGCCTTGCCAAATGAATAATAGTCAATAATATTAATAATTGCTCTTCTGACACGAATATGAAGGAAAAAAAGAGTTTAACAACATCTACTACATACAATTTTCAATTAAAAAGGTCTCAAAGATGCAGTCTAGACAGAAATATGATGTATAGAATGTGGAAACATCAAATAACTGTGGCGTACTAAAGCACTTTTTAACTGATAGATTATGTATAGCAAATGATCTTTTTCTCTTCAGATGCTCATGAATGGAATGTTCCATTTTTACCACATGAACCTTTTAGCACACAAAACTGGAAGGTTCTTGCTTATTAAATGACAGAAAAGAAAAGCCATAGCAATATATGTTCTCAGCCATTCACAGAGATGTGAAAATATGATTTGAAGCAATAACTGAATGTTTTCACAGCATTTGTTGAACAGCATTTGACTGAATTTGTCTGCATTCTATAGCAAATCCTTCCCTTGCAGGTCAAAAGGATATCAAGCCATTTTTTTTGAAGATTTGTTATTTTCTATTTTATTTACCTTTACATTACTTGATTTTATCAATAAATAATATAATTTAAGCACATTCTTCACATTTCTTCAACTTAAATTCAAAATAACAATTTGGCTGTCTCTGCCGACCTCTTTTGGAGAAAAAATAATATAACATGATATTTCATGACTCTTGCCACTAGATGTCCTTATAGCTCTATGTGGAGCGAATGAGCTGTTCCGCTGGGTCCTAAAGTCAGTTCTGCAGTTTATCTCTTCAGTATGCCTTCAGATACACTTGTAGACATTATAAAATCATCTTTTTGGTAAGGTTTTAGCATTTTTAGTTTTGAAAATGCTAATAAAATGCTAAAACTTGACCCATAAGATGTTTTTATAATGTCTACATGTGTATCTGAATGTATACTGCTGAGATAAACTCAAATGTTGAGCAGTTTTCTGTGTGCACTGAAACATTTCTCACATTCCCTTCATTCCTAAGGGGGTCAAATTGACCCATGAGGGAAGGATTTGTAAACTCCTCGATTTAAATTAATTTTGTGTGTGTTTGTGGTTCAAGTGCGACAAAAGTCCTGAGGTCTTGGACCACTCCAATGAACATAACATTTTTTTTAAAAATGTTTTAAAAATAAGTTTTGGGTCAAAATGACCCGAGAGAAGGATGAATATATCCAGCTTAAAGGGATAGTTCACTCAACAACAAAACTGAAATCATTTACTCATTTATGCTGTACTGTTATGAGACATTTCTTACATGTGGTTTTATGTAATATTTATGCACTGATTGTTGTCTGTCAGTCCTTGTGATGATCAGATATGAATACGTTTACCATAATAAAGGAAACACTATAAGATAGAATTGATGTGAACTGGAAAGACTGATCTCTTCTGAGTTTTAGTCACACAGTTTAATAACGACTGCCAGTCTCTGATAACGTTTATTCTGTCTCCATGAGGATTTCTGGGTCTGTTATTTATGACAGTCGCAGTTGTGTGTGTGATTATCTCTGTTTCTCCTTGTGAAGGTTTTGTGGATGTTGTACGATGCTCTAATGGACAATAATATAAGTTTATCTTCGCGTTATCTGTTTGATTATACGCAATGACTTTTTTTTTTAAATAAATGTCAAAAATTATATAAAGAGATTCAATAATGCATTAAATAGTGGACTTCTCTTACATTCTGACATCTGTGTTTTTCATCTTTGATTTGAAGACTTGAGCTGTTTTTCCAGCTGGAAGTATTTCTGTTTGGAGAGCAAATGCCGGTCAGGGTTACATTCACAAAAATAAGCAGATTATTCCCGCTTACGAGCTGCGTCACATTCATTTGTGTTCAAACATAAAAATGTGTAATTATTTATTTCTGGATTATAGCAATCTGATTGATTTCTTTTCAGATAAAGAACTGCATGACAAATATAAATAAACACACACTCGTATATTTGACTTCAAACCCTCAGAGATTAGCAAATATTCCTTGTAAATAAACAATGACTTTATTTGTGTTCAAGATCACAGTCATTTGATCTAGTTTTGGTGGGATGTTTTTCCAGTGACAATGAGATCTGTTTCTTTATCTCTAACTCACTAATGAGTTCTGGCTCCCTGCAGCTGTGGTTGCTAGGGTGTTCTTACTGGTTGCTAAGGTGTTGCTAGGGTGTTCTGACTGGTTGCTAAGGTGTTGCTACAGTATGTGGTTGCTAGGGTATTCTGGTAGTTGCTTGCTGGTCCACGTCAAAAGAGTCCAGTCTCTGTAGATACGTCCCGAGTTCTTCCTTCAGTGTCGGCTGGTGAAATGTAATTTCTCTGAGAAAGAGAGATCGTTGAGATGGCTGTTGTACCTTTTTGTCTATGAATAATCAAGCTAATCGATGCAGATAAATTAACAGCATGTCAGACAGCTCCAACTGCATCATTTCACAGGCCGTCAGGAACCATCAACACATTAGTCTCTCTTCACTGAGAGACGCCACACGGGTAATTAATGAGGCTCGTATAAAAGATGCTTACACTGGAAGAACCCTGTACGGCTCTGCTAACCGAATCAAAATCCAAGTGTGTGTGTGTGTGTGTGTGCGCGTGTGTGTGTGTGCGTGTGCGTGTGTGTGTGTGTTGGGATTGTGGAACAGATCCTGCTCTGAATGTCTGTAACTATCTTTGTAGATGGGAAAGGAAAGCTCATGCCTGTTCGCTAGGGCAAGAGGTCTTCAATCTTTATCAGGTCTAGGACCCCTTTGGTGGACAGAATTATAGGTAAATACATAGGATATATATTTGGAGGCCAGGGCAACACCTCAAACTCTTCATCATGTCCCTCAAATCATTCCTGAACAATGTGTGCAGTGTGGCAGGGCTCATTATCCTGCTAAATGAGGGACATCCACCAGGGAACACCATTGTCATGCAGGGCTGTACCTGGTCTGTAACAATAGTTTAGTTTGGTGGCATGTGTCAAATGTACATTCACATGAATAGCTGGACCCAGGACATTTCCTAGAACATTGTCCAGGGCATAACATTCCCTCCACCAGCTTGTTGTCGTCCTGTAGTTCATCCTCCGGATGCCATTAATTCCCCAGGTTAACTGCACACGAACACAGACGTCCATGATGTAAAAGAGAACTGGGCTCATCACATCAGACCAGGTGTCCTTCCTCTGGTCTAAGGTCCAGTTCCACATTCACAGCAGATGCACTGTGTTGTGACACATTCCTCCCATAATCATCCTTAAAATGTTGTGACTGTGCCACAGTAGACCTTCTTCTGGCTCGGACCAGATGGGATAGACTTCATTGCCCTCGTGCATCAATGAGCCTTGGCTGCACAACACCCTGTCACCGGTTTGTGGTTTATCCCTCTTCTAACACTGTTGGTCAATTTTCACCACTGACTGCTCACCAGGAGCAAGTCTTGCCATTTCAGAGATACTCGAACCCAGTTTCCCAGATCTTTATTAATTATAATTATTAAATAATATAATTATTAACTTATTGTTTGCTTTCCATCTAATCTCAATATGAGGCCTTAGCTGATTAACAATATTATCTTTTACTTTACCGCTGTGAATGGTCACAATGTTTTGGCTAAAGAACAAAACTTGAAAGTATGGTTAGGCTATTTATTACTCTTAAATAGAAAAGATTTAGCTAACAGCTGAGATGAGAGCTGCTCATGGTGTGCTGGTTCTGTCAGTCTGTAAACGAGTTAGTGTAATTGTCTGTGATTAATTACATCTGCAGATGATTTTGTCCCAGAGTGCATTAATTCACTAATAACCTCTCGGTGTCTCACACGCGACCAGGCGAAACACGAATGCTGATCAGGGAATTAATGGATTAGCATCTGAGCGTCATGATAAATTAAATCCGCTCGGTTTGATATAGTGCGCATCTTGCACTTACAAGAACTGACTCATCTAGCGACCTCATATATCTGATGATATATCAGCACATTATATCTCATGAATATTTCATTTTTAATACTTGTTGAAATGAGCAGGAATTTGACTCATCAAACGTGTTTCTTAATGGAAAATCAAAATTGTCAAAACGATTATCATTTAATTCTGTTTCTGCATTTCTCTATATCTTTATCATCACAAAGCACAGTCACAAAAAGACCATAGAGACACGTTTGGCGAAGGTTAATGATCAAAAATAGATGTATGATCTGCACTGCCCTCTAGTGGTTAGGATACGACATGACATCAAAACTCACGTGTTTGAACCTGAACCATAGACTGTAAAAAAAAAATGGTTTGAACCTGAACGAAAAAAAAAAAAAACTGCTCTACACAATGCAAATTATCAAGCATATCGGACAAATTATTGTAATTATTTTTAATATGAATGCAACTGCAAGCATCTGTTAAATCAAAAGTATTTCCCTAAAAATATTTTAGTTCATTTATATAGGCGAGTGTTATAGTTTGCTAACATTTTGAAATAGTTTTTATATTTTATGTTTTCATTTTAATTTTAGTCAAGGTTTGGCGATTTTAGTACTCCATTGTGTCATTTTTATAACTTTATTTTTAAAATGTGTATCCTATAGTCTTTTATTATGCTTTGGACTTCACTTAGACTAAATGAAAATTAGAAGTGTTCCCCTGGCACCCAGCTGAATAAAAAAGTTTCATTTTATTTTATTTCAGTTCAAGTATATTTTATTTCAAGTAATGCATTTTAAAAATGTTTTATTGTTAATAGTGTTTCACTTCAAAATGAAAATTTTCTGATAATTTACTCCCCTTCTCATCCAGGATGTTCATGTCTTTTTTTCTTCAGTGGAAAAGAAATTTGAGTTTTTTGAGGAAAACATTCCAGGATTTTTCTCCATATAATGCACTTCAATTGCAACCAACGGGTGAAGGTCCAAATCAATGCAGTTTCAAAGGAAGGGCTTCAGAGAGGCTCTGCACGATCACAGACGATGGTCTTATAGTCTTATCTAGCCAAACGATCGGTCATTTAAAAAATACAATAAACCTAACCTAAACTACTCATCTTGCGCTGCCGTGCTCGCGCCAGTGATTGCGCAATCACGTCGAAAACGTCACACGACGTAAACGGAAGCACCGCTTTGTGAAGACAAAAAAAGAAGGAAAAAATCTAAACTAACGATGTTTAACCATTTTGAAGTTGAAGATGAAGTGTTTTTTGGTAAAGGCCGTTTGTATTCGTCCTCGCACGTTCGCTTGGTAAGGTATACCTATTTTTGCCCACGTCTAGTCTCGTTCCTAGTCGTTTTCAGCTGTGCCACGCAACAACTCAGGTCAACACAACAAGCATCCTTCGTGAACGCAGGTTGAAGCTTTATTAGGGGTTCAAGCATGAAATGCTGAAACCCTATTGTAATTGTACTGATTTTTATTAGGGGTTCAAGCACGAAGTGCTGAAACCCTATTGTAATTGTACTGATTTTTATTATTATTATTATTATTCTCCGATAAAACGCGTTGTGCAGCCCAAACCGTAAGGGCTAGAGACTTGAAAATTTACCCGAAGGTAGTCCAAAAATCGAGGAGAGGTTATCAAAATATGAGCCCAATCGGCCAATAGGTGGCGCTATAGCGCAAAAAACCAAAAAATTTTACATTTGTGAGCTTTTCTCATAAACCGGTGGTCGTAGACTCAAATGATTTATACTTTTGAAATCCTTGGGCCAAGACGAAAAAACTGTAAGCGGGAATTTTTTTGTTTCGTCTTAAAATGTCCGCCATTTTGGAGTATGTCTGAAACCTATTTTTGAGAACTAGTCCCTGGTTTTTAGACCGATCGGAACCAAACCAGTGTCAAAATGTTCTCTGGTGGCTAATTATCAATAGTTATCGAAAAAAAGTTGAAATTTCGATTCATTTTTGCTAATTGGCTTCAAAATGGACGTTCAGGGCGGAGCCTATTTTGCTAAAAAGGCTATAACTCAAGAAGGAAATGAGATATCGTCACCAAACTTGGTACACATGTGTATCGGCTCAATTTGAGGTCACGATAAAAAAATTGCGACGATTGGCCACTTGGTGGCGCTATAATGTGAAAAAAACATGAAAAAAGCTATAACCACACGACCGCTAGTCCGATTGACCTGAAAATTAGTATGCAGTGTCTTGGCCCAAGGCCCCATGTATTTCTATGAGGACATTGGCGTATCTAAAAAAACATGGCCGCCATCGGCCAATGAATTTTAAGCACCTATTAGATGGGGTTAACAGAGGTCGATCGGAACGAAACGCGGTGGGCATGTTTTACTCATGGTCCTAGAGGTCTGTAAGAATTTTGAAAGAAATCGGCCACTAGTTGGCGCTAACTCAAAAGGGAAGCTCAAAAATTCACAAAAATTGTTGGGTATATGTAGCATGACAAGCTGATGAAGCATGCAAAGTTTTAAAGAGATCGGACTATAGGTGGCGCTATAACTGTTAAAAAGCTATAAAAACCATGCATTTCCTATGGTAAATTGCCTATATTGGCTGTAAATGGACTTTTCCATCTATTATTTTAGTGTTTAAAATCTTGCTAAATAAAACTTAATGTCTTTAATGCCTATGTACTTTAAAGACCTTAAAGGCTTGAACCCCGCTAAATGCTGCTTGCAGCTTTAATTATTATTATTATTCTGCCGTAAAACTCATCGTGCAGACCAAACCGTAAATGCTAGAGACTTCAAACTTTGTCAATAGGTAGTCCAAAAATCGAGGAGAGGTTATCAAATTATGAGACAGATTGGCCAATAGGTGGCGCTACAGCAACCAAAAACGCGAAATGGCTCATAACTCCTAAACCGTTGCTTCTAAGGGTCAAGTGTCTTATATCATTGGAAAGCTGAGACCATGACGAACAAAACGTATATCTCCGATTTCATTTCCGGTATGCAAATTTTTCCGCCATTTTGAATTTTGTCAAAAACCTACTTTTGCGAACTAGTCCCTGGTTTTTTGACATATCGGAACCAAACCAGTGCCAAAATGTTCTCTCTAGTCTGAATATCAATAATTATCAAAAAAAAGTTGAAATTTTGACTCAGGAACGAAAAGGGGCGTGGAAATGTACATTTAAGGCGGAGCCTATTTTATTAAAGAGGCTATAACTCCAGCAAGAAATTAGATATCTTCACCAAACTTGGTACACATGTTTATGGGCTCAGTCTTTGGTCACGATAAAAAAATCGCGACGATTGGCCACTTGGTGGCGCTATAACATGGAAAAAACACAAAAAGGGCTATAACCACGCGACTGCTAGTTCGATTGACTTGAAAATTGGTATGCAGTGTCTTGGCCCAAGGTACCATGTCTGTCTATGAGAACATTGGCGTATCTCAAAAAACATGGCCGCCATCGGCCGATGAAATTTGAGCACCTATTAGACAGGGTTAACGGAGGTCCATCGGAACAAAACTCAGTGGGCATGTTTAACTCATGGTCCTAGAGGTCTGTAAGAATTTTGAAAGAAATTGGCCACTAGTTGGCGCTTACGAGTTTTATGGCTCTGCAATCGCGTGGTGTTGCACACATCGGCAAAATATGCATATCATATGATAGATCTCCTCATGTTGAACAACTTTGCCTCTAGAACCATTGCTGTCAATAAAATCGTTAAATAAATATTTTCAATTATGTTAAAAACCTACTTTTGCGAACTAGTCCCTGGTTTTTTGCCCAATCAGAACCAAACCAGTCTAGGACAATTCTCTGGACTCTCTAGATCAATAATTATTAAAAAAAGTTGATTTTTTTGCATTTGGATGGCTATAACAGGGCCATTTAGAAAAGAGGCGTGGCAAAATACACTCAAAAGCCTATAAATCCTAAGCGGAAACTCAAAACTTCACGAAAATTGTTGGGTATATGTGGCATAACATGTTGAAGACACATGCAAAGTTTTATGGAGATCGGAGTATAGGGGGCGCTATAAGTGTTAAAAAGCTTGGGAAACCATGTATTCCCTATGGTGAATTGCCTGTATTGGCTGTAAATGGTTTTCCATCTTGTTAATCAGGTGGCGTTAAAACAGCCACATAATATGCATATATTATGATAGATCTTCTCATACTGAACAACTTTGCCTCTATAACCAATACTGTCAATCAAATCTTTATTTAAATATTCACAATTATGTGAAAAAACTCGTTTTGCAAACTAGTCCTTGCTTTTTTTGCCTGATCGGAACCAAACCACAGCAGTATGATTCTCTGGACTCTCCTGATCAATAGTTATCAAAAACATGTTGAACTTTACACTTTGGGTAGCTATAACAGGATCATTTGGAGAATAGATGTGGTAAAACATGCTCAAAAGCATATTAATACTGAAAGAAAACTCAAAACTTCACAAAAATAGGTGGGGTGTGTGTGTGTGTGTGTGTGTGTGTGTGTGTGTGTGTGTGTGTGTGTGTGTGTGTGTGTGTCTCTGTCTGTCTGTCTGTCTGTCATGCTAGCAAACAGCACTTCCAACATGCTACACATGCTAGCAGTGATTAGCTAAGTGTTAATCAGGCAAAGAACATAGTAAGAACTCTATAAACATTATAGTGACCATCTGTGTTAGCTAACAACTGCCTAGCAACACCATAACAACCATCAAGAACAACCTAGCAACCACCTAGCAACATGTTTATCATGTTAGCAAAGTAAAATAGTAATTTTGTCATACTATTGATTAATATTGTTTTATAATTCATATTTAGACTTTATAAAGTCACTACTATAATATTTAAAATCACATTTTGTCATTTTATCACTTCATTTCACCTGATATCTCTCAAATTCATTCAGTGCTTAAAAACCTTTCATGCAAAAGGCGTCAAATACTTAAAGACCTTAAATGGCTTGAACCCCGCTAAATGCTGCTCGCAGCTTTAATATTTTTATATTTTCGCGTCGCTTTATAAAATTCAGGTTAAACCACTGGAGTCACATGGGTTATTTCCAATGTCTTTTACCTTTCTACGGGTTGAAAGTGGTAGTTGCGTGGACTGTCAATGGAAAGACAGAAAGCTCTCAGAATTCACCAAAAATATCGTCACTGGTTTGGAGCGACATGAGGGTGAGTAATTATTAATTTTTAATTTTTAGGCTGAACTAACACTATAACATTTAGATTTACATTTAATCATTTAGCAGACGCTTTTATCCAAAGCGACTTACAAAAGAGGGGAGAGCAATAGAAGCAACGAAACAGACAAGGCCAACAACCTGTAAGAGCTGTAAGAAATCTCAATGAATTAGCACAATACACAACAATTTTTTTTTTTAATCTATAAATCATAATGTGCATAACATGAAGTAGAATGACATTGAAAGATGCTCAAAAAAAGATGTAGTTCACATTTTGATATCTGATCTTGTGAAGCATAAAGCTAATAACCATATTAAAATCAGTTTCTTTAGTGTTTACAGGTCCTGTTTGTGGATGAAAAGAGTAAGTGAGACAAAACGTGTGTACCAGGTAAAAAGGGTTTGTGTGTTCACCGGGTTATATCATAATGACAAGGTTTTACTGCTGTAACTGATCTCTCTATCACCTCCTGTTACCATAGAGCCATGGAGTACAATTACAGCTGCAAAGACACCTTACACACACACACCGTTTCTGTCCTTTCCACACTCGCCTTGAAGAGACGACACAGACCGAATAGCTTCATTTAAGTGTTTTCCCAATGCACATCTATAAAAAATTTCAGGTCAGCGCTCACGGTTGATGCTCCGGTCTGTTTGAGGGCCCCGTCTCATGTCACACACACTCTTGGGGTCCCTGAACCCCCATGAGAGGAACCACGGACGCAGACACTGGTGAGTAAAACACTTTGTGTGACCTTTGTTCATTGTAATTGTTTCATGCCACTGTGCTCGTTTGACCTCTGAGTTTGGACACAGATGAGATGCGTGCAGTTTTTTCTGTTTGCATCACTGAGTTAAACATTTGTACACATGCTCTGTGCCATTTGGACTAAAATAATGAGTAGAAAATTTCAGATCAGTATTTCATTAATTCTTTGCAATGGGTCAAGATGCTTTAAAAAAAAAAGCCCACTTGTGTTTAAATGGTAAAAAACAGGATGATGGACAACTATCAAACGTCCTCACCTGGAAGAGAGAGAGAGATATGGAGCAAACGTGTCTTGTTACAGAGACCTCTGGTGATGTGATTACTGCTAAAATAGATCAGGACGGTGAAACTAGAGAGATGCGAAATTCAGGCAGGCTGTTATCAGACTTTAATACTGGAGTACTGGACAGTACAATGTTTATGACACTATGAGGTCACATGACCTCGTTACATACACCAATATTTAGTGTGTGCTGTCTAGTTATCATCTCAGAAATTAAAAGGCTATTTTACTAGTAAAAGGCAATTTTTTTGTATATATTAAACTTCATTTATTAATCTTAGTTATTGCTAATGTACACATTTACTAATACATTTTTAAGATCAAAAGTTGTATCAGTTGAAGGATAAGTTAACTTTAAAACAAATTTACTCACCCCATGCCATCCAAGATGTTCATGTCTTTCTTTCTTCAGTGGAAACCAAAATTAGTTTTTTGAGGAAAACATTTTGGAATTTTTCTCTATATAATGCACTTCAATGGCAACCAAAACGCTGAATGTCCAAATCAATGCTGTTTCAAAGGCCAGGCTTCAGAGGCTCTTCCCAGGCGAGGAATAGGGTCTTATAAATAAAACAAAACTTTTTTTAGCCTAAATTGCTCATCTTGCGCTGCTCTAGACCACAGGTTACGTAATCACGTCAGAAAGGTCACACTAGACGTAGGCAGAAGTAACAGTAACGAGAAGTAAGAAGTAACGTAGGCCCCTGTATTTACAAAGCACTCGTGTGAAGACTAATACAAAAAACATTTAGCAAAAGAGGGTAAAACAACAGTGTCGGACGATTTTGATGTTGAAGATGGAGTTTTTTTTTGTAAAGGGCGTTTGTATTGGTCTTCGCGTGTTCGCTTGGGGCAGTAGGCCTACTTCTGCTTTCATCTAGTGCAGGGGTTTTAAAACATTATAATGCCAAGGACCCCCAAATATGACAACTTTTATGAGGGACCCCCATAGTTGGGCATTATAAATACAACATATTGTTTCAAAATTTAAAATGGTTATACTTGGATGTATAAACCTGAAGAAGAACATTTAAAAAAAAAAATTATTTGTATAAGCAACTTTCACAATAAATGTATCTGAGCAAGCTGCGTCCTGCTTTAAGAATGCCAAATAAAACCCAAGTGAGCAAGATAAAGGAGACTATAGTGAGAAAAATTCACTAGACCGATACAAAGCAAACGGATACAATTCTGAAAAGTATTTATATGACAAGAAAAGAGAGAAACTTAGAAATGAACCAGAATGTTTGGTAGACTTTAACCTTTTTTTACTTTATCTTTTTATTCTCTGAAAATTTCTGGAGGACCTCAGGGTGTGTCCCCGGACCCGTTTGAAAACCCCTGGTCTAGTGTGAGCTTTCCGACGTGATTGCGCCATCAGTAGCACGTCGCAGAGCAGCATATATTAAAGTATATAAATGTTAATTTTTTTCTTGAAAATGACCGATGGCTTCGCAAGATAAGATCATGCAGAGCCTCTGAAGCCCTTCCTCTAAAACTGCATTGATTTGGACCTTCAACCGCTGGTTGCAATTGATGGCCATTATGTAGAGAAAAATCCTGGAATGTTTTCCTCAAAAATTTAATTTCTTGTCCACTGAAGAAAGAAAGACAAGAACATCTTGGATGAGATGGAGGTGAGTAAATTATCATGAAATTTTCATTTTAAAGTGAACTAATCCTTTAACAGTACATGCACTTACCTAAGAAAGTACTGGGTGATCTAAGGTAGCATGGGTTAAGTTATGGTTTAGGGGTAGGTTCACTGTAAAATCAAATCACCATAGTTAGACTTACTTTAAAAAAAGCTTGCAAACCGATTGAAGTAAACTCAAATTGGAATAGTATGTTGTGCTAACAAATGCTTAATTAGTATAGGTCACTTACTTGAGTTCTATAGTAGCAAAAAAATAAGTGTAGAGATTACTTTAGATTTACCCTTGACTTTGAATAGCTCCCATGGTTGTGTTTTGATGCTGAATGTTGAAGTCTGTGTGACTCAAGCATGATCAACTGCAAGATATTGTTACAAATATAGAGGGATTATATAAACCCAATTAAAGTTTTACACTGTGTTTATGATGTTAAGTGTTAGCAATACGATTGTGAACGATCAGTATACGACATAAAGGGAAGTATTACATAGGTTACTTTTAAAAGGTGACCTTTCTGACTAAATCATTAACTACAGTATTAAGCCAGAAGCTTCTTCCTTTGAAACTGAATAGCTGTGATTTCTTGTTACATTGCTGCATCAATATGAAGAATTACAATAAAATTTAGTTAATGCACTGTGAACATGAACATTTAATATTAACAAAGAATATTATTTTGCTCAGTTAGTCAAACAAGACCTTATTGTGAAGTGTTACCAATTTTTCTAATCCTTAAAAAAAAACTATTATCAATTAAAGCATTCACTAGGCAGTTCTATGATTATTTATTCCACTTGAAAAGGTAAATTAAGTCGAGTGTTTTGCATTGTGGGATACAGTTCTGCCCGCACATAAGATGATCAACAATGGTCCTACTGCTTATGCAAATATATGTCAAGTGATTGTAGCAACTTGAAGAAATGCATTTTCAATGTGTGTTACTGATTTAAAGTAAAAGTAAAGTAAATGTACCCATTCATACTGGGTACATTTACATGAACTCAAATAATCCATTTTTAGTATTTTAATTGGATTCAGGAATAACTTGTGCACATGCACACAGTGCCGTGATGCATATGTGTACTAGATCACTTTTATGAGCTGAAGCTGTGTTCAGAATACATAATTAAGAAATTTGAATTAATGCTCGACAGCTGTCATTCCTGGCTGCTTAAGTCGGCTGTAAACCAGTGTTGTGTCTGTCCCTGATCTCAGGTGTCGAGCCGCCCACTCCTGCAGGTGGTCGTCTGGGAGCAGGTGAGGGAGGTTCGCCGTTTTACCGCGAGCTGTGGTTCATTGTGCTGATGGCTGGAGTCGCTCTCGTGCTGTTGGCTCTCATTCTGGCTATAGTTTTACACAAGGCTTTGAACAAGCCGCCATTCACCCGAGAGCGGCCGCCCCTTGTACCGCTGCCACTTCATCGCCGCAGCCCAATGACCATCTACCCACCCAGCAACTCCTACCTGGTGAGGCCAAAATCCATAATTTTTTTCAGAATGGTTTAAAAACAGCCAATGATCAGGGTCGATTATATCTGTCAGTCAAAGAACATGTCAGAGTGCAGCTCATACTGTCTATGAAAAAAGAGGCTGCAAATGAAATCGCATCCATTTCTATTCTGAAGTAGGTGAAAAACAGTATGTGACAAAAGAAGTATGTCCAAATTCACAGTACACATAAAAGAGTAGGCAAAAAATACCTGGATGACTTACTACGAGATTTTGAAGTGTGCAAATGATGGACACTTTACTATCCCATGAGGGTAAGATGTCCAGATTACATTCATGCTTGCTACACACTACACTATCCGGTCAAAAAAAAAGTTGCTGTTTGGTTTAAATAGACAAATGCTATGAGTACATCATTTATTGCAGTATTGTTTCTAGCATGTTATTTTTGGCAACAGTTCTTTAACCCTAATAGATGAAGTAGCTTTTCATTTCTTAAACAACCATGTAGGAAGACACATCATGGCCATATTCCAGGATGACAATATCCCGATTCCTCAGCTCAGATTGTGAAAGAATGGTTGAGGGAGAATGAAGAATCATTTCCACTCATGAATCGACTCCTCTGAGTCCAGACCTTAAACTCATTGAAAGTCTTTGGGATGTGCTGGAGGAGACTTTACAGAGAGCTGGACTCTTGGATTGGAAATACAAGATCTGGACCAAAAATGGATGCACCTCTTGATGGAAATAACATCAAAACATTTATTTCCATCGAGAGGTGCATCAATTGTTTGGTCAAGATCTTATATTGATAATCCACGAGTGCAGCTCTCTGTAAAGTCTCCTCCAGCACATCCCAGGGTGGCAGTGTAAATAGAACCGACTTTTTAGCATTCATTATGTAATTACTTAATAAAAATAAGTTCCTACTAAAGAGAGTATGCGATTTCAAATGCAGCTAATGTCTCTAATGGTGAAGTGCATACATAGTCAGCATCATCTGATCCATATTCTATTTCCTCAGAGAATTATGTTCAATGTCCTGAAATAATTCTTCAGCATTTATCTGTGAAATGTTAATGACTTGTTTGTTCCTCGACACAGTTTGACGCAGTTCCGGAAACGGTTGGCTCTCCAAACAGCGTCACACTGAAGGCCTTCACGATGCACATGGAGGTCAGAGCTTCATTTCATGCACTGCATGTTACAAAAAGAGACATTTTGCAGACTCAACTTCTCAATTTATATGCATTATAAACATATGTAAACAAAATAGAATATAGTACAGGACAGGCAACAAAAAAAATGAGGCAACCCATCACACAACTTTTTAGGTTAACTAATTTAATTTGCTCTAATTAAAGTATGTATGATTTAGTTCTTTTTGGTCAACAATCAAAATTCCAGTTGCAATCATTTTACACAAAATAGCACTAGTCATATGGGTACATACATACAATACTGTATATGCATGCACACATACATAACCATAAAATAAAAACATTTTTTTTTTTTTAAACAAAATAAAAAATACAATAAATTTTACACTCTTATTGACCAAAGGTGTAGGCTGAAGCTAAAGCTTATTATGCCTACCCTTAACTCCACACAAGCTGCACTAATTGACATTAATTTAATACATCAAATATAAGATATTCTCAATGTGTGTTTGGAAGAACATACATCGTTATTATTATATTTTTCATATTTATTATCATTATTATTATTATTACCATTATCATTTCCATTACCACTACCATCAGTCATCATTGCCATCATCATTTGTTATATTTTTTCATAACTAGTCCTTTATAAATTATTTTAAACTGTATTAATGAATTAGCCTTTTTTAATTCATCAGGGAAGCTATTCCACACCTGAACACCTTTATTTGATGGGCAGTTTCTTCTTAAATTGGTTCTACAATATGGTATATCAAACACATATGTCCCTCTAAGAGCATAATTACTGTCTCTCAAATTAAACATAGCTTGCAAGGACTGTGGGAGTAAGTGTTGCCTTGCCTTAAACACCAATATAGTAGTTTACAAATCTACCATATCATAGAATTTTAATGTTTTCAGCTCAGTAAACAAAGAATTTGTTGGGGTATTATATGGAGAATGTGTGATTATTCTTATGGCCTTTTTTTGTAATAGAAAAACTGGAGTAGTTCTAGATGTATATGTATTTCCCCAGATTTCTATTCCATATGTTAAATATGGAGTGATGAGAGTACTGTACAATATATATAATGCACTTTTATTCAAAATATATTGCAATTTATATAAAATTGCAATTGTTTTTGATATTTTCTTTTGAACATTTTGTATATGAAATGTCCATGCCATTTTATGATCTATAATCACTCCTAAAAACTTAATGTAATTAACTCTTTCTAATATATTATTATCAATTTTAAGTTTAATATCATTTTCTATAATTTTATTACTAAATACCATAAATTTTGTTTTAGATAAATTTTAAGATAATTTATTTGAATCGAACCAGCTCTTTAGTTTGTACAGTTCTCTCTACACTACCATTACCAACTCTTCCAGATTTGGACCCGAGCAAAAAACACTGGTATCGTCAGCAAACAAGATATAATTGAGTACATCAGACACCTTACAAATCTCATTAATATAGAGCAAAAATAACTTGGGTCCCAACACCGAGCCTTGTGGAACTCCACAACTTATTCTCTGCAACTTAGACTCTACACCATTTATATGCACATACTGAAGTCTATCTGTCAAATAATTTTCAACCCACGAATGTGCTATCCCCCTGAAACCATATTTTTGCAATTTATGTAATAAGATATTGTGATCTATTGTGTCGAAGGCTTTTTGTAAATCTAAAAAAATTCCAACAGTGTACTGTTTTTTATTTATTGCTTGTGTAATATGTTCAACTAAATTAATAACTGCCATTGTTGTGGACCTCTGTGCTCTAAAACCAAATTGTTGTTCTGTTAAAATATTATTTAATTCTATATAATTGTCCAGCCTTTTCACAAATACTTTTTCTAATATTTTAGAAAATTGGGAAAGCAAAGAAATGGGTCTATAATTAGAAAACAATGCCTGTCACCATCTTTGTGCAGTGGGAGAACTTTGGCTATTTTCATTTCATTTGGAAAGATACCAGTTTTAAATGACTGGTTGCAAATAAAAGTAAAAGGCTGAACAATGTCATACATTATTTTCTTAACTATACACATATCCAACCCATTTTTATCTACCGTTTTTTTTTCCTTTGCAATCTCTCACAATTTGTAATATTTCATTTTCATTAGTTGGGCTTAAAAAAAATGAGTTTGAGCTCTTATGTATAGAATCAATACTCATAGATTTAATTTGTGGATCCACTATTTTATTTGCCAACTTATAACCAATTTTAACAAAATAATCATTAAACTCATTTACGATTTCATTAATATCATTTATAATTTTATTATCTTTGATAAAATGATTCGGATACTCACCCTTATATTTTCTTTTATGTATTACACTATTTAACACTTTCCATGTTCCTTGTATATTTTGTTTATGTTCAATCAATAATTTTGTAAAATATTCTTTTTTACTGTTTCTAATTATATTTACTAATTTATTCTTATATTCTTTGTATTTATTTTCAGCATTTGTTGTTCTACATTTCAAAAATTTTCGATACAATATATTTTTCTTCTTACATACTTTTATAATGCCATTAGTAAACCAAGGTTTCTGAATTTTACTATTAACTATAATTGATTTAAGTGGACAGCATTTATCATAAATTTTTAATATTTTTTCCAGGAAAATATCATAAGCCTCATTTGGGTTTTCATAACCATAGACCTCATCCCAATTTTGCCTGCTCAATTCCTCTTTAAAGACTTCTATTGCTTCTGGTGTTCTATGTCTCACAATTCTAGACTCATAAGTTGACCTGGAATTTACTTTAAATACATTTTGGAAAACTGCAAGCCAAACTGGTAGATGGTCACTAATATCGGTTATTAAAAGCCCTGCATCTAATTGATCCATTTCATTAGTGAAAATATTATCTATTAATGTTGCTGATGATGTTGTTATCCTACTTGGTTTTACTATAACTGGAAATAATGTAATATTATAGAAGGTGTTAATAAAATCTGTGATCCCTTTATGCTCTCCCGGATTAAGCAGGTTAACATTAAAGTCCCCACAGACAATATAAGTCCTGTTTCCACTTTGACTTTGATACAAATCTGATATAAATTCATTGAAGGTTTCAAGCGGCGAACCAGGAGTCCTATACATACAGTCTTGTTCAAAATAATAGCAGTACAATGTGACTAACCAGAATAATCAAGGTTTTTAGTATATTTTTTATTGCTACATGGCAAACAAGTTACCAGTAGGTTCAGTAGATTGTCAGAAAACAAACAAGACCCAGCATTCATGATATGCACGCTCTTAAGGCTGTGCAATTGGGCAATTAGTTGAAAGGGGTGTGTTCAAAAAAATAGCAGTGTCTACCTTTGACTGTACAAACTCAAAACTATTTTGTACAAACATTTTTTTTTTCTGGGATTTAGCAATCCTGTGAATCACTAAACTAATATTTAGTTGTATGACCACAGTTTTTTAAAACTGCTTGACATCTGTGTGGCATGGAGTCAACCAACTTGTGGCACCTCTCAGCTGTTATTCCACTCGATGATTCTTTAACAACATTCCACAATTCATTCACATTTCTTGGTTTTGCTTCAGAAACAGCATTTTTGATATCACCCCACAAGTTCTCAATTGGATTAAGGTCTGGAGATTGGGCTGGCCACTCCATAACATTCATTTTGTTGGTTTGGAACCAAGACTTTGCCCGTTTACTAGTGTGTTTTGGGTCATTGTCTTGTTGAAACAACCGTTTCAAGGGCATGTCCTCTTCAGCATAGGGCAACATGACCTCTTCAAGTATTTTAACATATGCAAACTGATCCATGATCCCTGGTATGCGATAAATAGGCCCAACACCATAGTAGGAGAAACATGCCCATATCATGATGCTTGCACCTCCATGCTTCACTGTCTTCACTGTGTACTGTGGCTTGGATTCAGAGTTTGGGGGTCGTCTCACAAACTGCCTGTGGCCCTTGGACCCAAAAAGAACAATTTTACTCTCATCAGTCCACAAAATGTTCCTCCATTTCTCTTTAGGCCAGTTGATGTGTTCTTTGGCAAATTGTAACCTCTTCTGCACATGCCTTTTTTTTAACAGAGGGACTTTGCGGGGGATTCTTGAAAATACATTAGCTTCACACAGACGTCTTCTAACTGTCACAGTACTCACAGGTAACTCCAGACTGTCTTTGATCATCCTGGAGGTGATCATTGGCTGAGCCTTTGCCATTCTGGTTATTCTTCTATCCATTTTGATGGTTGTCTTCCGTTTTCTTCCACGTCTCTCTGGTTTTGCTCTCCATTTTAAGGCATTGGAGATCATTTTAGCTGAACAGCCTATCATTTTTTGCACCTCTTTATAGGTTTTCCCCTCTCTAATCAACTTTTTAATCAAAGTACGCTGTTCTTCTGAACAATGTCTTGAACGACCCATTTTCCTCAGCTTTCAAATGCATGTTCAACAAGTGTTGGCTTCATCCTTAAATAGGGGCCACCTGATTCACACCTGTTTCTTCACAAAATTGATGACCTCAGTGATTGAATGCCACACTGCTATTTTTTTGAACACACCCCTTTCAACTAATTGCCCAATTGCACAGCCTTAAGAGCGTGCATATCATGAATGCTGGGTCTTGTTTGTTTTCTGAGAATCTACTGAACCTACTGGTAACTTGTTTGCCACGTAGCAATAAAAAATATACTAAAAACCTTGATTATTCTGGTTAGTCACATTGTACTGCTATTATTTTGAACAAGACTGTACAGCTAACAGTTACATTTTTTCGTTTTTCAATTTTAACTTCAACAGTCACACATTCCAAGACATTATCAATTGATGTTGACATAGAATTCACTAGATTACATTGCAAATTAGAATCCACATAAATAGCAACTCCACCTCCTTTTTTGTCTTCCCTATTCATTACAAACAGTTCATATCCATCCAGCTCTACATGTGATACCTTATCCTTATCTAGCCATGTTTCAGAAACAGCCACTATATTGAACTTTGGGAAACTATTTAAATAGTCTTTTATTTTAACAAAATTTTTCCATAGACTTCTACTATTGAAGTGTATTACAGAAAAAGATTGTTTCATATTAACTTTACTATTAAATTGTTCTTCTGTATAATATTGACAATTTGGTTCATTATAAAGATAGGTTTCTGGATCAATTTCTCTCTCAATATCATACTTATTAGGTCTAATAAATTTACAATTATTAAAAGTATGCAAGTCAAACAATATATCGGATGTGTCAAATAAATCTGTCATCAACTTCATGAATGCCTAAATTAGAATTTATATCATTTTCAGGGTCTGTACAACTCATTACTAATATTCAGACCTGATCCTTCTGTTCCATCACCACAGTCAAATTAACGAACATACGAAAATAGATAAATGAAATGACTACAAGAAATTTTTTTAAATAAAAAACAAAACCAAGCAAATAAACATTTTGCTGATAAATATCCAATATATTTACACTATATGAGAGATGAGCGTTGGTCTTTAAGTCATTAAACAGACTATTCTTAACGAAAATCTTATATCCAAGTTTATAGGCATTTCTTTTAACACAAAAAGCATTCTTAGAGATAATCAACTTAACATTAGTTAAAGTAATCTTAGTGTAACACAATTTATTTAGCAATGTCCCCATAATGTTCATTTAAACTTTTCCAGATCGACGATTTCCCTTACCGAAATCACTCTTGCTTCTTCTGGCGTTCCATTTAATCGAATCATCACATGACCATTTCTACTCCACGTTGCTTGAATTTTGTTTTGCTTTCGTAAACTCCGTGCTTGTCTCGCAATATCAGCGTTCTTTTTGGTAAGGTGCTCATTGATGTATACCCCAGTCCCTTTAAGCTTCCGGGCCTGGCGCAGTAGTTCAACTTTGTTTCTTCTGCTCACAAAACGAACTATAATTGCTGGTTTGGCAGTGCGGTTCTTTCTAGGAAGTACGTGACAAGCCGATATATCCTCCGTTTTAATGCTGATGCTCTTACTTGCGAGGTATGTTACAACCTGCCGCTCGAGTGTTTGTAGCTCCTCCACCGGTGCGTTCTCGCCCTCATTCATTTCGCCGGTACTAGCGGCCGTAGCTCTCGCATAAGTTTGATGTTTTGTTTCCAGTCCATTGATGATTACTTCCTCCGAACGCATGTATTGCTCTAAGTCATCGACTCTTCTCTCCAGTGCGCAGATGACCTTATCCTTCTCTTTCAGGATTTCCTTCAGCTCATTGACTTCAATCAGCAGGCTTACTATTTGAGCTTGCTGTTCACCCACATTAGAAAGCTTTTCTGTTATGGATTCAAGCGATTTTTTTTATATCATCCAGCTCTTCCTCCACATAATTACTTGCTTTCTTAGGTGGCATGTCTGCTTCGTTTAATATCTCATTATAATTCACTTTAACTCTGTTAATTCAACTCCGACGTGTCCGTGCGTGCCGTGCGTCCGTGTCCAATTAAGACCAAAAAGTCAACTTAAATAGTTCTAGAATGTTTAGCATTTAACAATGCAGAAGCTACAATCCTTGTTTTTTCATCTCCATGTTTGATTTTCAAAGATAAGTTCATGACAAGAACATTGCTTGCCTGTTAATACTAGAGGCAAATATATTGCATATAAAAGTTGCAATGAGATGCACGTCTCAACACACAAATCTCAAACATAGTGATGATTAACAAATCTAATTGAGTAAAAATATGAACTCTGAAGTTAGTGAGGAATATTCTTGGTGTCAGAATACACAGTGCGTTGCATTTTGTTGTGTATGGGGCTGCATTGCCGCAGACCAGTCAGGGTGTCCATGCTGACCCCTGTCCATCACCGAAAGAGCCTACAGTGGCACATGAGCATCAGAACAGGACCACAGAGCAATGGAAGAAGGTGGTCTGATGAATCACGTTTTTTTACATCACGTGGATGGCCGGGTGCGTGTGCGTCACTTACCTGGGGAACACATGGCATCAGGATGCACTATGGGAAGAAGGCAAGCCGGCGGAGGCAGTGTGATGCTTTGGGCGATTCTGGGAAATGTTCCATGTGGATGTTACTTTGACACGTACCACCTACCTAAGCATTGTTGCAGACCATGTACAGCCTTTCATGAAAACGGTATTCCCTGATGGCTGTGGCTCTTCCAGCAGGACAATGCTCCTGCCACAAAGCAGAAATGGTTCAGGAATGGTTTGAGGAGCACACAAGTGTTGACTTGGCCTCCAAATTCCCCAGATCTCAATCAAATCGCGCATCTGTGGGTGTGCTGAACAAACAAGTCTGATCCATGGAGGCCCCACCTCGCAACTTACAGGACCTCAGAAGATCTCCTGCTAACTTCTTGGTGCCAGATACCACAGCACACCTTCAGGGGTCTAGTGGAGTCCATCCCTGCGTCCCAATTCACATACTATCTATACTAAATAGTATTCGAAAATAGATTTAGTATGTCCCAAATCGTAGTATGTTGAAAAGAGTATTCCAAACATTCCCGGATGGTTTACTATTTCCGGTCCGAATTCAAAGTATGGATCGATGTGCACTCTAATGGCTGATATTGCCCACAACCCAATTGCGAGTTGGATGAGGATTCGATTAGAACTACAAACGCGTATAAAGTGTTAAAAAAAACTACAAACATGACGGATGTGCGAGTCCGAAGGTTAAGTAGAGATAAAGGGGTTTGTTGAGTGACCAACTATCAGTATTTAACCTGACAAAATTATTTATTCAGTGCTATCCACATTATATTTCACCTGCAGTAGTGTAGTGAACTTTTGTAATGACATGTTTGGCTATTAACTTTTAAATGCATCATTATATTTAAACTGCAAACACATGAGGAGAGTCCCTGCTTTAAAGACCCAAAAATGGCAGATCAACGTGCGGCTACATTTCTCTCCGATACGGTAGGAGATTAAACTGAATGTGGAGGATGTGACGAATCTGAGGATGATTGACAGGGCAGTTAAACGGTGAAGGGGTGCACGTAACTAAGCGACAGAGTCCGTTAAAGATGGTGAAGTAGTATGTCCCGAAGCTTGCATACTTTTCTGCTACACACTAAAAAGTATATACTTTTTCTTCACAAAAAGAGTACATACTTTTAGGACGTAGTATAAGTAGGCGAATTGGGACGCAGCACGTCTCGACGGGTCAGGGCTGTTTTGGCCGCAGAAGGGGGACCCACAGAGTCTCCCAGAGTTCTTGGGCAAGATTTTACTCCATAAAACAAGTCCTTTCAGGAGGTGATGAAGCCTCTTCTCACAGTACGTTCTTCTGTTGTTCAGGAGGTGATTGAGGGTAAAGTGGTGGATGAAGACGGTTCTGCTGAGGGTGTGGTGACCGTCTCAGGTCTTTATGCACAGAACCCTTTGCGGCGCAGCGTCAGTCAGCTGATCGACAAGAAAGACGAGGAAGCGTGGGAGCCGCACTTCAGACGCCTCGACAGCGGCCTGGTGAGAACACCATTTCTGTTGCACTTACTGCTGCTGAAAATGTTTGCTGAAATATTATTTTTATGTTTGTCAGTTTGAAGGTGAGGAGTTTGTGGACACAGTCAAAGGCTTCAGCACAGTCAGGAAAGAACACACCATGTTCACGGACACTAATCTTTGACCCTCATCTCGTATAAGAGCGGGATCTGCACTTTCTCCAAACATCACCTCGTAACAGAGGAAAATAAACGGAACTATGTTTTGGCGAAGTCAGAGCTGCTCTGGGACTTCCGTCTCTATGGACCCGCGACACTAATCGTGTCTCCAACTCTAACAGACAGGAGGAAATAATTAGATTATACAGCAGAAGAAGAAGAAAAATGTTAAACCACTGACATGAAACATTTTTGATGGCAAACAAGCATTGTTTAAAGTTGGCTTGGATGGAATATTTGTTTTAACAATATTTTAAAATTTACTTTTTTTTTGTTTCGGAAGGCACTAAAAATGAAAATTAACCAACATTGGTCGATAAATCAAAATTTTTATATAATTTCTTAGCACTGAACTGAAATGTATGCAAATGCATGCATTTTTTAAAAAATTAGATAATGCCTCATTTGCATAAAACACATTTGCGAAGCTTGTAATATGAAATGATTAATCATGCATGCTACTTAAAGGGATAATGGACAAAATTCTTAAGATTTAAGAGTCTAAAGATAAATTTGTCAAGCAACCCCATAAGGATAGCATACAAATACATATAAACAATATTTGAAAACATTTGACAGTAAAAACATTTCTAGGAATCTGGCACTCAAACTAAAGTCTTCACTGAAGGACAAACTCACAGCTGGTGTGATAACAGAACAGATGAGTTTATTTGAAAACTGCCCTGCTACATACAATGCATTATAAAATATTAATTCAAAAGGACAATTAATGTTGCATTAAAAATAAGGTACAAAATTTCATGCATTCAAAAAGGCAGCATTTCATTATTGCTTGTATAAATATATAATCTCTAGTTACTATAGTACTTGTACCCTGATTTACTGTGCACTGCTAATGTTTCTCAGAATCAGGCCACGACAACCTGACGACACAAGAGCTGTAGTTTTTATGCAAATGTCGTGTTCTGCAAAATCGTTCCCTTTTAGATCAATTGAAAGTGCGTGCAACGACTTCTTCGTTCTGAATGCTTTACAAACATGAAATCAACATCGACCCTTTTAACGCGAGGATGCATGTTCATCTGTGACATAAGACAGTAAAGAACTGATGGAACAAATGAACACATCCTGGAAGTGTTGATAGGTTTCCTCCACAGATTTAGACAGATGTGAGGTGTTTCGTCCTCACATGCAAAAATTTAAAGGACTATTTTACTCAGAAATTGTCGTTCCAAACCCGTATGCCTTTCTTTTGTGGAACACAAAGATAAACAGCTGTCAAACGACTTCAGAAGATTTGGAATATGGCACACGATCTGTACAGACCTCTTATTCTGCACCTTTCCACAGAAGAAATAAAGGTTTGGAACGACACAATGACAGATTTCTATTTTTGAGTGAAATAATCCTTTAAGGTTGTGCATCGGTGGGAACCCAATATAAACAATCTCTCCATCAACAAAACAACATTCAGCGTTTACAATCACACATACAAAAATATCACCTCCGTCCGGTTTCAACAAAGACTAATAAAACCAAATCTAGTTAAAGGACCTCAGTGAAGACAGACATACAGACGTGTTTCTCTTTTTATGAGTGTTTTAGCTCTTCATACCTTGTCCTTCTGCCTCTGCTGATATCTCACATCCTCATCATCACAGATTTCACTTCAACTGGGAGCAAATACATGTGCCGTTCACTCCTCATCATCTGAATATTAATACTGTCATAGAGATGTTAGAAGCACAAACCCTAAAGCTGGCCAAACAGAACAAAGACAATCTAGTAAATGACAATGAAATATTATTATTCTGTTGTTTATAAATAAAGTACCACTGAATCTGTTTGGCTTTGACTGCACTGATATGATTTTACAGCTACTAAAATGACCTACAAAAAAATAATATGAGCTGGCTTTGCTGGAGAGCCACCAGCAGCTCAAGACTTCCCGAAATCTCATTTCATCTAATGGAAAGATCCGGAGAGATCTAGATCTGCACTACAGCAAACTCATGTGAATATGATGCCAACATGCATAAGTTACGACAGCTGCACTGTGATGAAAAAAACATCAACTAGAATAGAGGAAACTGGTCGAAATAAACTAAATACTGCCCCCAAGCTCGCACACAATAACATCTACACATTCAGACTGAGAAATAAATGCCACTGGCGGGGTAAATTCTCTGCATTATTAGAGAAGAACATCATCTAGAGAGATGATCAGATGTCCAATGTACCGATGATCTCAGCTGGTTATCATCTCCGGGACTCTATGTGGGACACAACACTGAAACAACAGACATGATTGGAGACATTAGTAAAAGCCTAATACATTACACTAGCATTTCAAAGATTGGGGTTAAAATACTTTTAGTTCTTGAGGATGCATGAAAATGTTAATAAAATTGTTTTAAAGGGGTGGTTGCATGCGATTTCCCTTTTTCAACTTTAGTAAGTGTGTAATGTTGCTGCTTGAGCATAACCAGTATCTGCAAAGTTACAGCGCTGAAAGGTCAATGCAAACGGAGATATTGTCTTTTAAAGTTACGGCAGTTTATTGCCTACAAAAACGTCCGGTTTGGACTACAACGAGCTTCTTCCTGGGTTGGTGACATCATAAACCCTCGCTAGTCTCCACAGACTTCTGCCTGTAATCGTAAGGGCCGTGGCGTTTCCGGACCACCTGTGCTTGGCACTTCAGCCAATAAAAAAACAGGAAACTACATTTGGCCATCTAACCAATCTAAGACCATTGCGTTTTTCAGAGGGATGGGCTTCACAGAAGCAGGAAGCAAATGAGCAGTTCAAAGGACAGTGGAGACAGCGGTGTGGAATAAAGGGAGAATAGAAGAAAAATAGGACATAAAAAAAGAAGAAGAATTAAGACATGTTATACTGCACCCCATAAACACAACCAAGCCTAGAAAAAAAACACAGAACCACCCCTTTAAATAAAAGCTGTTCTTTTGAACTTTCTATTCATCAAAGAATCCTGGGAAAACATTAAACTGTTTTCAACATTTATAATGATCAGAAATGTTTCCTGAGCAGCAAATCATCACATCAAAATGATTTCTGAAGGATCATGTGACACTGAAGACTGGAGTAATGATGTTGAAAATTCAGCTTTGATCACAGGAATACATTATATTTTAAAATATCACTTTTTCACAGTTTTTTTTAATCAAATAAATGCAGCCTTAGTGAGCAGAAGAGACTTCTTTCAAGAAGAAACAAGTAAATCTGTCCGATTCTGAACTTTTAAACCGTAGTGGATATTGTTGTGTTCTGCTGTATACTGTATTGACAAATAATGTTTACGAACACAGCAGAGGACACACACACGGAAAAACTTATCTGCAGAAGTGAGCAAAATCTTCCTTTGTGGATGTTCTCATTTGGAATAACAAATTATATAAATACAATTTTTAACTTTTTTTTAAATCTCTAGTCAATATAATTAGTGTTATATGAAATCAACACACCTCTGTCTCCTGATCTCTCACACCAGTGCTAAATGTCAAATGCAGCAAGAGCAAAAATAAAACATATAAAACACACAAGATCAATGAGGTTCAGACTGAGTGATGGAGACTGAGGAGTGTTTCAGGCGTCTGATACCTTTGAGGATGTAGTCGGTCAGAAGAGCAGGAACCGTGTCACTGTCCTCACGCATGGCATGAAGAACTGCAGAGAAGCACGGATACATGTACACCAACACACACATGCATTATTATCATTATCAGAACATTATATACATTCAATGCATTAAATATAAAAATATATATATTGAACACACACACATATAGACACACACACATATATATATATATATATAAGGGTTGTCAATGTAACGTTTTGTGGGGATTTTTCTTTTTCTTTTTTCCCCCCATTATTAACATAAAGCTGCTCCCCAGACCTAGGAATTTAGTTTTACATTTCATAAGGTTGATTGGTGACTTATGACAACTTTATAATGAATTTAAAATGATATGACCCCAAGATATCAGGGCAAAAATGCCCCTGTATGAGTTGTGTCATATTTATATCATAATATAGTTAAGCAAAATCACATAAGTGGAGTCTAAAAGTTTGTGTGTAATACATTCTATGTTCAATCAAATAAAATATATTTTTTGTAATGTCTATTTGATGCTTTTCTCATTTAACACAATAATGACTTTAACTTATCTTTTGGGGATGATTTCTCAGTCAAATTTGATTTTGCAATTAATTTTGCATTCATTAGCTTGATTAAAAAGCACAGTGTAATTAATTACATGAAAAAAATGAATCACTTGAAAGCATTTTAATCACAATATTATATATATTTTTAGTGTTTAAATTATTTATATACATACATACACACACACTTGAACTGCACACGTATAGACTTTGACTCACTCTTGGTCAGGATCTGCAGGTCTTCTACAGATGGCGCTCTGTCATACGGGATCACCGTCGTCAAATACTGAGACAAAAAGTGGTCAAAATTTTTTTTTTTATAGATAGTTTCACAGATTTTTTAACAATGAAAGAACATGTCTTTTTTTATTGATTGCACCAATTTTGTTGAAAATCAGTGGATTTCCCCTGAATACATGTAAACAGGGTGAAATGTGTAAAAGGAAGCTGCAGGAATATTGATATATGAAAGCATTATGAAATTAGTCTTGACATTTGACGGGCATGGGATTCTGCAGATCTTTTACAATGTTCCAGTCCTACAGAAATCTGTGGATTTTGTGTGTTCTTGCTAACATGGAGTTAGTTATTATCATCCTTACGGTTCCTGGCACATGAGAGCGGTCGGATCTCTGCACTCCTCCTGTGGTCTTTATCTTCCTCTTTTTCTTCAGCAGCTCTCGATGCTCTTTCTGTCGGTTCTGCACGTCGATGAGCGCCGAGATGAACGTGTTCTTCACCTCCTTCTCATAGTCCAGCTCCTCCCTCACTGCCAGCTGATCGATCAGCTCCTCAGAGAAACCACGGATCTGTCGCTCCACCTCCTCGAGACGCTCCAGCAGCTCAGACACACACAGACCACGCAGCCCTGAAAGAGATGAAACGGCTGTTCAGAAAAAGTCTAAAGTCATTCAAAAACAGACACAAGCTTATCTCCATTTCTCCAGCACTATTATTTCATAACACCCTCCTTTCAACACTCCAGTTCTGTCTGATATAAAAGATGAACATCTTCCAACATCGCAGAGGTCACAAGGTCCTTGAACAGTTTCCATTTCTGCTAAATAAACTACAATATACCAGTTCATACTGCCACAAAAAGCACTATAATGATAACATATACACATAGTAGTATGCCAAGTTAAACATTTATATAAATATTAGAAGAATTCATGGACAACCGGCTCAAAAGCATTTTTTAAAAAGTTTTTCATACAATTACTTTATAACACTATGTAATAAAAAACAGTTTCATTTTGAATTAATTTAGAAAGACTGGTATCATTGCGTTATATTTTAGTGGGGTTGGGTATCGTTTGAATTGTGATTCCAAAAAGCAAAACAATAGATATTCACATTTATTGTAAGCAAAACAGTTCATTGTAGCTGAATATCACAAAAATCAACGAGGAATAGCAAAAACTATCCTAACTAATATAATTTTAAGTAAAAACTCACTAATGAAGAAATAATAAATAAATGAATACAACTGAACAAAGATATGATTGAAAAAAAAGAGTGTTATTTTCATGTAGAAACTGTAATCAATACAAAGCTTATTGTGATTACTGGATGTCAGGTGCGGTACAAAAGTTAAAGGTCCACTGAAATCAAAATTTAAGTTTTTTAGCTTTTATTATGACTGTGTTAGCCTTCAAGTTATGAATAAGCTGGTATGTTCCAAAACTATGACAAAATTTGCATTTAGGAGATATAAGCATTCAAAATTTACTCTGAATCTCTGAATCTTACAGAATCTCAAATTTTGGTGGCATCATCGCAGACTTCACTTTCTCGTCAAATCTTCTGTCCAATCAAAACCCTCTCTACAATCTAAAGCCCGCCTCCTACACTGCCGAAGCTAAGGCTGAAATCGGTCATGAGTTGTTAACACACATCTACTAATTTCTACATGGTGAAAGGCACATAGCACACTATATATGTGATAGGAAACAATTCAGTGTAAATATGCTTTCATTTGAGGCGAATTAAGTCTGTTTTCACGTTAGTTTCACGCACCGCAGCAACGCACACACCCCAACAGCTCTGGTCTAAATTTAGACAATAGACACGAGAGCGCAGTGCGGATCATATGCGCGAGTCCGCCCAGACAACAAACATATCGACCCATTTGAATTCTGCACAGAATCCTGCATTTCAAAGCGATATGGAGATTATGATGGTAAACAGTGTTAGAGGAAACTGGCTTTACCAAACAGAGAAAGGTCCGCTCTTGCGCTCTAGTCAAAAACTGTAAATTAACAAAACACTATTGGCAGTTTCAAAAAAGGGGAGGAGCTGCTAACAGCTGAAGCCGTTTCAGGGAAAATTACGTCAACGCATTGAATAATGCGGCACGTTTTAAGGCACTTCAGTGGGCCTTTAAATGAAGTGTTGTTCACGCATCAACAGTGCTGAACTGGCTAAATGCTCCACTGGAGAAGCACTAATTAAACACCCCGGTTTCAGTCAATGATTTCAGCCCTTTTTAGGAATTTTACGGAATTTTTAGCCGGAAATAATCAGAGACCCAAATTTTGGGGCATCATCAAGGCCTCTTCACACCGGGATGATTATCGCACGCTTAAACCCCTCGTGACTAAACAGAGCGCCAATGTGAGTGTGCACACCGATGTGCAAAACCGCAAGCGTATAAGCATTTTTTAAAGATGCTCAGTTTGTTTTTGTTTAACGCGGCACTTTAAAAACTGGCTGACCAATGAGAACGCTGCTTTTGTTCACGCGCCTGGAGCTGCAGAAGTTAAAGTAAAACATGACCTGGTGGTGCTCAAGCACAAAACGACCTTGCCGAGCACAAACTGATAAGACGGAGAGAAAGTAAGTAGACAAAGAAGAAGATGAGCTGCTAATGCTACCGCCAGTTAGCAAAAAGTGTGTGAATGGTTTTGGCAAGCACGTAAATAGGGTCTCTAATCTTCTGTGTGACAAACGAGTGTCAAAAGCGTAAGTGGCGCAGCACCACCTTTTGTACTGGGAGTGTCATCTGAATTTGCACGTTAACTCTGTGCATCGCCAGTAAAAAAACAAAATTGCTTGAGTGTGAACACAGAGACGTGTCAAATAACTGGCCTCAATAATCGTCCCAGTGTGCACAGGCCTTTAACACATAAAATAATCAAACCTTAATTATCTAATGGAAGGTTCCCAAAAAAAGAGAACTTGTAAGTTGATGAAAATGTGATTATTAATTAAAAACATAAAAAGGCAAAATGAAAAACAAATATTTAAAAGATGAAACCCTAACTAAAAATATTGAATATTTTATTTGTTTTCCTGCATGCCCTGTGACCATCAACCGATATCAGAGATCCATGAACACGCAAACGCAATGTTAAAATATTGAAATATTGACTTAAAATCTCAAAAGTTATAATTTTTTTTTTGGTAAAAAAGGTTCAGCTGACAAAGAAGTTACACACATGCATTACTTACGTTCCTCGCAGCTGCTGCTGGATGTAGAGTGTGTGAGTGTGTGTAACTCATGCGACATCATGGAGAGGTCAAACTGTGATGAGCCCTCATGTTCCTCGTCATCTGGAGACTCCTGCATGATCTCTTCAATCTCCTCTATCACCTGATCAACACACACACAGCTTATGGAGATTAATATTTAGTCAGGTTTGACTACTTCTGTCAAGGCACCTTTATTTATATAGCAATTTATACAATACAGGGGTGCATTCCCTGTCCAACGACGTTACTCACTGCTTAACTACCAAAGCACCACGTTGGTTAATGATGTCATGCAGATGGTGGAGCAATAACTGCTTTTAATTAATACGTTTAAGATCGAAATCATGCTAGATTTCGTGCTAAAAATGATGGACATGGCATCTGAGGACTAATTTTTATTTTTCTCAGTTATTATCCTTTATTTCCAGATTAAATCATAGACTGTTCTTACTTACTAGAGCACTCTTTAAAAACGGTGCTTTAAATGTCTTGACAAATAAAATATATAGATTGTACTAAATGTCAGCTTGCTTATTTTGCTCAAGATAAGGATTTATTGATTCCACAAGTCATGCAAACAAGAAACTAGAATCAATGATGCAAACTTCATCAGATATGAGACCGATTCAAATTCAGCTGTAAAGCAGCTCTACTGGTGCCGTTATTCAGCTCAAGTCAGTTCTGTTAGTGAAACATGTTAAACAGCCAGACACCACTATTCGAAGGGCTCAATAAACAATGGTTTGCTTTAAACCTACTGCCGTAAATAGGTTTCTATGAGGTCATTGTAAAGATATAGCAAATATCACATGAAAAATATAATTGCACCCTATGACTGGCCCTCACTGATATAATCTCAATAAGGTTGAGTGTTTATACCTGTTCTGCAGTAAACAGCGGCTCATCGTTCACACAGGAGATGATGATCGTATGCATGTCCATCTGATCACGGAGCTCCTCGTCATCAGACACGTCAAGATTACGGACCTCCACCACCTACACACACACACACACACACACACACACACACACACACACACACACACACACACACACACACACACACACACACACACACACACACACACACACACACACACACACACACACACACGTCTGGTTCACTATCTCTATGGGGACTCTACAAACTGTACATTCTATTCTCCAGCACCTGCCCCATAACCTACCCATCTCAAACACACACACTCACACACTCACAGCCCCTGCCCCTAAACCCCATCACAGCAAACATTCAGCATTTTTACTTTCTCCAAAAAACTCATCCTGTATGATTTATAAGCCTTTTGAAAAGTGGGGACCTAGGTGATCTCAGGTTTTACTATCCTTATGGGGACATTTGGTCCCCACAATGTAATATAAACAAGGACACACACACACGTTTGTTTTTGTGAAATGTGGGGACATTCCATAGGCGTAATGGTTTTTATACTGTACAAACCATACTTTTTATCATTCCTACACTGCCCCTACCCATCACACACACATACACACACACACACACACACACACACACACACACACACATATACGCACAGACACACTGCCCCTAAACCTACCATCACAGGACACATTCTGCATTTTTACGTTTTTTTAAAAACTCATCCTGTATGATTTATAAGCTTTTTGAAAAGTGGGGACATGGGGTAATGTCCTCATATTTCACCCTCTCATTGTAATACCTGTGTCCAGTGTTGGGTAAGTTACTCTAAAAAAGTAATTAATTACAAGTTACTAATTACATCTTCAATAGTGTTATTAGATTACTCTACAAATTACTCCCTCCAAAAACTATTTAATTACTTTATAAATCCTATATCAACATCGACAAGTAAAGTGATTCAAGGATAGACATGAAACGGCTCTTTTTATTCATTTAAATACAAAATATAAAACTACATCAATTATTCTTATTAACTGACCGAAGTTTTACAAGTATGAAGGATAGATAAAAACATGCTTTTTAAAGTTTTTATTATGTATAACTGTATTCATTTCAATTACATGCAAAGTAACTGTAATGAAAGTACACAAAAACTTAAGAGTAATCCCTTACTTTCCTTTTTCAAGGGAAAAGTAATTGAATTACAGTAACAAATTACTTAGTAACTAGTTACACCCAACACTGCCTGTGTCATACCCATGTCATTATACACATTTGTGTCCTTATATTTCATGTGTGTGTGTGTGTGTGTGTGTGTGTGTGTGTGTATGTTTGGGGACACACAGACACACACAGACAGTGTGAGCGCCGTCTGCTCGGACTGAAAGGGAAGATGAATGGATGGACAGATCTCACCTCCTGAGGTCGGAGGTTCAGTGTGGGCAGGTGTAGTGAACGAGTATGAGAGGTTTTCCAGTCCACCGGCATCACGTTGCCGTAGTTCTCCGTAAGAGCATTCCATATCCTGTGAAATATCAAGAAAACAGAAGAATAAATGTGACAGAAAGCATCTACAACCGCTCATCATAAGGATCATATGGTTATTGCTTTCTAAAATGTAACCCCATAAACATATGAAATGACAGTAACAAAAATAAACATAAATTTTTTACGGAATGAGTTTACTGAAACTTTAGACAAAATATAATAAGGTTTGCATATGTTTTATATCATCAGACGCGTATGGCTCATATAGTGATAATATGGAGCTCATACATCTAAATTTTATTTAGACTGAACTGAGCAAAAATATGCAATTTGGTGCAGATGTTATTTATGCCCAAAAAGTAAGACAAATTTCTGACAGTTTGTAATGTAAATCAGGGATCTTTATAACAGTATAGGAGACTACTTACACAAAATGCATGTAAAATATCAGTTGTCAGTGTCACTTTGTATCTCCGAATAATATGACTTAATAAGATGGTATATAAATGCTTAGTTTTATGATCACAGCTCTGTAGTTTTTAGTGTGTGTGTGTGTGTGTGTCATAAAAAATGAATAAAAAATAAATAATTTCATGATTAAATAAAATGATGTATGGATAATCAAGTAAACATAAGTTGCTTCAGTCCAGTGAGTGTTGTTCACCTCAGATCATGTAACACTGTTACTATGTTTACTTACTTTATAAATAAAAAAAATCTGTAAGATTTCACATTTTTTTAAACCGTGACACTGATACGACCTTTACAAAACACTCAAAACACAAAAATTGTCAAGGTATTTCTAACTATATCATGGTAAAAAAAATTAAAATAAGTAAGTAACTTAAATAAAGAATCACTGCCAAACCTGACCCCTAATTCTCCTCAACATGGAGTTAAGTAAATAAAACGACAGCGAGTATATTAATATAAAGTTACTTATAAAATAATTATAATATAACATATTTCACGTTATAATACTATTTTGAGTGTATTTTTTGTCACTCACTCGTCGTCGCGCAACAGCTCCTGCTCACTCACTGCGCGAACAGAGACGCTCGTGCACGCGCTGCTGGAGTGAGGGAAGCTCGCACTCAGCGTCTCGTCGAAGGATGGGAAGCTTTGGATCTGCGGTGAATCCTCCGGTGCCGCGGTCCAGCTGGTGGTCGAATCGGCCGCTTTGAATTCGTTAAAATCCTCCCAGTCTTCATCGAGCGGAGCGACCGGGGCCGCCATGATGGTTGCGGACGACGGGACACAAGAGAACGCGCGCGCGCACTCTAGCGCTGGATGACGGAGGGGCGGGGCGCCGCCGCCACGCAAACACGCGTAATCAAATCCGCTTTTTTATATTTTATTTTTTTGTAGAATACTATTAAAAATGTATAATAGTTGAAAATGCACCAACATAGAAACCTTATCAAATCTTTTTTAAAAGGATTAAATAACTACAGTTAATAAAATAATTTTGTTTCTTAATGGTGATAACTTAAAAATACAATGCTTTTAAGTATTCTACATTATAGTATCATTGTATATGGATTGTATTACCATCTGATAATATTACTATACCATGATACCACCACAGTATTTTTCATAGTGGACTACATAACTGAATATCCTTTAAAGGTTTACACATTTTTAACAGTGGTCTTGTGACCCCATGCAGTTCAATGTGAAATGCTTCATTATGTTTCAAAACCCTGAATGCTTTATTGAAAATATGCATACATAACATTTCCTACACAACAATACAAAACAGTACAATCACTTTTGAAATAACACATTTAATGCAAATGGATGCCCTTCGTACAGGAGCAGTTATGACGAAAACCTCTCACACACCTGATTCACAGTCAAACATGAGAGCAACACACCTGCAGTTAGCTGGAAAGGAGAGACCCTCTTGCATATGGTTAGTACTTTAGAGAACACAAACCTCGCCATACAAGAGTAACAATACACTCAATACACAATACAACCCCCATCATCATCAAATGCATTAATAGTATGTCTACTGCTGTAATGAGCAGGCTTGTTTTTAGTTCTTTAAAACAATGAGGAAAAGCCAGAGAAAGTGACAAACTGCTCTCAGATAAGCTAAATCAACAGCAAAGATGCGTCACAGTGCACAAGCATCAGCCTGGTCCAAGCAGCAACCAATTATTGTTGAGATTTTATTCGATTTTTATTTGCTTATGGCACAAAATGGTCCTCAAGTAAACAGGCTAAATTCAATGAAAACCAAAACAAGCAGATGTTTCTGGGCAAATCAAAGAGATTTCACTGAAGCCATTCTAAATCAAAATCTATTTTACAAATCTTTAGTAACTGAAATAATCATTGGATCAAACTCGTCCATGAATTGCTCTCAAACAACTGCTTTTCTAACGAATTTCACGCAGCGCTTTAGCGCCCAAGCTAAGATTCATAAAGTTGGCGAGGGTGAACCCTTAAAAATCGTATTATAATAAAATGTTTGATGCAAGTTTACAAAAGATAGTGAAATAATCTGGATATCCATTTGAACTTCCACCTGCGAGGCAAAGGCCGGAGCGTATAGCACCATCTTATGACTGCGGAAAGCATATGGTTAATGTAATAATATATATTTTAAAAATGTAAAGAATGCTAATAATGCTTAAATAAAAGATTTAAAAAAAAAGAGGAGACAACGTATCTGGTTATAGTTTAATATACTGATACAGAGATAAAGTCAACCAACCAAAAAAAAAAAAAAAAAAAAAAAAATTGGTCAACCAAAAAAGTAACAAATACTTCCATAAAAACAGGCAGAAAAGCATTAATATCAGTCCATAGCAAATATTTATTTCTCTCCAAAAAGGGGGACTCAAATGCTCGATATTTGGTGTAAACAGTTCAGATTGTGTGGATTTAATTGAGCTAACATACAGGCAGAGCTTTCGTGTGGATGAAATGGTTGTGGATATGTAGAGCGGTCGGAGACGGTTTATTTTAATGCTGGTATGGCTGCTGCAAGAAACATTATATCGGGGCTCTCAGCTCAAATGTTGCTGCATAGGTCATTTATACGCCACAAACTCCTCATCGGGAGCCGAATATCTGATTGACAGTTTGAGTGTCACAGTATCTTTTCTGTTTAAAGCTGTCGGCACGTTTTCACGCACGTTCAGAGTAAAAAGAACGTACGTTTCGCTCTCAAAGTCACGTTTCCGTTCCAATTTTTCAAACTAATATGACAAAAGTCTCTCTCCTGAACGCCACCTCTAAGGTAAGTGGTGAAAACAAGGAACTTTGCTAATAGCTTTCTTTAAAAAAAAAAAAAAGATACAAAATGGTTCTCAAGTTTTTGTTCCACAGATGAAGGTCTCTGGGGCTTCGATCAGATTCTGTTAAAATGATTAATTCAGCTAAACAGGGGACACACTCACGCTGGTGTGAAAACAGTGCCACATGCGAACGTACACCAACTTCAGGCACATTTGAACACTCACACACACTGTGCTACAGGAGGGAGGCCGAAGCAGAGCTCGAGTCGAACACTCAAACTCTCAGAGATCAGATCGTGACCTCTGACCCCTGCTGATGCGTGACGTGGGCCCGGTGGAAACAAATGCAATTGTGTTCTGAAAGATTTAAAAATAAAAAAAATCTACAGCACTCCATCATCAACACTAAAGCCCAAGCTGATCAACTGCTAAAGGAACAAAAGAGAATTGCCAGGACTAGTATTTCTTTAAAAAAAAAGTTTTGTCCTTTGCCGCTGGAGGATTGAGAGCGAGAGAAAAACATTGAGTGCAAGTTTATACACCCGGCTGAACACTGGTCGCCCACCCCGGCGCTCGAGCCTGATGGGGGGGGGATCTTGTCTTCAGGCCTAATGTGGGGGTTCTAATGGGGAAACACGGGGAACCCGACGGGCATCCCGCGGAGGGAAAGAGATCAGATCCGTCGTTATGGAAGCGGGTCCCTGTGGAGGCAGGTCAGCGTCAGGGGTCTCTGCTGCCTCCGGGCTCCTGAAAGCGAGGCTCTGAATCTCTTTCGCGTTTTGCACTCTTGTGTGTCGTTGTGGAGGAGGGCATTGCTGTAATCGGGTTTTTCTCTGTTGGATTTCGCATATTTCTTGTGATAAGAAGCCGTCTGTTCCAGGGCTGCCATCAACTGTCCATACTGCTGCCACTCTCTGAGAAAATGAGAGATTGACATGTGATTGCAACACTTTTACTCAGCAAGGATGCATACAATTGATCATGTGACAGAAGCAGAGGTGTCAAGTAACGAAGTACAAATACTTCGTTACCTTACTTAAGTAGAAATTTTGGGTATCTATACTTTACTGGAGTAATTATTTTTCTGCCTACTTTTTACTTCTACTCCTTACATTTTCACGCAATTATCTGTACTTTCTACTCCTTACTTTTTAAAAATAGGCTCGTTACTCCGCTTTCATTTCATCTTATTTAAAAAAAAAAAAACTATGCAGATAAATTGCGTCATCCGGATAGTGTGAATTTGATTGTGGTTGGATAAGAAGTGTAAACATATACCATTCCAACACCCTATTGGTTACATCGCGCTTGCACATGACTCAAAGCACAAATCACACACGGTGTTGCCAGATGGGGCGGGTTCCAGTGGACGAGCACGCACTTTCAGTCAATCAGCGATCAGCAGCAGACGCGCTCATTCATGACAGCCAGGTTTTTAGCGCGATAACTCATTGTAGATGTATATTCAAGTGATTGCTATGCTAAAGTGGCATACATACAGTATATAACGTTATATACACAAGCCGTTTCTACAGTAAGGAGTGGTAGAGTGAACAAACTCTCAAACTTGGATTACACCTGTGACTCGAAGACTCTTTATAAGTATAATCATTATTCCTGTCCATCATAATATACACACTCGGGACATCTGCAACTAGCAACCCCAACAGCTGCTGAAAGAGGTTTGAATCAATGATGAATCAGTTTTGACTGGACTAAGTGCATGTCCTATGAACTTCACAAGGGTACTGTAGTTTTGTCAGAGCAAAGCTAAGCGAATTGTTGTTTTTTGTCAGCGGATTATTGTACAGTATATCAATGAATTACGCATTTTGGCAGTGGTGTGTTTTAACGTGAAATGCCTGTTAATTATGTGCTTTTTCCGATATCTTATATTGGGCACTGTTTGCACTTAAAGTGGCTTCTTCAATAAAATATCATCACATTATTTTCCCAGTTTTGGTGACCTTTGAGCCCTGCACAGGCCCTGCACAATCCTTCTTATGACACACTCCTGCAGTCATTAAAATAGTTCAGCTTTGTTTGTAATGTCCAATAGTTATATTTTGTTTAGTTTCTTTAATAAAGTTAATTTAGAAAAATGTTTGGATAATCTGTTTGTTTGTTAATTTTTTTTAAAGTGACAACCAAGCAGTCAGCGGCCGACAGTGGGTATGAGGTTAGGGGTGTAAAAGTCAGGGTCCGTAGGGCTCTAAATCGTCGACTCAATCTGGCAACACTGATCACACATGTAGCCTACATTTACATTCCGATAAAGGTTATTCATTACTTTTAGGCAACTAGTCATCATATCTTCCGCTTCAGGAAACATGTTAATGCTCAGCAGTACACATAATGGTATATTTCCATTGTACTAAAATGCATTAATTTTAATGGGTATATGTGGCTGAAACAGGTAGCCAGTGCCTCCCAAATTTTTCAACATTAACATTTTAATCTAACATTATAGTCATTATGGCCTTTAGAAAAATGTTTTTTGAGGAGGTGGGGTAGTGCGCTATATGCCCCTGTGGTGTGGCCTAAGCTTTTGTCTTTAATGGCATTTTTTTCCTTACATTACTTTTACTTTTATACTTTAAGTAGTTTTGAAAACCAGTACTTTTACACTTTTACTTAAGTAAAAAGCTTGAGTTGATACTTCAACTTCTACAAAAGTATTTTTAAACCCTAGTATCTATACTTCCACTTGAGTAATGAATGCGAGTACTTTTGACACCTCTGGACAGAAGACTAGTGTTGTCAAAAGTACCGACTGCGATAACAGCGTTCGGTGTCACATTTTTTTATTTCAGTACCGATTTGGTAAGCTGGAATGGTAAACACCTCTGACTGACCATTGTGCTCACACGTTAATCGGATGTGCCTGTGATTGGAGCGTTTGAAAGCACACGAAAGTGTTTGAAACCGTTTTGAAACGGGAGCAAGAGCGTTTGAAAGCATAAGCAGGCATCAGCCAGCGGACTGGTAGGCTGATAGACATCCTGAATTCAAACGCTCTGTGTGTATCTGTGTAAGCGCTCTGTGAAAAGAGTCATTGATGTACATTTACAACATAATGATTGTGAAGAGCTAATCATTGTAGCCAATCGCAGACATGTTTGATGAGCGCGTGAGCACAATGGCCAGTCAGAGCCCGAGCCCAGAAGTGTTTACGATTACAGCTCAACAGCGCTCAAAACGTCACATTGTTTAATTTCAGTGCCGATTTGGTATTGTGGTCGGTACGTTTGACAAAACTAGTAAATACATTTATAATGACAAATATTTTTGTTTCAAATAAATGCTGTTCTTTCGAACTTGTTTTAATTCATCAAAAATATTAACGTGCCCCTATTATGCTATTTTAAAGTTTAATTTTGTTTGGAGGGCTCCAACAACAGATTTGCATGCATCAAAGGTCAAAAAAACTTCTCATAATATACAGTGTTCAATGATTCTTAAACAACTCAATGGAGGAATCAGTCTCTAAATCCTTACTCTGCTCTGATTGGTCAGATGGCTTGGTCGTGACTGGTCTAACGCATACAATACGTATTTTGGAAACAAATGCCCATTACCATAGCTGAACTCAGTTCTGTCCAGAGGCTTCCTAAAGCTCAGCGATAGTACACACAGTAGTGACCATGACATCGATTTAACACCAATCCCTGCGTGAGTCGGAATCGATGATGAAACATTGGAAGAACTAGTTATTCAACTCGAACCTTGAGCAGGTTGAGAGGTTTCAACTGTAATTCCTTACCATCAGCATTAACAAGTGTGCGTCCATCAACAAAAACGTGCGTTTTATCTATTGCACATGTGGGAACTGTATCGATAACAGTTCATACGTTAGCCGAGCACTAACGTGAATGAGTAATGTAATATTAAAGTTCACAAAACTTTACTCAAAGTAGTAAGAACAACAGACAATAGTGGCCCACAGCTGTAGTATCTCAGTGAGACAGTAATAACGTGAGTTAGCCGGTTAGCCAGATACTTACACCATATGAAACACAATTTTCAAAAATTCAAAAATCCATAATAGGGCACTTTAAGATGCACAGCTGATTTTGACTGCAAACAATAAGAAATGTTTCTTAAGCAGCATATTAGAATGATTTCTGAAGATCATGTGACACTGAAGACTGGAGTAATGATGCTGAAAATTCAGCTTTGATCACAGGAATATATTAGAAACCTTTATTTGGGGTTCCTACACTTTTCCTATAGCAAATCTCCATACTATTCCAGACTCAAATGTTCAAACATCTGTAGATTTTCAAACCTTATTTAACAAATGCATTATTTTAAGCTTTATATTTGGTATATAGTACAGCCATCTGTTTGATTTTCTCAGTGACAACATACAGAGCCTCTAAAAAATATTTAAGACTTAATTTAACGGTGCTTGCTATATATACACATTATATATACATATACATAAACACACACACACACTTATACACAATAACCTATTTCCTTTGTGTGTCACTGCTATCTTACTATTAAGAAAACAAAAGCATGGGTGCACATTAATTAATAGAGGTTTCTTTTGCTCTAAATTCTGCTTTCCTTAGGGTAGTACCTCTAATATCAAGTTAACACCTCCGCTGTGGCGGTGGGGAAGCCATGATAAGAAATGAGCTGATGGCACAATACGGCTGTGTGTATTGTCCTATTTGCCAAGTTTAAGGGTCTATAAAAAGACTAGTACAAAAAAAGTGTTAAATTTGGCTTTCGTTAGGCCTTAGGTCTGCTTAAACGCATACTCTGTGGCGGCCAAGAAACCACACTGTGAAATGAGCTAATGGTGCAATAGCTGGCTCAGTGTGCAATGTCCTACAGTAAATGCTAAGTTTAATGGTTTCTCATACGCACAAGAAAGTCTGCATGTTTTTGCAAAGGTCCTTTTAGAGGCTCTGTAATACAGTGCTAAGAATATTGTGAGAAGGAAACCCAAAAAGTCGTGTTTTGACAGTCACTAAACAGCTGCCATGAAAACGGACTTCTTGTATAAATATATTTTCATTAAATTCTTAATTTTCTGCAGTAGAAAACTAAATAAGAGCAATAGTCATAAACTAGGACTAAACAGAAGTACTATTCATTAGAAAAAAGCTTCAGTCACAACAATACAGTTAGGAACCTGTTTGACAGCATAACGGCTTCAGCATAAAGTCCCAGTCAACATAAAGAACAGCATTAGAAATACTGCTGGTGTCACCAAACACGGTTTCTGTTACAGAAAAGTTAGCTCATGCAATGCTTAAAGCCAGCATAAAAAAATACAAATTTACAAAACGTATTTTACTTCTGTAACAATGCAATTCAATACGAAACAGGACATTCAATAAGAAGGAAAAAAGTAGGGTGGGATTTTATTGCGTTGCTGCAATAAAAAAGTAATGATATTTTAAAAAAACAATTAGAACTTTTTTTTGAAAAAACGATCTTAAAAATGATTTAATATAATAATTAATTATTCATAATAATATATTATAATATTAAAAACATTTTAAAAAAAGGATTAAAATGTTGGCAGATTTCTGCAAGATTAAAACAAATTAAGATGACAAAGTCAATCTTATTTACTTTGAGTGTTATTGAAACTCACATTTAATCAGATTATTGAAAGTATTATGGAGAGTGATAGCATTTTTTGCTTGTGCATCAAATAGCAGTGTAAGTACACTTCCTGTAAGGTCTGCGATTGGATAGTATGTCTGTACCATTGAGGCCGCCCAGCTCTTGTGCGTCCAGGAAGGGTGCGGGTCCCCAGATGCGGACTGTGCCGTCGTCAGAAGCGCTGGCCATAAGACTGGGAATACACGGGTTCCAGCTGACACAGTTCACTGTGCGTGTGTGTCCCGTCAACTCCACGATCGGCAGCTCACTGCGCTTGTGCCAAATATATACCTTATGATCTGAGAGACAGAGCGAGATTGAGCGAGACTCAGTCGAAATACACCCGAGCAAAGAAGCAGAGGAATAAACGAAATTACCTTCACTGCCGCTAGCAATGAAATCCTCGTTGTGTCCACCAAAGCAGGAGTGAATGGTGTAGAAACCCTGTGTCACACCCTGGTACTTCCTGACCAACACACGGTCCTGAAGGTCCCAGAGATGAACGCCCTGAGACAAACACACACGAGATAAGCTTGTTTGAGACACGACAAGAGGCACATTTGCTTACAAACACCAAACATCAGAAAAATGTCACAATTTAAAGATATTAAAAAATAAGGCTTACATTACTACAAAACAATTTAATGCAATATTCTCAAAAATAATGAGAAACTAAAGAAACCCAGAAAAATTACGGATAATTATTTATAATCTTTGACAATTATGAAATTATAAAAATGACAATTGAATCCAAAGATAGTAAATAAGGAAAACACTGCTGCAATAACATATAATAGCCTCAAAAATAATTGAAAAGAAAATGAATGAATTAATATTTAAATCGAAAACGCATACAAATTATTTTAAAGGTAGTAAATATGAGCATAATATTGCTGCAATAAAATAATTCCTTCAAAAAAATCTATTGGAAAATGAATGAATTAAAATAAAATTATATTACTTAATAATAATCATTAAATTAACTTTTCAACATTAAAAACATGATAAAAATAAAATGAACTAATTAACGTATGCGTGAGACCCATAGGCTTACCTGAGTTGCTACATTTAACAAAGCTAATCTTCCATTCTTAGAAACAGTGAAAGACATTATAGGATGATCCTCCTGAACTCTAGAGTACAAACAGAGAGAAGTGAAAGGTCAGTTTCCAAAGCTCAGACCCATCTGAAAATCAGAACAGAACATCTAAACTGCTGCTGACATGTTTCTGTCTGTTAGGTCCTCGAAACTGTATCCACGGATCCGCTGGTGTGTATCAGAGGCGAGAACAGTCCGGCCGTCGGCCATACACCAGAGGCACTGCACACGCACGCCTTCCCACGACTCCAACAGGTTTCCGTCAAGATCCTGTTTCAAGCACAACCAACAAATCCAAGTCATGTCAACTTTATTCATGCAGTGCTTTATATAAAGTAAAGGCTGGCATTTTTCCGGCAATCCTGCGAGTCCCGGCGGGATGGGAAACTAAAATCACTATAAATCACGTGATTGGGATGGGAGCAGAATGTTTTTTTTACCAGGAGTGGGCAGGACTGGGAATCGTAATAACACCATGATATCATCTATAAAAATATACTGTTTATATAAATTAACTATGTTTTAATTTTAAAACTCAATTCTAGTGTTGCCCTGTCTCTTTATGCTCTCCTGTTTGCTGTTGGCATGGCTGGTTAAGTGAATTATGAATCCACATTGTAACAGTTGGTGGCTAACGCCAAGCACCAATAATATAAGAGAAAGGAGGCTTCCCCATGCACTTTTAAAAAAAGTCAAAAATAATCTGATGAAAATCCTCATCAAAATTGAGTCAGACGTGAAAGCTTCAACTACTGTTGGAAAATGATAACTCAGTTGTGCTCACCATTTTAGGGCAGTCTGAAGTAACCAAAAAGACGACGTGAAAACGGCATAAGATGCAAGACATTTACTGCGCACGCGCGTGCCTGTGTTTGCATAATTGAATGTGTGTGCATCGTTATTATATTGAACTAAAAGCCATCTTAAATAAAAACGTACTTTTGGGTTTTTATTCAACTAGGCATGGGCATGCTGTGATCAGTACTGAATGTTTACTTGTAACCGGCCACAAAAAAAAAAACACAGGAGTGGGAGGGAACGGAAGTCATTCTTCTGGGATTGGGATGGAAATTGTCATCAGTTTTTATCGTGGGATTGGGATAGGACGGGATTTTTGTGTGGGAGTGGGACGGGAGAAGTTTGAAAATCCACTACCACCCTCTAATATAAAGCTGCTAAAATCGTTTTAAAACAGCTTCACAGTAATAACCAGGACAATAACAAAATTCAAATTCTGCTATAAAGCAGCTCTAAAAAGACAATAGTATTGAAATCAGTTCAGTGTTGATTCAGATCAGTTCAATAATTGTGTAAAGTTTATCATTACTAAAGAGAAGCATGTGCATTTTGAACTTACACATTGGTAAAACTGCCCCCTCTGTCCTCCTGTAACGAAGCGCTTGGCGTCAGGGTTCCAGGCGACACTGGTCAGGCTGTCCTCATGAGACTGACTCATCTTTGTGCGCAGTTCTCCTGTCTGACCCCCAGGTGGAAAAGAGTCAGAGGTCAGAGGTGAGCTCAAATGAATGAAGTCTATCTAAAAAACATCAGTAGTGAATAAACCAGTATGGGGTTTTAATAGCAAACGCTGACATCTTAAGAGAGCCAAGGTGGCCGATGGCCAATTTAAAGCTGATTTATTACACTATTTAATTTATTACACTATTTAATTGAATAATTTTTACTATTTATTCTTTTATAGTAAATAAATCGTTGCTGCTATCAAATTGAACTATTCTCAAAAATAATTGAAAAGTAAACCTTTTCAAATTTATGAATTTAAAAAATGTAAAAAATAGTTTAATTACATAAAACAGTACATGGATAATATTGCTGCAATAAAATGTTTTCATAAATAATTTGAAATGATTTAAAAAATATATTAATCATAAATAATAGTTTTAAAACTGGCAAACGGTGGTCTTTCGAATCAGTTTTGACTGCGACTCTGGAAGACTTGGAGTTGAGCTTTTCTCTGAGAAAAGAACAAAGAACGGCACTGAAGTCATTCTTAAGAAGGGAAGATGTGTTCAGAGTTTTGCCGACCGGATACGGCGAATGTTTAATCTGTCAACAAGCACCGCTTCACCTTCATTGCTCTGGTTGGTTGTAGCGCTATCCTATTGCGTGCGGAGGGAGTTTGAAAGACAACTGTTTATCCCGCCCCTCGGATTGAGCCGTCAATGGTGAGTTTCCAGACCAAACATGATGTGAGTCTGGCTTGACAGGCTAGATCATTATATTATTAAAATATATATTTGAATCATTATTATTAATAAACTACAGCTAAAAAAACAACATATATTGCATATTGTAATAATGACGTAACATTTGTTTGATATTTTCTTCTTTTTTACTTCCAATAAAAGAAGCTTCTTGCAACAAATTGAAGAGCAAAGATTGTGTGTTAAACACCCAAACAATGCTTTATCTAGGCATCTTATTTAGTGAGAGAATGATGGAAAATTTTATATTTTTTTATTCCTATTGAGATATTTAAAATCTCTTTTGCAAGGGAGCCCTGTATAAACCTTTAGCCTCAAAAGTTGCTAAATGAGTAGTTAAAGCTGCTGTTCGTAACTTTTTTTGTGTTCAAGATTTACAAAAATTATATAATGAGAATGTACAACAGGGCTATTCAAATCTTACCCTGGAGGGCCAATGCAGTGCAGAGTTTAGCTCCAACCTTAATCAAGCACACCTGAACATGCTAATCAATGTCTCCAGGATCATTAGAAAATCACAGGTGAGTGTGTTTGATCAGGGTTGAAGCTAAACTCTGCAGTGCATTGGCCCTCCAGGGTAAGATTTGAATAGCCCTGATGTACAACATGAATCCATTTTCTAAACCGTGTTTTTGTCTTACCCTGAATCATTATGGTACCTATATAATAAGTATTTATATTGGGACTATTTCAGGCCAGACTGGTAGGTACCACTGCGGAGGAGCACAGTCCCTGCGTGATCCGCCATAGACATTAAACAGAGAGAAGTAGCTCCGGCTGCAATGTTCTTCCGCAAGACGCATACAGTTCTGTTTATTATCCACTAGAGTGCAAAAAGTTACGGACTGCAGCTTTAAACTTCCGGTCATGCTTTATATCACTTCTACATCATGAAACAAAACAAGAACAAAACAAAATGATCCACATCCACCAGTAAAATTTATAATACTATAAAACTATAATACATAAATATTATAAATATATAATACATAAAACTAATTAATAGAATAAAAAAAAGAGCCAAAAGAATATCTTGGGTTTCCCTCAATGTGTTCATGTGCATTCCTCATCTTTTAAATACAATAAATTACTTAAAGGTAGCATTAGATACGCCCAGATTTGGAATATATGTTGCTAAAATGCAGTAAATGCACATTTTTCAAAGAAAAAACATCAAGATGTGCACTTTGGCTTACCTGAACGTTCCACAGCCAGAGCTCAGAGCAGTCGTCTGGACCGCAGGCGATCAGGTAAACATCATCAGGACTCCAGGCAAGATACGACACACCGTACGCGTGACCCTCCAGAGTCCGTAAGAGCTTCAACTGATGCGAGTCCTGTGTGTGAGAGTGGATGTTTATACCACAACATCCCCGAGTCTCTTTTAACAGTTATTCAAGTTTGACAAGTGTTGCTGTCACTCATGCTGGCAAAAATCGCCAACTCTCACTAAAAGCGCTACACTTCCCAGATGCTCAAACAAACAGAGCAATGTTTTTGTGGCATGTCCACGTGAAAGATGTCCTCACTCACCGGCTCCACCTGCCAGATGATCACAGTTGTGTCCTTCGAGCCGGTGGCGAGTTTAGTGCCGTCGTTGGAGAATTTGCAGAACCAGACTTCATTGCAGTGCTCTGTGAGGATCTGCTGTGTGTAACAGGGAAACTGTTTCCTGCAAACACACACGTACATGGCATGTGAAATCTTTGAGAGCGGAGGGGAGTGCGTTGCGTTCGAATGTGTAAATGCAGCACACCTTGTGCAGACATGATCCAGCAGTAAGGACACAGAGTCCAGACTGGAGTCCAGTTTGGTGTTGTGATAAAGGCAGCGATCTCTCTGCATCTCCACAGCCTGTCTGAGCAGCGTCTGCAGCCGCCGAGGAGGCAACATTACAGAGGGGGGCAGGTACGCTGAATAACACACACAATTATAATGAATATAGATGACATGAAATTAATAGAAAAGAGTAAAACAGCGAAAAAAAACAGTTTGTACTCGATTACTTAGCTATATGCTGAAGACAAAAATACCCCCAAATATGAGTGAAATGTTACAATTTCTATTGTGATGTGGTATCTATCTATATATATCTATATCTATATATATATATATATATATATACACATATACACACATACACATTCACGTAAAGGATAATTAGGAACACCATACTAATACTGTTTGACCCCCTATTTATATTTATATATATATATATATATTTATACATAAATATATATATACATAAGTACATGCAGTTCATTATTATTCCACAGTAACACGGACACTGAAAAATAAAGTGTAACCAAATGAAGTGTAACCCAGTATTGCTAGATGATGCGAGAATAGGCATAAATAATCAAATGGGCAGACAATTAAATTGTTTAAATTAAACATTGGCCAATAATTAAAATTAGTTTGATTTATTATGCATTCCCTAATCAAATCAACAATCAATACTTAACCTGAGTCAAGGTACACCCGGTTTTAAATGGAATCGTGGGTTATCTTGCTTCACATTGAGTTAACCCTCAAACCCTGAGTTAACATTCTGATTTGCATCTGATCTGTGGTGTGTGGCGAACGAACGAAGCACGCCCTAGAATTGTGTATCCTTATATTATATATTGCTGACTGTACTATCAAGTTTTCCCTGAACTGACTTAATAAAGGTATGAAATGGTCTCTTCTTCACTCTAATTGTCGTGTTTTCTGCTAAGCATCTGCTGTAACATTCTAACACCACATCTCTTCACACTGTTAAGTTTAGTACTGCAATATCAGGTTAATGCTGCAAAAAACACATTAGGGTTTTAAAATGATGATAACCCAGGATTAGGCACAGTGTGAAAAGCCCTCAGGAGTCTATGGTGTCCCCTCACATATGTATCTCTGTAAATGTGTGTGTTTGTATTCTCACTCTGGAGCTTGTCCAATAATCTACATCGTGATCCAGCGCCTTTTCCCTCCCATTCAGCCTTTGCCTTCAGATCCTCAGCATGGCTGCACATCAGATACCTTAAAACACACAGCAAAGTGAGCCATCAACACGGATCACAGTGATTTTCATTATACATATTCTATGTAGAGCTCAATAGTAATACATTTTTAGCAATAAGGGATGTTGCGGTAAGGAATTTCCCTTGCAGTGATTTTGAGTGGGTCAAAATTCGCAATATGGCCATTTTTACTTACTTATACATTTTTTGCTATATAAATAACTGTTACAATGTGTTCAATGGGCATACAGATGAAGAAGATTCAGAAACAAAACAGGCTTTATTAATAATATAAACACTCTGAATAAACACGCAGGAAAATAAGGCTAACCAACGCATAAACCAGAACTGACCAAGAACAACTGAAACACAAGGCTATATAAACGGGAGGTAGAACAAAGAGAGTAAACTGGAGATTAGTGAAACTAATGTCCTGATGACAGAAACAAACAAGGACATAATCAGTAACCAATGAAACCGAAACTAAACAGAGCAGGGAAACAGGAACTGAAAGAAACAGAACAGATTGTCCAAATAAGGGTCCACATCACAGAAAATAAACTTGAACCTTAAACATTGACAGGATGATGCTACAACAAATATTATACTTTCCTCTTCAGACATGTCAAACTTATTTTAAGCTGCTCAAGCGTGTTGGGTTTGTTTAAATCAGTGCGTGTGCCTCTTTGATGCAGCATACAGCGGTGTTGTTCATTTTAAACGGTAGATGGGTAAAGTATTCTTAAAATGAATTCTGAATAATTTGCAATAAATAATTATTCACAGTATTTTGAAGAGACCACGATAACAATACCATGCATGTTCATTATCGTGATATTGTATTACCGTATCCCAGCACATGTCTATTTGTCAGTATTGGGGCATTACAATATTGCAGTTATTGCGACAGCCCTATTAGCAATAACAAATAAACCTTTCAAAACAAATAAATAGTTTCTAATTATTAACAATGGAAAGTATGTTAATGTGCACGTGTTTGTGTCAACTTTAGTACCCGCTGAGCACGTGGATTCGGTCTGTGTTGTATTTGAGAGGAGTCAACTCTCCTCGCAACACTTGCAGAGCCTCCAGAACTTTTCCATCCTCCAAATACTCCAGATACTTCTGCTGTAATAGCAGAAACTTCATCCGCTAGAAAGAGAGAAAGAAAAGAGACTCGCTTCAGTGACCCAATCGTTAATCATACATATGCCTGAATAGTCCACTTTACAGTCAAACAACAGTCAAAACTAAAATGTTATAAATATGGAGATTTTTCTTACAAAAAAGCCTCGCTTTGCTTCAGAAGGCCTTTATTAACCCACTAAAGACGTATGGATTACTTTTATGATTAATGGATGTGCCTTTTGGAGCTTCAAAATTCAGGCTCTATTCACTCCCAGTATAAAGGAAGAGCCAGGATATTTTTGTTTTTATATAACTTTTTTAATATAAGCTGAAAGAAGAAAGTAATATGCACCCGTGATTGAGGGTGTCTTGAGGGTGAGTAAAATATGGGATAATTTTCATTTTTGGGTGAACCTACCCTTTAACAGGATAAGCTAAAATTCACTGTTTCAACACAACAAGCTGTTACTGGCTCATTGAAGATAATCATCATATTACGCAACTATTAGGGCTGTAACGGGTACACATATTCGTATCAAACCACTGACCGGACAGGACTTCCTGTACGGTGCACGTTTGTACTGACCACTACTAGATGCAATTTAAGATTTAACAGTCGGCTTGTTTTACATGCAGAACATGAGTTCCCTCACAAACATTAAGTACTGCCTATTTTCAAAATTCAAAAGATAAATGCCATTTAATGTGATCTGACAGATCACTGTATATGCGCATCAGTTCAAGCGGTAGTGCGTGTGAGAACGCGATCATCTATTCCTAAAGAATAAACATGAATCAACATCTAAAGGTATGTTGAGGATACATTACAACTTACTGAAATGTATCATATGTCGTGTAATCGCTTAATTAGTGTTTCAACCGCGGAAAGACGTCAATAAAACAGCTTATAAACAATGTCATGTAGCATTACATTTACCTCAGAAATCATGCAGTTTTCACAACTGTTAGTTTATTAGATAAATCCAACCTTTTACTAAATATATGCACTATATTATCTTATATATTTATTATATTCTACTTAACCTGTTAGTGATGTTTTGGTTATTTAATGCATGTTTAAATAAACCTGTCATGAAAATAACAGCCACTGTGTTTTAATTACTACATTTCAACAACGAATTGGAGTAAACACAATTTTATAATTAGATTTAGAAGTAAATGCAAAAAATGCCTTATGTGAAGTTTACATGTTTGCATACAATGTGTTAATTGAATTGAATTTAGGCTAATAGTTTGGGCTCTGATTTTAAACTTTAATATTTTATGTGCAAGTAAGGGCTCCCTATATAGTTTATAGTATAATATTTAAGGACAGACACAATTTGCTTAATAAACCACTGTTTAATAAAAATAATAACATTTTATATTTCGTTTTCTGCCCCCTGCTGTACTGAACACGTACCGAACCGTGACTTCAAAACCGAGGTACATACCGAACATACATCAGTTTTCTATACCGTTACACCCCTAGGAACTATGCATTACTTTACAAAGAGTTTGCAACCTACTAGCTGCATTCTGCCTCAAGAACATATGGTACATCTAAACAAAGTACAGAGTTAGTTACAAACTATCTAGCACTTACTAAGCCTTTACAGTGGGCTTGACGTTTCAATTTAAGAAAGAAATAATGAATGGCTTGTGACGACACTAGCCAGAATGATTTCTACAACATTTGTTCCAGATGAAGCTTCAGAAGCTTTCAGCATTAAGAGTGTATGCGGCCAGGTCTGGTGGTCTTACCACAATAGCGTTGGGTGAATGCATCAATGCTTTTAGCTCGTTGAGGTCGTTTTCAGCCTGTCACAAAAAGAAGCAAAACCATCAGTTCAGCATTTTCATCCAGCATTTTGGGGGGAAAACACCATCAACCACTGTACAGTCACACCACAGTTAACTTTAAAACATTCAAGCTTAGTGACAAAATAAATCAAGTGAACTTAAAACTCAGAATAGTTTAAATTTAATATAATGGCCACAAAAAGAATCTGGACATTTTAGTCAAACCTAAATTGTCTGAAATAATGTCTTTGCATTAGATAACAAAACACACAAAGTGCATTATAAAAAATATTATAAACCAAACTTTAAAGGGGTCATGAACTGAGAAATAAAATGTTACTTTTTTAACATATAAGAGGTTATCATACTATAATATCCTGTTTCAGAACTGAAAACTTCCTTGTTAGTCCAAAAACAGCTTTTATTGTAACTAAGCCCAGATAAAGTCCTGTTGTGGAATGTGCGCATGTATGTAGATTAGTAAAAGACAAGAAAATCTATGCCTACTTTATCATTGCCCCCTTTTTTATTTTTTTGGGGGTAACTTTGGCCCCGCCCACTGGCGTGTTAGTGAGATGACGATGGTTGTGTGGCAAGGCACCTTTAAATTGTGATTCAATTTAATATAGAAAACAGTCAATGAACACTTCCTTTACAATCGCTGAAACTGTCAATCAAACAGCACAAGTTTATCGGTGGCTGAGTCCTGGAATCGTGCCAAAACTCCTGTTAAAACTAACAAATCTTTTATTTACATTGTTTGCACTGTTAGTTATGATGAAAGCATTCGTTAGTGTGCAGAAATTGAGTTGCAATGACAAGATCACTGAATTCATTCATTCGACTACAATGCTCATCACTGTAATATAATGATCACACAAATGTAATGCTAGAATCAACACTTTTCACAATTAGTTAACCTTAAGAGCTGTAATAGTAAAAACATGCTAAAAGTTTTCAAGCGTTACACATGTAATACTTAGCTATTTTTTATATGCAAAGACGTTAGCTAATCACAGCAGTGAGGGTTTAGTCTGAAGTCTCAAAGCAGACACACCCCTTAAAACAGAGCGTTCAAATCAGAGGGCTAAAATCAGGGTAGGAAAATGCCCTTTATTTCTGAATTATGACAAATTTTAATGTAAAAATCATACTAACATTATGATTGGACCCCAGTCAATGTTAATATTATGGCCATGTTTCACAGACAGGGCTTAGATTAAGCCAGGATTAGGCTTTAGTTCAATTAGGACATTTAAGTAGCTTTTATAAACATGCCTGAGAAAAAAAAACATTACTGGTGTGCAATGCATCTCGAGTCAAAACAATGGCAGTGAGTGATATATTTTAAGATATGTCAGCGCAAGTTATTTTCATTTAAAACAGCTGCATTTTAGACTGGGACTAGCTTAAGCCTTGCCTGTGAAACCAGGGTACAAGTGCACATTATAAGTGCAACATTATGAAATAATGCAGTTCATGACATTACTTATATTGATCAAAATGAGATATGAGCATGAGCAAACTTGATTTTTAAATAAGCAATCACCTTAAAATTAATCAGCATTTCCCTTTATGAGATTAAAAGAAGCAGTATGTGTTTGTAAAATTGCCTCTATAAATAGATAGAAAACTAGTAAAGAAAATAGGATTCAGCTTTATCAGTGTTAGTTCGGGAGCTCAGAAGACAAACAAAAGAAATCCAAAAATCCACAGAATTGACTGAAACAGAGTTTTTCTTATTCCACCATGAACCCTGAAAATGCCAGCATGATTATGGTTTCTGCCTGACATCTTAGAAAAGCTTGGTTTTAATGGTAAAAACCCATGTCCAAACTTTCCTATATTTAAGTGAGAGATGGTCAAATAAACATGCTCCTTCCTGTACAAAATACAGCATTTCTGGATTGCTTTTACTTTTAAACTACCCAGCAGACACATAAATGAATCAACTTGTCTTTGTTTGTCATGAAGCGTAAAGGAAAGGGAAAGACCTGCAATCATGCACAAAAAAAGAAGAAAAAAATCATACTTGTGGTTAGAGAAAAGAACGTTCAATGCAAAACGAAATGGCTGAATTCAGCATGAAGCTTTATCCAAGAAAAAAAAAACTAAACTATTTATGCAAAACCATATAAAACAGAAAGAATTAAGCTTTCTTTTTTAAGGACCCTTCACAGCCCCCTCATACACATATTTACATGACCTTTGAACAATCGTTCACCCATCAGTCAGCATGACCAGACCTTAATAAACATGACGCAGCCCTCCCTCATTCTATGTCAATAATGCGAATATTTCCAAGTGAAACAAGTTGAGTCAGTTTATCTATTGGGAAATGACTGGATTGGTTGTTTGTTTTATTTAGCATAACATCTAACATGGATATATTCATAATGAGAGACATGGGGAAAAGAGAAAAATACATAAATATCAACAACAAAGAATAAAAAAAGCTTATCTTTAAAAATAATCTAAACCTTAATCTGGACTCACTTCAATAAAAATAAGATTCATTAATAATAAATTAGCCCAAAGAAAGACTATTGATCAGGATTCCTATACACATTTTCTATTTCAAAATTCATACTCAAATTTCTTAACCTCCTTCCAAATGATTTTTCAAACCATATTTATTCATATATATGGTGCATACATAATTTCTAGTATATAGTAGCCATCTTTAAATAATTTTATTTTTAACACTTTAAACCTGCATATATATTCACCTCCGACACATCAGTTTGATACTGTAAAAATGGTTTGATGACGCATGATCACCAAACATCTCAGTCTGATTTAGATGAGCATTTGCTCCTGTATCTGTTGTTGGTTTGAGTGGCACACACACATTCCTTTAGTGAAGTTCAAAAGAGACTAGCTTATGGTAAATACAAGTTTAATGTCATGAAAATGTGTGCATTGACTTAAATTCACTCAGTCGTGCACAACAATCGCAAAAATTGTGTCATGAAAACACTGTATGATACATCGGCCCGGTTTCACAGCCAGGTTTAGATTAAGCCAGGATAACGCCTTAGTTCAATAATTAAAACGTAAGTATCTTTTATAAACCTGCCTTAGAAAAACCATTACTGCCGTGCATCTTGAGACAAAACAATGACACTGATATATTCTAGGATATGTCAGTGCAAGTGGCTTTCAGTTAAAACAACTTAAACATGAATTTTAGTCTGGATCTATGGGTGTACTCACACTAGGCACGGTCGTCTTGTACCCTGCCCGAGCACGATTCTTAATTGAAAAGTGTATCCAAGTAGTAATAGTTTGGTGTTTGCTGTCGTAATGATGACAGTAGCACACAGCTGTTCCATGACTGGTCACGGTTCGGATCGCCTATGTGTGAGTACACCCTAAATCATCAAAATTATGATATTATTCTCCGGTTTCACAGACACACAGGCTTAAGATATTCCCAGACTAAAAGGCATGTCTGAGCTGTTAACTGGAAGCAACTTGCACTGACACATCTTAAAATATGTCAGTGCCATTGTTTTGTCTAAATGCACACCAGTAGCAGTTTTTTCTTATTCTTCTAATGCACATCTATAAAAGCCTCTTAAATGTACTAACTGAACTAATTAATCCTGTCTTAATCTAAGCCCTGTCTGTCAAACAAGGCCTAAATATGACATATGCTCACCTTGTGCCATTCCCCTTCCATGACGTGGTTCCGAAACTTCGTGGCTGACGGATGCTCCAATCTACAGCCAGATTCCTGCATCAACAAATCCACCGTCTGACTAAAATAGAGACAGACACGCATTGCTCAGATAACGCAACGCTCATTTAATACACCTTTATCAAACACCATAACTAAAGCTTCATGTTTTCAATTTGCCATCTTTGAGAAAAGCAACAGCTAGTTATTCAAGTAATGTTGCCATCTGATCGGAAATAAAAAGTGAAGATAAAAGGCCAAATATTAAACTTAATGAGGGATGGCAGTTAATGATTGTTTGTCCCTAACTATATAATGAAAATATTAATTTCTGAAGGGGTTCTGGGTGATTTTGTGTGCGATTTACCTGCAGCACTCGGCCACATCACAGTTAACATCAGAACAACAGCACTCTTACTTGTGTCATATTGCTACTTTATAGTCATAGTCATCCTCAGTTATGACTATATTCGCATTATAGCTCTTATTATTTACATATATTAATAGGGTAAAAAAAGACATGCCCAAACATGTTGCAGTAAACATGACGCTACAGACAGGTGAAGGTTTCTAGAACAGTGTGAAAGTGTTTTGAATGCAGGGTCCCACAGAATTACGTCATGCTATGATTACAAAAGAGAGAGTGTGTGTGCATGTGTGTGTGTGTGTGTGTGTGTGTGAGGGGGGATGGGAAGGATGTTTGCAGTTTTCTTGATGTTTTCGGTTCATCTTGTAGTCTAGTGCCTCGGATCTGTGCTCGAGGACTGTGATCTGGATTGTGATTGTTCAAAATTCATGTTTGGAGTTTGAATCTGAATGACAGCTGATGGCTTTAGCAGATCTTCACTAAAATTAGATTCAAGCTTCTTTCTAATGTAAACCAGCTGCTACACACACATTCCACAGCCGCCATTAAAACGCAAAAACAGACAGAGGATGTCATCCTGATTTTATGTCGCGTAAACACGGATATATGATGTATTGACAAAAATATGTGGATTTAAATGAATTCATCTTTACATTTGACAGTATTAAAGAAAAAATATGCTTTCTGGCCCGGAGAAATACGTGACACACACAGCTGTCATCTGTGATCGCACCTCTCTTTGTGTGTATCCGTCTGACATTCTGGTCGAATTATAAATATTTGTATGTTATTTTGTCGGGGTAAAAAGGTTTTGACTGTCATTAAACACGACATTAAAGGATCGACGTCGGCCGCTTCGTTGATCACATAACGGCTGCGGTCTAACGTTAGTTGTGTCGCGCGCTCGACCTGTCAAACCGGGTTTTACCAGAACCGACTCGGTCCGGTCGTGCTCCTCATTACCGCAACACTTACTTCAGCCCTAACCCGTGCAGATGCTGTCCGATGAGGCGGATCACATCCTCCTCCGCCTGAGATAGACGCTTCTTCTTTTTTAGGGATCCCGAACCCGTCCCGGAGGCCCCCGAAGCCGAGCCCGCATTGCTCTGGAGGCCGTTGGCATCTCCGTTCTGCGTGCTGGCTGGGTGGTTCTGCTCCTGTCCGGTCCCGTTCGACTGCATGTTAGTGCCGCTTCGGCTGAGGTGGTGGGTCGCTAATGGAAGGCCCGCTGAAGCCCCGGGCTCTCCTACTCCCTCCGCCGCCGAGGCTCGGTGCTTCTTCCGCGGGGGCGGCGACGCTCCGCCGGTGTCCGAGTCGGAGGAGGAGGAAGCGGAGGCCAGAGTTTCCTCACCGAGAGCGGCCGTGGTTAGAAGCCGGTGAAGCCCGGGGGAGGGGAAAGAGGCGTCGGGCTCCCGCGGTCCAGAGCGCGTTTCGTGCGAGGGTCGTTCGTGTTGTTGTTGTTTCTCTTCAAACAGCTGCAGATCTAATGGCGTCCAGACGCACTGACGTCACCGGACATTCCCCTGCTGCCTCACTTCCGGACGGCGCTCCAACCAAAGGGGGGCGCGCAAAGAAACTTAGCAGCAGAGACTATTAATTCATCAATAATTATGATCATTTATACTAGAGTTTACAGAGAACAGAAAACCAGAATATTAGGCCTATTAAAAATATACCTGTTTGGTGTTTTTGGTTTATAAGTCCTTACAATTACCATAATTAGGCCTACCACAGATGTACCCACATCCATTCATTCATAACCAATCCATCCACCTTTACTACCCAGTTATGCACTCTATATAAGAAGACTAAATCTTTTTCAAATTACTCAAGATAACCTTCAAAATGATAATTTTAAGTTGTTTATAGACTAGTTACTAGTAGTACATTACTTATTTCTACTTCAAATTATTTCCCTACTAAGGATGATTAAAATTCAACAAGAGGGTAGGCTACTAAAGTTTGGCTCTGTTTAATGTACCTTGTTCAGAGTAATCAAATCATTCTTCTCATTTGGTCAAACAATAAAACACTGAGAATGGCATAAAAAGCTGTTAAATCTACAATCTACAAAGAATTTCACACATTCTCAGAGCCGTAAAAATCTGATCTAAAACCAAGATATTCACAGAGAATACATGAGACAAACTGAACATTTATATTTAAAAAAGCATTAAAAAGCATCTTCTGTCACCAAAACAAATTCCTTTATGTGTGCAAACATACTTGGCAATAAAGCTCTTTCTGATTCTGATTCTAAAGCATACAACCTGCTTGGATTGAGCTATAGACCTGGAGAAGTTTGATAAATGCTATTTGCTTTGGTAAAAAAAAATAAAAAATGGTTTTGAGTGTGATGTATAAGCAATATGTAAAATAAAAATAAAATAAAAACACTCTGCCTTCTGTTTATGCTCATAATGAACATTTCCCATGTTCTGCTCAAAAGATGCGTGTCATCTGTGTATGTTCATGTGTGTGCCTTTAATCTGACAGTCTCTGAGATGTGCTGTTTAGCTCCTGATTGTAAGTGTTTGTGTCCACAAATGAATATGATAAATATATAATATGACAGAATTTCCATCATGGCCTTATTGTATGCGTCATACTTTTTATGTGCTTAAAAAAAGCCAACAATACAATGTTCAGTAATTAAAAATGACAATTCATAGTTTACTGTAATCTAAGTGCCCATCCTCCTTCTTAATCAACATTTTTCTTACTAAGGGAATGTGTATAACGTATTAAAACATTACAAACCAGATGGTTTACCTTCAGTCTGTTGCAATGATAGAAAGTGTATATCAAATGATGAAAAATGTTTAGTTAATACAACCGTTGGCTGTGAATGCTTCTGAACCTATTTGTTTTTTATAAATGTATCTGTTTCAGAGCTGTTGCCTGTTGCGTATTGCATCTGCTGCAGACATGTTGAGCTGTATTGTTCATTTGGGAGACACAAGTTTGTGTCTCCTCTCTCTCCCTAATAATTTATAAAAAAAAGTGTAAAAGTCCCAAAATAATAAATATAAAACAGTGTCAATGTCCTAGTCTTCTTTATTCTTTTCAGGATTTGTCTAGTATTTGATGTGGAAGAGAGACTACAGTCGTCTTTGCCACAGGTTTGTCTTTGCCCTTCATGAAGAAAGTGAGCAGTTCTCCTTTTCCTTTCACAAAGATGGGTCCTCTTCTGACGAAACGGAAACCATACTCCTTCAGGATGTTATAGCAGTCCTCCACCACCTGGGGTGCACCAACACCATAAAAACATAGACATCTGTGTTAGAGCTGAGTGATACTCTCAATATTTTTAATATATTCCTTAAAGACAGTGCAATTAGCCTAGTTTTGCATCCAAAGTATAAGTATGTGAAGACAGAGACGTTCATGTAGAATATCTAAATTACATTTCTGTTGCAAAAATTCCATTAGAGGTTAAAAGTTCAATTAATTTCTGTGAATCATTTAAGAAATTTAAATTATTTATTTAAATCATTACTCAAAATAAATACAGTAAGCCTATTAAATACACCATATTGCCAAAAGTTTAAGTTCATTAAAAGTTCACCTGCATGTATAAATGCAGGCGCATTTATACATGCAGGTGAACTTTTAATGAACTTAATATGGAGTTGGCCCACCCTTTGCAGCTTTAACAGCTTCACCTCTTCTGGGAAGGCTTTCCACAAGGTTTAGGAGTGTGTTTATGGGAATTTTTGATCATTCTTCTAGGAGTGCATTTGTAAGGTCAGGCACTGATGTTGGACGAGAAGGCCTGGCTCGCAGTCTCTGCTCTAATTCATCCCAAATGTGTTCTATCAGGATAAGGTCAGGACTCTGTGCAGGCCAGTCAAGTTCCTCCATATAAAACTCCCTCATCCATGTCTTTATGGACCTTGCTTTGTGCACTGATACGACGTCATGTTGGAACAGTTCCCACTAAGTTGGTAACATGAAATTGTCCAAAATGTCTTGGTATGCTAAAGCATTAATAATTAATTTCACTGGAACTAAGGGGCTAAGCCCAACACCTGAAAAACATCCCCACAACATAATCCCCCTCCACCAAACTTTACACTTGGTACAATGCAGTCAGGCAAGTACCGTTCTCCTGGGCACCGCCAAACCCAGACTCGTCCGTCCATCGAATTGCTAGAAAGAGAAGCATGATTTGTCACTCCAGAGAACATGTTTCCACTGCTCAAGAGTCCAGTGGCGACGTGCTTTACACCCCTGCATCCGACACTTTGCATTGCACTTGGTTATATAAGGCTTGGATGCAGCTGCTCGGCCATGGAAACACATTCCAGTGAAGCTCTTTATGCACTGTTCTTAAGCTAATCTGAAAGAAACATGAAGTTTGGAGGTCTGTAGCTATTGACCACTTTGTAGTTGAGTTGCTGTTCCCAATTGCTTTCTCTTTGTTATAATGCCACTTACAGTTGACAGTGGAATATTTAGTAGTGAGGAAATTTCACAAATGGTCTTATTCTACAGCTGGCAACCTATTACGCTTGAATTCACTGAGCTCCTGAGAGCGACCCATTCTTTCACAGATGTTTGTAGAAGCGTCTGCATGTCTAGGTGCTTGATTTATACACCTGTGGCCATAGAAGTGATTGAACACCTGAATTCAATGATTTGGAGGGTTGTCCCTATACTTTTGGCAATGTAGTATATAAATATATAATTTAAAATGGTTTTTGATTATATTTTATTGCTGCCTACATGGAGACCTCTGTGTAATTTTCTGTTTAAAATATAATAATATTGGTGCTGCATATAAATAATGATGATTAAATATTGATTAAATATCAACCTTCCTTGTGTTGATATTCATGAAAAAAACGTTGAAAACATGGCAATATTTGACAATATGTTATGTTAAAATTGAAAAATATAATTTATAGCTTATAGATTAGATTTAAATAACCTTTTAATTATAAATATTTAGTTTTAAACAAATAAAACTTATGTCACCTGTATGTTACCCATAACCCCAGTGGACTCCATTCGACTGGCCACGTTCACAGTGTTTCCCCAGATATCGAAATGAGGTTTGCGTGCACCAATCACTCCAGCTAACACACTCCCCTTATTCAGACCTGACAATAAAACACACACATACAAACGCATGTTGGCTTTTAATGTTTTATGGGGACATTCAATGGAATTTTTTTTTACTGTAAAAAACTGTATATTCTGTCACTTAACCCTACCCCTAAACCTACCCACACAGGGCTTGAATATCAGCACAGGATTGTGGGTATTGTGCACAATATTAATCATTCCCACATCTCGCTCTTATAATGCAGGAAAAAATTATTTACTTTAGCACTTTATCCTCATATCCTCATGAGAAAGAAAATGCATGTGTAACAGTATAATGGATCTGTGCACTCGTTCTTAAAGTGACAGCAGCCTAATAATGTCATTAATGTTGATAAAACAACAAAAAAATGCTTTAATTGTAAGACATCAGGATTAATAGCCTATCGGTTAAATTTTTACAGGACTTAAAGACTATCCAGTGTTATTTTACATTTGATTTCGTTTTATTCAGTTTCTGTATTTCTGTACCCAAACAGCCCTAGTGTTAGATCTACCCAAAAGTGTTTCTTCTGTTTTATTAAAAAAAAAGCTTCCTTGTGCTGTGTAACCCTGTAAACAACTAAATTACCCCACTGCAAAAACAGAAATACATTGACTGAGCAAACATTAATGTAAGATAAATGCAAAAAAAAGAAAAAAGAAATGCTCCCCTCAAATGATTTAAACCCCCCGACTCCCAATTTTCCAAAATCAAATTCAGGCCCGCCATCACTAAAAACTTTCTGTATTTACATTTTTTTAAAATAAAACTTGGTATGCATTATTGAACTGTTTCCTTATACTTGGGGACCATATGTATATAACCTAACCCTAACATAAAAGAGGGTAAAAGAACATAAAAGTAACATAGGTCTGTAGTTGTGTTTGCTGACCTATGCGAAGCATGAAGTTATTGAATGACTGTTTGTTTAGGTTTCCAAGTGTGACTTTCATAGCCAGCGCGAAGTCTGCCAAATCAGCGAAGTGTTGCCAGCGCTCCATGAAGCACTGATCCTCTATCTGTATCACACACACACACACATCATCATCATCATTATCATCATCATCAGTATCAGAGACTTCATTGGCACTCTAGAGTGTGTTGTGTAGCGCACCTTGCGGTCTGTGTATCCGTTAGTGTTGCTCTCTGGCGTCACGCCTGATGCGGCCATATATGTGCTGCCGATGGTCTTGATCTTCGTAATGTCGCGAAACTCTGTGCGATCCAGAAGCTACTCAGAGTCAAAAAACACATCATATTTTTCAAAAGAGAATTTCTGCTGAACAAATGATGAGATGTATAAAGAAATAAAGAACAAGAGACACTCACACTGTCAAAGTCAGAGATGATTTCATTCAGGATTCGGAGGCATTCTATCCCTCCGTTGTTTATACTCTCCTCTGTGTAAAAGTCGGAGAAGTTGGGAATAGAGGCGAACATCACGCCGATCTCATCATACGACTGACTGTAAAGTTCCTGGAATAGACAAACAAACATCAATATGCACATTTATTAAGGACTAAACGCATCAGGATTCAGGAATATACTTCCATACCTCATCTCGTTTCTTGGAGCCCAGGAAGTGTTTGGCCACGTGATCAGGGAGCATGTTAGTGACCAGCGCCTCGTTGTATGTTCTCATTTCATACACTTTCTCCTTCTGATCGTGCACCTCGACCTTCCACAGAAACAGCTTACGGGACTGTATTTCCACCTGAGAGAGGGAAACAAGAATTAACATGCTAATAGTTATAAAAAGCAGAGGAGAGGAAATAAATGTGAGTTTTTAAGCTATTGTAGGACATACATGGCGTGCAAAGTAGTAGAAACTCATCATCATGATTATAATCATCACGGTCAGCAGATATCTGGTGGGCACCACCGAATACCTAAAGAGCCACAAAAAATATTGCAAAAATCAAGTATTAGACAACTTTTTCCACTTTTGTGAGTGAAATTTCAAATGCAAAAACTTCCATTTCATCACTAAACCAGGTGAAAACAGTTTAACTGGGTGAACAATACAATAGAAATATGCTATAAAAAGAACTGTGCTGTATTTAATTAAGCCAATGTCATTCTTTTTAGTCTCCTTTCTGTGTAAATTTGGGTCATTATAGATTGTGCCTTATTCACAAAACTCTAAAAGACCTGTTTGTGCATTGTTATTGATTATAGCTTCATTAACCTAAATAGTGATCAGATGATCAGATGATGGAGAAGAGCATCAAAAGAGCATCAGAGCATATATACAGACGCAACAATTATTCTTAGTTCATTCGCTCCTGAATTCTACATTAAAAAACATTGAAAGTTTATTCGGTAAGTGTTCATTAAGTTAAATTTACAATATTACAAAACAAGAACGTTCTATTTATCAAAGAATCCTGAAAAATTTATTGAGGTTTCCAAAAAAATATAAAATATATCAAATGTTTTCAACATTGATAACAATGAGAAATATGAATGATTTCTGAAGGATCATGTGACACTGACGACTGGAGTAATAATGCTGAAAATTCAGCTTTGATCACAGGAATAAAGTACTTTTTATTCAAATAGAAAACAGTTATTTTAAAATGTAATAATATTACTTTACTTGTCAGCGTTTTTTAAAACATTTGCCAGCCACGGCCTCTATTTTTGATCATTTAAATTTTCACAAAATTTACATGGCTCCCAGAATATTTTGTTGTTTGAATATCATCTAATATATAAAAAGAATTAACAGAGCCTTTCTTTAAACAAAAACCCCTTGTTTTTATTCTAGCTGTATGCGTTCTTTTTTTATCAACTACAACAAACAAGCAACACTGAACAAAAAGCTGAGAAAAGTTTCTTTTTTCGAAACAGTGAAAACAGGGAAAGCCAGTTAAGAGTTAAGAGACTTCATTCAAAAAGTCGTGTACAATTATATTTTGTGTAAATATGGCACTCTTCGAGTATTCACGTATTTCTAGACTCAAACTTGACTCACCTGTAGTCCAGGTAGCGAATGAAATCGTAGATGTCGTAAATGTACATCCAGCTGTGGATGTTTACAGCACCTGTCACTATGGTAACCAGCAACATGAGCGCCAGCTTGACGACATGGCTGAGCTGTACGAGCATGACGGTTGCCACGAGCGACAGCACTGATATGTATCCATAGTGTTTGGGATTCTCTGCACATCCGCCGTCACCCAGAGACTCGAGCGTCATGCCAGAAGTGGAGTTCAGGAGCAACAGGGGGGGCTGAACACAGCTCAGCTAAAGAAAAATGACAAGAAAAAATTTTTGTTTTTTGTTTGCCAGCATTTAAAGTGTTAGTTCAATCCCAAAATGAAAAGTATCTCCCCCTAATGTCGTTCCACACCCGTAAGACAAAACAGTTTAAGATATTTTCTATTTAGTCCGAGAGCTTTCTTTTCCTCCATTGAATGTATGCATGGAAATTATGCACGGAAATTTCCAGAGAGGGAATAAAAACATCATCCAAGTAGTCCATATGTGACATCAGTTGGTTAGTTAGAATCTTTTGAAGCATTGAAAATACATTTCGGTCCAAAAATAAAAAAAAACTATGACTTTATTCTGCATTGTCTTCTCTTCCGTGTTTGTTTTCAATCCGCGTTCGCGACTGCGCAGTAACGCTGCTAACGTGTTATCTGGTGCACGTAAGCTTCGTTTATAGTCTGAGGGAGCCTGTTCAGTCGCAAACGCAGATTGAAAACAAACCCAGAAGAGAAGAATAAGAAATAAAGAATAAATGCTGAATAAAGTCGTAGTTTTTGTTATTTTTGTTTTTACTTTTCTGGAAAGGGACAGTATACCGTACATACATTGAATGGAGGAAGAGAAAGCTCTTGGACTAAATATAAAATATCTTAAACTGTGTTATGAAGATGAACGGATGTCTTACGGGTGTGAATCGACATTAGGATGAGTCATTAATGACATCAATTTCATTTTTGGATGAACTAACCCTTTAATCTTTACTACAGAACTGCACTATAAATCTTGGGTGAACTTGAAATGTGGGTGCATGGCATCCAAAAAACATGCCAATTATAGTCAAAAATAATAATAATCATTGGGAAAGATGTGAAATATGCCTTATCTCACCATATCAGCCACTTCAGCCATGGTCAGAACAAATATGGCGGCCATGGCCCATGTGTTACGAGCCCAACGTGTGCGGTCGATCCAGTGCGAGAAGGACACCAGCCTCTGGGAAAAGATCTGATACACACACATCACAATGCTTCACAGACTGTCTTTAATTACTAAAATGGCTAAAACTGAAATCAATAAATGAAAGCTAAATATAAATAGAAAAATAGTACATAAAATTACAACAATTTCAAATTAAATTAGATTAATTGGAAACGTAAAAATAGAACCTAATTCAAAATCGTCAGGGTTTGGTTCTGTTTAGTTTCATTGTGGTTTTTGTTTCGCTTTCCCTTTTTCTCGTTTTGACTGTGCTTGCATTGTTAGTTTCCATAGTTACTCATTAGTTTCACACCTGTTCTTCATCAAGGAGGATAACTATAAAGATAACTATAAAATAATCGTTCTCAATCAGAGGCAGACAGTACTCAAGTAACTTTACTTTCCAAGTAATTTTGTTTTTCAAGTATATGTACTTTATCAGTGCTCTTCTTTGGAAAACCTTTACTTCACAACATTCCAAAACATAATATTGTACTTTTTACAACAATACATTTCATATGGAATATTATTTAATCCTAGCCTAGAAATCTAGACACACCCTAGCGGCAGCAAATCTAATCTGCCGCGAGTGTCGTCTAGTAACTCTCAATACCCTTCTGAGCTGTAAACGCCAAACTCTGGTCAGGCCAATCACATCGGTTATAGAGTCGGTGGGCGGAGCCATAATGACGACGGCCGAGTTGCGTTTGCATGCTTCTAGTAAACACAGAAACTGGAGAATGGCGGCGTTCTTTCGAATCAGCTTTGACTCCGACTGTGGAAGACTTGGAGTTAAGCTTTTCTCTGAGAACAGAACAAAGAACGGCACTGAAGTCATTCTTAAGAAGGGAAGATGTGTTCTGAGTTTTGCCGACTGTATACGGCGAATGTTTAATCTGTCAGCAAGCTCTGCTTAACCTTCGTTGCTCTGGTTGGTGGTAGCGCTATCCTATCGCGTGCAGAGGGAGTTTGAAAGACAACCGTTTATCCGCCCCTCGGATTGAGCCGTCAATGGTGAGTTTCCAGACCAAACATCTTGATGTGGCTCTGGCTTGTCAGGCTAATTTAATACTTAATTACATTAAAAATGTAGTACTATATACTTTTACTCAAGTATTCAAAGTTTTACTTGAGTACAAGTAAGAAAGTACTAAATTTTTAGTGTAATTAAGTATTAAATGTAAGAAAACAACAACTTTTATTCATGAAATGTAGTGCAGTAAAAAGTATGACATTATATATTATGCTTTGGAATGCAGTGAAGTAAAAGTTTTCTAAAGAAAAACACTGATAAAGTATATACTTAAAAATGTACTTGAGTAGAAAGTAAATTTAAAATGTACTTGAGTAGAAAGTAAATTTAAAATGTACTTGAGTAGAAAGTACATACTGTCCGCCTCTGTTCTCAATATTAATGAATAGCAGAGTTCACACCACAGCTATAATGATAATGGCACAGAGAAACAATATCATCATTGGAATCACTTCAAGGTTTTTTTTTATTTATTTTTTACAGTCAATCAGAATCCATCCGAGCTCGAGAGTTTAAAGCGGCAGACAAGCACATGCTTAGATTGAACGATGTGGCCTTTATTTCTGTTATTTCTCTGTGTGTATTTAAACTTGAGTTCTCACAGTTCTTGGTTCGGTGTTGTTTGTCGTTAAGTGTTATGTGGTTGTTTTGTTAGCTTTTTCCTGTGATCTCCTAAGTGTTTCCTTATAGATTTTGACTGTTTTGTTGATATTCCTGAGGTGTGTGAATTATTGCAACCTGAGTGTGACAAAAAATGTTAATAAATACTACAATAGTAATAAAATAATATAAAATGCAACATATATAGAATACTTATCTTTCTATATATATAGAAAGATAATCGCAATCTTTCTGGCTAATATTTAACCCCAAAACAAAAAAAACGTTTAAAATGCAAAATGTGATTTCTTTTTTCTTTTGATTTTTGCGTGAATTATGACGAAGTTGTTGTCGTGAAATTCCCTAAATCATCTACTGCTGTGATGTTGAACCAAAGTCCCTTTCTAGCAAGTCTTTGAACTTACTCGAGGAAAGATGGCCGCTAGTGAACACAGAGTCAGAATCAGCAGTAACAGCTCACCGACAGCCAGAGTCACGTAATTCACAATCAACCTGTCGGAAATCAAGAAGACATGTGACATCCTTACACAGCAGTGTCAATTTTTTATTATTATTTTTTTACATGAATACATTAACAATCTATTTAGCATGTTGCATTAGTAATTAATTATGGATGAGCTTCACTCACTGTGGATCTATGAGCATTTCCATGGCTGAGGTGAAGAGCAGAACCACACAACAGCAGCTGAAAGCAACACCCGTCTGTCTCTCCTTCTCTGCTGAGTAACGAGACTCCAGATCAGGGTCCTTAAACCTCAGAGAGAGAACGCCCGTCTTCCTCTCCTCCAGACTGAGAGAGAGATGGTGATGTGAGACAGGGGCATGAAAGCAAAACCACTGGGTTCAAATAAGAATAAACAGTCATTACGTCTCCTCTGCCTCTCTCTCCAGCAGAGCTTTATTCAGCAGATGGTTCAGATGCTCGTCTTCCAGCCCTTCATCTGTCATAGTGGCCAACTGTAGCTGCTGAGAAACCACACGCACAGGTCAAAGGTCAAGATAGATAGACAGACAGACAGACAGATAGATAGATAGATAGACAGACAGACAGACAGACAGACAGACAGACAGACAGACAGATAGATAGATAGATAGATAGATAGATAGATAGATAGATAGATAGATAGATAGATAGATAGATAGATAGATAGATAGATAGATAGATAGATAGATAGATAGATAGATAGATAGATCTCACCTGTGTTTCTGAATCCTCAGGTATGTTCTTTACTGATGTGTAGCTGCCATTGGTTTCTGTGGTGTTGATCATCTGAGGAAAGTTTGAGATGAGTTTAAGACGAGAGCAACAGAACAGAGAATGGGAATGAATCTCATGATACTCACTGTGCCGTTGCTCACACCGTTTGTTTTGGGGGTTTCTTTGGACACACACACCAGGTACGTGTCAATGCCTTTCTCCAGAAGATAATCGCAGCGTTCTCCTCCATTGCCCTCCTCCAGCTCAAACTCACCATGCAAACAATCCTTTGTGCTTTGAGAGATGTGCACACGCCTGCAAACGCAGCAGAGAGTCATCCACGCTGTATTTCAAAAATAAACTAATTATTTAAATTCAGTTGTAACAGATTTTAGTTGATCTCACCCAGGAATTCCCCCAGACTCCATCTTGTTTGCCACGGTAACATCAGTGGACCAAACGTCAAACTGCCAGCGCTTCTGTCCCAGGACTCCACCCAGTACGGTACCAGTGTGCACGCCTACACGCATGTCCACTCCCGTCTGAGTTTTTTCTCGCACGTAACTGAACACAGGTGAGAAGCATACGAGCCATTTCTATATAGTTGTTTCATTCATTTTATTCAATTAATAAATCTAAAATATTTGTATTTTATTTTAATTAAAAAAAAATGTATTTGTGTATATATATATATATATATATATATATACAAATTTGTATAAAACAAATGAATATACAGTATATGTAGTATATACACCGATCAGGCACAACATTCCTAATCCACTAGAAGGTGTGTTGTGGTATCTGGCACTAAGATTTTAGCAGCAGATCCTTTAGGTCCTGTAAGTTGCGAGTTGGGGCCTCCATGGATCGGACTTGTTTGTTCAGCACATCCCACAGATGCTCGATTGGATTGAGATCTGGGGAATTTGGAGGCCAAGTCAACACTTTGTGCTCCTCAAACCATTCCTGAACCATTTTTGGTTTGTGGCAGGAGCATTATCCTGCTGAAAGAGCCACAGCCACCAGGATACCGTTTCCATGAATGGCAGGACCCAAGGTTTCCCAGCAGAATATTGCCCAAAGTGGTCCAAGGAAGGAACAGTGGTGAACCAGAGACCCAGGTCATGGGAAGCCAAGGCTCAGTGATGCACGTGGGGATCGAAGGCTGGCCCGTGTAGCTCAAATTGCTCAAGAAGTAGCCGCAGACCAGTCAGGGTGCCCATGCTGGCACGTGAGCATCAGAACTGGACCACGGAGGAATGGAAGAAGGTAGCCTGGTCGGATGAAACTGGTGAGGATGCACTATGTGAATAATCCAAGCCAGCGGAGGCAGTGTGATATAACATCCATGTGGATGTTACTTTGACACGTACCACCTACCTAAGCATTGTTGCAGACCATATACATTTCAGCAGGATAATGCTCCTGCCACAAAGCAAAAATGGTTCAGGAATGGTTTATGGAGCAGAACAACGAGTTTGATGTGTTGACCTCTAAATTCCCCAGATCTCAATCCAATCTCAATCCAAGGCCCCACCTTGCAATTTACAGGATTTAAAGGATCTACTGCTAACATCTTGGTGCCAGATGCCACAGCACACCTTTAGGGGTCTAGTGGAGTCAATGGGTCAGGGCTGTTTTGGCAGCAAAAGAGGGACCAACACAATATAAGGAATAATGTCATAATGTTATGCATACACAACATTTTTCATAATTGCTAATTTATCAAAACAGCCATCAAAGCATAAAGAATAGAGCCATCATCAACTTCAGAGCTCACTTGATCTACTGTATATACATTTACTAATAACATATTTTTAGAGATTATTGTGAATGTACAGTGCTAAAGTAATGAAGTGCTCTCTTTTATTCATATTTGATCAAATTGATCATAGTGTTTCAGAGTATAAAGCATCTCCCAGTTTATTGTATACAAAACCCTTCCCACTCGTGGAAGCCCCCTATCCATGTGTGTGTGGATTAGATAAAGTTTCTCAGAGATGGCATTTACTGTATTACAGTTACAGATAAAACCCCTCCCATATGACATGCACAATAGATAAAGTGATTGGGTACTGCAGGTAAAGCCCCTCCCAGTGGGCGTGAACTCACGAGATGGCGTCCACCATAGACAGGCCCATCATAATGGAGCAGGCAGCGTGATCCTCACGATAATCAGGCAGACCGCAGATACAGTAATAACAGTCTCCCAGAATCTTGATCCTCAGCTGGTGGTGTTGCTGTTAAAACATACAGACAGATAAGAGCAAATGAACTTGCATGTGGAAGTGTCAGTGTTTCTTGTACCGTTAATACTAGTGATTATATGCACATTTGTACCATGCAAATTCCCCATAACTTTTTCCTCTTTTGTATTTTCCTTAAATGTGTGTGTTGGCTGTTTTACTCACTGCTGCTAGTTTGTCGAAGCGAGCAAACAGCTCGTTGAGTACTTTGACAAGTTCTTTCGGAGTCACCGCAGATGACAGCTGTGTAAAACCGACAATATCTGCAAAAAGGATACTGCAGCGAGAGGGCTTAAAGTCAACATAAAATGACAACTTTTTTATTTCTAAGTATTTCTGAATGAAACAAGATATTCAGCAAGAAAAAATATGTAGGTTTATTTATTCATTTTACAATCGGACCAATTTTTCAATACTGTTTCATTCATGTATGACATATATGCAAATATATTGGAAGTGTATTAATTGAATCAATGGACAAATTTGGGTCAATCTTTAGGTGAACAGATTCAAAAGAATCAATGTGGTGAATCAAAATCCCAGCACTTGTGGTAAATAAATGAGCTTAAAGGTGCACTATGCAACTTTCCGTCCACTGGAGGGCGCCTATTCAAAACAAATGCGTAGTTTGATGACGCAAAGTGTGAGCGCAGTATCTTGGGACATGTGGTCTTCACATCACAGCCGGTGGAAAATAGGACTTGGGCAGAAATCATGTTCATGCATGCGGTTATTAACGTTACTGTAGTGTAAAGCAGCGCAGGACCGAGTGTTGTGGAGCTGAGCACGGCCGCTGGAGCGATTGTTAAACAAATACCCGCCTCGCGAATACCGGGACTTTTATTATGACGGGACGGGACACATTCGCCGGGCGCCTGCACTGATCCGCTCTTCCGGTCATGATTTTGAGGTAATGCAGCTCTGTTTATCATATTAGATACATTTAAGTGTGTTTAAAATGATGTTATGACGTTACTCCGTGCGTTCACTTGTTCACACTGCTAAGAGTAAAGCGCTCCTGCCAAATATAACCCGAAACCGAGGGTAACGCAGATATGACGCAATTGACAGGCAACTCCCTCAAATGCAATGCTGAAACGTCCCTGTCCTTAGTTAAAATAGTAATTTTCTCACAATTTACAAATAGTTGGAAACATCTGGGATATTGTAGGTACTCAACTGAACAAAATATATAACACCGGCCTAGTGGTTTTTGGATATTTTACTGCAAAAATACTACATAGTGCACCTTTAATATACATGAAGACAGGATCAAATCATGCAATGATTTAGCAAGAGGGGGGACAGTTAATGTTTTACCTGACATTTTCGTGGCGGTACATGTACATGGTGTTGAACTGCTGAGCATCTGATTTCTGATTAGCTTCTTTTTTCATGCCCTGAAGCATCTCATCTGCTATGTGCTTCGGCAAGATGGACAACAACAACTCCTCCTACAGTATATACACAGATATAGACATTTTGATTACCTGACAAGTTTGGAAACATACAGTTTTTAAATGTCTCTTCTGCTCACCAAAGCGGCATTTAATCAGAAATACAGTAAAAACTGTTTTCGATTTGAATATATTGTAAAATGTAATTTATTGCTGTTACCAAAGCTGGATTTTCAGCATCATTACTCCAGTCTTCAGTGTCACATAATCCTTCAGAAATCATTATAATAAGCTGATTTGATGCTCAAGCAACACTTCTGATTATTATAGATGTTAAAATCTTTTGTAACATTATAATGTCTTCACTGTCACTTTTGATCAATTTAATGCATCCTTGATTAATACAAGTACATCTTACCGCAAATGTATGAATGGCATAATTGTTTCCACTATTATATTCAGCAGAAAAACTGTTTTTAACATTGATATAATAATAATAAATATTTCTTGTGCATCAAATCATCATGTGACACTGAAGACTGGAGTAAAGATGCTGAAAATTCAGCTTTGATCACAGGAATAAATTACATTTTAAAATATATTGAGATAGAAAACTACTGTTTTAACTGAATTATTATTATATTTTTGATTAAATAAACACAGCCTGGTAAACTTTGCCAGATTCAGATGCATTATTCATTGTTATTATGCAAATGTATCATGATGCACTAATTTTTGAAACATTTTTATGTGCTCTCTCTGGTTCACGAACACAAGAGTGATGTGGGATTACGGGAGTTTGATCACAGCACATTTGTCTCTTGTTGCCGTTGCCATAGTGAGCTAAACCCGTCAGCTGTGCTCTGATTTGCTGGATGCACTCAACTCCCAGAAGCCCCTACTGCTGCTATGGCATTCTGAGATTGACGGGGTATCTGGAGACCATGTGACCACACGAGCAGGACGGACAGAAAGAGATGCTGACAGAAAGCAATTAAACCAGAGTACAGATATTTTGGTGTTAGCGAATAAGGATTCTACTAAAAACACTTAACAAAAAATAATACAACATGTTGTCAATGTGAATGTAAGTTGTCACAAGGGAACCTGCCATTAAATTGCAAAATTTAAACAGTAAAACAATGAAACACAATCCAATTTAATAGCAAAAAGGTAGCATACAATTTTTAACAAAAAGTACTTTAAATAAGTTGATTTCCCCATAAACAATATGTCGCTTTCAGCATGGCTGTTTGTTCAGTGGTTCAAAATAGCATAATTGACCAATGGTGTAGGTTTGGGGCGGGACTATCTGATTGTCACCAATAGCAGATGTCGTGAGTGTTTTGGAAACGTTTCAAAACAGTTTCTTTTCCAAATTTGGTTTTGTGCAGCTAGTGGGAAAGAAATTACACTTCTTCTTTAGAGTTGGAAAAGAAAAAGATGCTAAGCCAACTAGGCTTTTTTACCTTTTCCCCAACACACACACACACACACACACACACACACACACACACACACACACACACACACACACACACACACACACACACACACACACACACACACACACACACACAAACACAAACACACACACACACACACACACGCACACACACACACACACACACACACATACACACATAAAGCCCCCCTCTGAGATGTACAGTCAGGGTTATTATAGTTGGCTAAAATGAAAATAAAATATAAAGAAAATCTTTTATCTAGCTACAAAGTTTAACTTGATATATTAAAATAAACTAAAACTGAAATACATATATAATGAGCAGTTCAAAAACTAATACAAATTGCACAGACACAACTAAATTGCTAAAACGTTACCTAAAATTACAATTAAAATGGAAAATATAACAAGAAAAAAACAATGATTAAATATGAATAAAAACCGCAGATCCTCACAATAAGGTTTCATTCGAGTTAACTACATAACTAATGATAACAGCATACTGCAACAATACTTCAGCATTTATTAATGTTAGGTAATGTTAATTTACAAATACATGATTAAAATCAAAGTTGTATCTGTTATAATTAGTTAATCCACTGTGGACTAACGAACAAACAATGACCAGTTGTGTTTGTATTAACTATCATTAACAAAGATTAACAGATGCTGTAAAAATGATATTGCTCACTGTTAGTTCGTGTTAACTAATGCATAACTAATGTTAACAATGAGACCTTTTTGCAAAGTGTTACCATAAAAACGATAACAATATCTCAATCATACTGCTGTCATTATATGTGCAGCATGCAGTGAGACTGGCTAATTTAAAAATCTTGTAAATTAATCTAAAATGAAAATATAAGTTGATATGAATGTGTTTGGTTGCACCTAAAACTAAAACGACACAATGTTTTGCTATAAACTAACAGAAATATCAGTATAACCTGAACTGAATTAATGGTCTTTATGCAGGTCTTAAATAGCAAATAAATGTAACTTTTTGAGTGAACTAACCCTATTGCATTAACCAGAAATGTATGCTATATTATTGATAGGACAGAGCTTAAAACTCAGTATGTACTGTGTGACTAACATAAACTAATGTGTGATGGCAAATTTGGACCCTTGGGTCTTTAATGTCGCTGCAGTCACAATAACAGCAGCCTGGGGAATAACTTCATTACTGCAATAAGAGTGACAACAGAACACAACCTGCTCTCTCTCTCTCTCTCTCTCTCTCTCTCTCTCTCTCTCTCTCTCTCTCTCTCTGTGTGTGTGTGTAGTGTATCCTTAGTTCTGCTCAGATGTCCCAATAACAGGTAACAGGACACTAGGGCTCCAGAGCAGAGCTCCACCATTGAGCCCAATTAGAGCATCTCTGTGCTCTCTTTACTCACACACTCACAGACATGGCTTAAGCATCATATTAAAAACCTTTTTCATTAGAGATTATTTCTATTTGCAATGCATGTTCGTGTGTACCTGTTGTTGACTCTGATCCTTCAGCGTAAGACTGACTTCCAGAGATTGTTTGGCCTCTAGGAACGCCGTGCGGTACTTACGGTCGGCCATGAAATATGACATCACACCCACCAGAATGGCAGCAAAATACAGCATCAGGTTCGCCACGAGCTACGAGAAACAACACACTTCTGCTTAATAAACACAGTCCAGCAACACAGAACATTATGTTTGTTTACATGGAAAAAAGATGTCTGAGGGATGTTTTTGAGACTGTCCTATGACGTCAATGTAAAACTGTTTCTTCCTGACACACATATATCGTTACATTACATCAGACCCTTCTGTGAGCTCCACCTCCGTGTTCATGACATGAAACATGTGACACGTTTCTCTCGCAACTCTCTGCTGTCATTAATCACAGTTTTAGGGACTATAGCATTATCATACCAAAGTAACAACACAGTTTTGGTTAAATAAAAAACTTAATTTACACTGAACATTAAGTTAAAAATGTTAGTTAGTAAGTATTTGAAAGAAACCTTTTAAGCTCACCAAGACAGTACACTACAGTATTTTTTCCTGTTTGAATATATTGTAAAATGTAATTAATTCCTGTGATCAAAGCTGAATTTTCAGCATCATTACTCCAGTCTTCAGTGTCACATGATCCTTCAGAAATTTGCTATAAAAAAATCATTTCTGATGATTATCATGATTATCGTCAACTAGAGATAGATACATTTCTTTTCAGGATACTTTGATGAATAGAAAGCTCAAAAGAACAGCATTTAGTGCAAACAATATAAACGCCTTTTACTGTCAATTTTGATCAATGTAATGCACCCTTGCTAAATAAAAGTTTAGATTTCTTTTTAAAAACAATTTTAATCTAAATTAAAAAATATATTAAAATGTAATATTAAATGTAAACAAAATTTGTACTATAAAAAAAGAACCATTTTGAGGTTACCTTTTACAAAAGTACTGTGGCAGTAACGATAATATTAGATTTGATAAACACCATGGTAAAATGATTCCATGATGATAACTAAAAATGTTAATCACCTTTACAATAAAAGGACTGTGGTGATTAATGGTACAAGGAAGTGCATTCAGAACCATGATATACACTATATTGCCAAAGTCATTAGGACACCCATCTAAATCATTGAATTCAGGTATTTCAATCACTTCCATGGACACAGGTGTATAAAATCCAAGCCCTAGGCATGCAGACACTTCTACAAACATTTTGAAAGAATGGGTCACTCTCAAGAGCTCAGTGAATTCAAGCAATAAATCCATTTGGGAAATTTCCTCACTACTAAATATTCACTCAACTGTTAGTGGTATTATAACCACGTTTGGGTTTCAATGGCCGAGCAGCTGCATCCAAGCCTTAAAACACCAAGTGCAATGCAAAGTATTGTATGCCGAGGTATATTGCTCTGTCTGGCAATCCAATGGATGAGTCTGGGTTTGGCGTTTGCTAGGAGAACGGTACTTACTTGACTGCATTGTGCCAAGTGTGAAGTTTGGTGGAGGGGGGGTTATGGTGTGGAGTTGTTTTACAGGTGTTGGGCTTGGCCCCTTAGTTCTAGTGAAAGGAAATATTTATGCTTTAGCATACCAATACATTTTGGACAATTTCAAGCTCCCAACGTTGTGGGAACAGTTTGGGGATGGCCCCTTCAATTCCAACATGACTGCACACCAGTGCACAAAGCAAGGACCATAAAGACATAGATGAGCAAGTTTGGTGTGGAGGAACTTGACTGGCCTGCACAGAGTCCTGACCACAACCCAAAAGAACACCTTTGGGATGAATTAGAGTGGAGACTGCGAGACAGGCCTTCTCGTCTAACATCAGTGCCTGACCTCAAAAATGCACTTCTAGAAGAATGGTAAATAATTCCCTTAAGCACAGCCCTAAACCTTGTGGAAAGTTAAAACTGTTATAGCTGCAAAGTGAGCCAACGGATTAAGAATGGAATGTCATTAAAGTTCATGTGCACGTCCAAAAACTTCTGGCAATATAGTGTAGCTTGTATAATCACTCCAAATCACCGTAATCATGTCTTCACAGTCTACAGGAAAGTTTAAAAAAAAGTTTTTATCCCTCTTATTTGAAGTACATTAGGGTATCTGATTATGGAAACTGACAAAACAAAGTTTTCCAGAGTAAGTGTGTTTGTGTCACCTGTCTGATCAGCACTGTTAACTGTAGTTTATCTTGTCTCTGCGCTATAATGAACCCCAGCAGCAGCGTGTGCGCGCAGCACGAGAGCACGCTCAGGAGCGCGATGGGCGCAAGCGGCAGTGGGAGCGTGAGGAAGAAGGAGAAGATGAAGAATGTCTGCCACCCCACTGTGTCACCGGCTGCGTAAAATCCCGCGAAGTTCAAACTGAAGTAGCACAACACGTGAACCGTGATGAGCAGCCACAGCGCGTACGGCACGAGGCTCCGGTACAAGGCCTCTGGCAGCAAACGGAACCGGGACATAATGTAGAACAGAATATCCGAAACCAGCCCACCTGCCGCCACCGCGAGCGTGTTCAGTTTATCATGAGAGTAAACAACCGCGCACATGATGATCACGAAACAGTTGAACAGAGCCGCGAACACAATCAGCACCAGTAACGTCTCCTGCCGCTGGCGGAGAAAATACGTCTGATAAACTTTCTCGAGAGACTCCGGAGTAAACTTAAGACGCAGGAAACGCGGCAGAGACAGAGACCGACGTCCACCGGACCCGCGCGCTGTCACCTTGTGCGGCTCCGCCACGGTAACCGGACGGTCCTGAATCCCGTTCACCGACATACTGCAGCTCTAGTAATGTTTTGGGTGTAATAGCTATCTGTGGTACTGGTAGATCCGTCACAGTTGGCGGAGTTTATTCCGCACGGGTTTGAGTAGAAACACACCGGAGAGGTTCAGTCTGTCATTCCTTCTCTCCGGTTCCGTTTCCATGACAAACACATCTCGAGCTGCTCTTCCACATCCTTTAATCACAACAATAACGAAGCAGAAACAAAGAAAATTGGTCACAATTACAAATGTTGTTCATAAGTTATCACGTCACTATAACACTATTATAAAATACACACATGACATGATCACAGCCTACATTTGCTTAAAGATTTTATTTAGTCAACGCGCGTATTTTCACCACAAAAACGCTCGTGTTCGTAAAAAAGTAGCGTTAGCCATTTAGCATTTAATGTCATATTTGCTAGTCACAAATAGCCTACTTTTAGTGTTTTGTCTACACAATATAGTTGTGGTCTGTGGTTTAAAGATAGTTCATCCAAAAATTAAAATGTCATTATTTATTAACATTTGACAAATACAAAACTGAACAAACTAAATTGTATATCTTACCTGATTCAGGTGGGAACTTGACTTGTTAGGCTGCCACTGTTATTAAGTAACATTTCCTGTTAATCTAATAAAAAAATAGCTCTTAATAACTGAAATTAACTGAAAACTATTAACTGAGAATTAAAATTACTCCTTATGTTTAAGGAAAATATTCCGTCTTGTAGCTTTGGTAAACAATCCATGTGATTTTCTTATAATCTTCATGTGCTGTCAGTATCAACACTGAACCTCAGCAACAAACAGCTTCACCCCCACCCCCACCCTCTCAGACAGTGTTGCTGTAACCAAACCCAACTCTTTCCAGGTTGCTACAGTGTGTTCCCTTGTGAGTATAAGGCTCATACTCAAGGGAACTATACAGAAATGTGTTGTCACACTAAGTTTTCCATCCTATAATATGTTGTAATGATATATATGTGTTTGACTCCCTTTCGCCTTCAGAACTGCCTTAATTCTACGTGGCATTGATTCAACAAGGTGCTGAAAGCATTCTTTAGAAATGTTGGCCCATATTAATAGCATAGCATCTTACAGTTGATGGAGATTTGTGGGATGCACATCCAGGGCACGAAGCTCCCGTTCCACCACATCCCAAAGATGCTCTATTGGTTCAGATCTGGTGACTGTGGGAGCCATTTTAGTACAGTGAACTCATTGTCAAGTTCAAGAAACCCATTTGAAAATGATTAGAGCTTTGTGACATGGTGCATTATCCTGCTGGAAGTAGCCATCAGAGGATGGGTACATGGTGATCATAAAGGGATGGACATGGTCAGAAACAATGCTCAGGTAGGCCGTGGCTTTTAAACGATGCCCAATTGGCACTAAGGGGCCTAAAGTGTGCCAAGAAAACATCCCCCACACCATTACACCACCACCACCAGCCTGCACAGTGGTAAGGCATGATGGTCCATGTTCTCATTCTGTTTATTCCAAATTCTGACTCTACCATCTGAATGTCTCAACAGAAATCGAGACTCATCAGACCAGGAAACATTTTTTCAGTCTTCAACTGTCCAAGTTTGGTGAGCTCATGCAAATTGTAGCCTCTTTTTCCTATTTGTAGTTGAGATGAGTGGTACCCGGTGGGGTCTTCTGCTGTTGTAGCCAAACCGCTTCAAGGATGTGCGTGTTGTGGCTTTACAAATACTTTGCTGCATATTTTCGGTTGTAAGGAGTGGTTATTTCAGTCAAAGTTGCTCTTCTATCAGCTTGACTCAGTCGGCCCATTCTCCTCTGACCTCTAGCATCAACAAGGCATTTTCGCCCACAGGACTGCCACATACTGGATGTTTTTCCCTTTTCACACCATTCTTTGTAAACCCTAGAAATGGTTGTGTGTGAAAATCCCAGTAACTGAGCAGATTGTGAAATACTCAGACCGGCCCGTCTGGCACCAACAACCATGCCATGCTCAAAATTGATTAAATCACATTTCTTTCCCATTCTGACATTCAGTTTGGAGTTCAGGAGATCGTCTTGACCAGGACCACACCCCTAAATGCATTGAACCAACTGTCTTGTGATTGGTTGATTACATAATTGCATGAATGAGAAATTGAACAGGTGTTCCTAATAATCCTTTAGGTGAGTATATATATATATATATATATATATATATATATATATATATATATATATATATATATTATATATATATATATATATATATATATATATATATATATATATATATATATATATATATATATATATATATATATATATATTATATATAAAAGGATAGTTCATGCCAAATTCTGTCATTAATTGCTCGCCCTCATGTTGTTCCAAACCTGTATGACTTCTGTAACAATTCGGATAAGTTTTACGATCTCTTTATGAACTTTTTGAAGCGTCAAAGTTGTAGTTGCGTATAGGCTCCAGTGGAGGGACAGAAAGCTCTTAGATTTAATCAAAAATATATATTTGTTTTGAATATGAACACAGTCTTATGGGTTTATGTGTCAGGCTGCTGGTCTTGTCCTTTTATACTTCCAGGACTCCAGGTATGAGCCTGCTGAGGTATCACCTACAGCAAGTAAACAGAGCTGTTTTATTTGTATGAAACGTTTAACCTTTCTTCTCTAATCATCTGCAGCTTGGTCGTACACAGGGGGCAGCAAACTCTTAGATATGATTTTGTCTGAACAGAATGTGTCTGTTGTTAAACTTAAAAGCCAAATGAACACATGACTGAATGCGTGTGCAGAGCATAAAGGCACACCAAGTAAATATTCTTTGATAAGTAATACTAATACTTTTTATATAGCCTATGTAAATTAATTTTATATTTTCTTCCAGTTTTTAATTAGACTTTCAAAAACAAAATCACTAATTTGTACATTTGAAATAACTACAATTAATGTATTTTACCTTTAGCAATACGTGCTAATAATATATTTAGACACGCATTAAAAAAAAAAAAGAGGAATTTAATTAAGGTGATGGGAGGGGAGGAATGTGGGCTTTAAACAAAAGGAAACACTAGTAATAGAGAGTTGAAAAAAAGTGGAAAATGATATGGGAATAAATATTGACATACAAGAAAATAAATTAACAGTTTCTTGTTCGGATATAATAGCCAAATTTCAAAGCATGACAATTATCATTTATGGTAATTATGAGATTTTGTTTTAGCACTTGTAAAAATTCGAAACAGACGCATTTATAGGAGGACAAAACATAGGCTACTTTTTCTTTCTTAATATGTCATGCATGTACGTAACCATTCAAAATATTAGTTCTGCTTGATGAATTAAACAGGGGACATTATGTTCAAATTCATGAAATGTGTCTGTATAATTTACATTTATTCATTTCTTCACCTGATCACAGATGATCACAGATACAAATTTTCCCTCCTCCACATTTGAGATACATAGCACTGCAGTTTGTACAACTTTAGAAGATCCCAACGGGTTTAGAATAAAAATATTCAGCTAGAATTGTGTATAAAGTACATTCAGAATGTTGACCAATGAGTCATTATAGAAAAACATTCACATAATATCTGTGAACAGGATACACAATCAACATAATTTTCTTAGAATAAAGTCCAGTCATTTCTTTAACATTTCACAGAAATAGAATAAAATAAATGATCATATGAATCAGTAGACTGGCTTCTAATGAAATCTAAATTGAAAACATTCATCGTGTCATTGCCATGCACCTTTGCAAGTAGCCTACGTTTAACACATTTGCATTTTACAGACATGAGGTTTTGTTCAAGAAGCTGGGATTATTTAACTTTAGACAAAAATATAACTAAAACCGATAATAAAATATCATTGTGACAAAAATCGTATCATCTTGAGGCATTTGTTTTACTTCAGTGACACTCAGTAGATGGTTTTAGGATCTTTTCGATGCCCGCTGATGACTATGTAAGTGGTTTATGACTCAACCAAAGTTCATTGCCTGTCGCCCACAGGCGGAGCCCGTGCGGAACTCGTGCGCCCTCTGCCGGTCAGAACGGGTAGTGCGGCACGCTGATATGCTGGTGGAACGCGCCGTGGTGCGCGCCGTACAGCAGCTCCGTCGGCGCGCCGCTCAGGCCCGTGCACAGCGGCTCATGGTTGCTCAGAACCGTGGACAGATATTTGGCCTCTTCTGTGAGTCTCTTCACCTCTTTCCTGAGCGCTGCATTTTCCTTCTCCAGATTTTCACTCTCCTACAGCACAAAGAGAAAGCAAAAGACGTCGATAAAAGCTCCAGAGGTCATAGAGAAGGTTACACTGTACTTTTTCCTGAAGATTAAGGAAGTATACGTTCAACAGGACATGAATTTTGAGTTTCGTCCTCTAGAGGTCCTTAAAGTTACGAACACCGCAGAATTAGCACACACAATTACATATTAATCATATAGGATTACATTCATTTCTGACGCATTTGTGGGCTTTCCAGGTCAGTAACGAATCTTGGGTGTTGAGTATACAAGATTTTAGCCTGTACATTCGTAAAACCGTTAAAGGGATAGTTAGTTCAGCCAAAAAATTAATTAGCCAATGATTTAACTGGCTAATCCAAGCAGTGAATGGGAGCCCAAAATGTAAAGCCCGAAAAAAGTGCATCCATCCATTATAAAAGTAATCCATTCGGCTCCGGTGACCTTCCAGAAAGCGTAACGCCTCTCACAGTTCAAAACGATTATGCTACGTCTGTCCGTCAGTTACGATTTCTCTGTAAATTGAATACCAAAGGCAGTCTGGTGGAAGCTAGATATTTAACTTTATAATCAATGTGTTAAATGTTTATATTTTATCTTACAAAAGCGCATTGATTCACGTCAGAAGGCCTTTATTAACCCCCTGGAGTGAATTATTACTTTTATAGTGGGTGGATGAACTTTTTTAGGCTTAGAATTTGGGCTCCCTTTCCCTGCCATTATAAAGCTTGAATTAGCCAGGACTTTTTTTTTTAAAGATAACTCCAATTGTATTCGTCTGAAAGAAGAAAGTCATATACACATAGGATGACTTGAGGGTGAGTATCATCATGAGGTAATTTTCATTTCATTTTTTCCCCTTTAACCTAATGTTTAGCGTAGTATGTATAATATTAAGGCTATAAAATGCGTAAAAGTCAAGTCACTTTTGTTTGTATTGCACTTTTCACAATTGCATATTGCTTCAAAACAACCCTAAGGAAAACTCTCCCTACAGATGAGGAATAATCCAAGATTCAACGGCATTGACCTCTGACAGGCCCATATCTACATAAATGTCCTCAAAGGTAAAATTAAGCTGCACATCTAATAATAAAGGGCTAGAAATAGATTAGAGCGGATATGTTTGTTGGCCATTATTTTTAGTTACTCTAGGGGGTCATGATGGTTCCCGCTCAGCAACGTCACCGGCCTGTGATCTGCAGCTCGACTAGCCGCTCCGCTGCCTTCCAGTCACTCTAGGGTAAAACCCCTCTGACGATCGTCATTCAGCTTTATCTGCCCACGGCCTATAGCGATACCTTACCAGAAATGACAGCTGAACACTCCCCTCAACAACCCACGTTTCTCAGGCAGGCCTTAATAAAAAAACACACCATGAGAAGACACTACAGGAAACGTGTCATACGAAGGGAAATTTCAGCTTCCTGTTTATCAAGCATAGCCGTGAAGAGTGAAACCACATACTACACTGAACAGTGAGGCCACACAGTCACAGACAGAGTTGATGACTTTCCTCTGCATCATATTCAGCTGAATTTATTATTATTTCATAGCTTTAGATTACTATACTATATATATATATATATATATAATATAATCTTAACTTAATTATGGGCTGCTGTGGATATGAACACTGAGTGCTGCTTATATTAAAAACCTGAACAAAGGCATATTTAGTTGAGAATTAAAAATAATGGTTTTTCTCTGGTTTTGATGATAAAACACAAACAGAGGTGTACAATATATGCACACCTGCGTTGTCATTGTTAACGATACTATTAAAAATAGATTCCGTTAACTGAAATAAAGCGGAGATAAAATAAAAAGGAAATATTAGATGAAAACCTAAAAAAAAAGTTTAAGTACTAAAATTAATAAAACTACGGTAAATCTAAAAAAAGCTTTAAATATATATATATATATATATATATATATATATATATATATATATATATATATATATTTAAGGAAAATTGAAAATAATTAAAAATAATAGTAAATATTATAATAGTATATAAATAAAACTAAAATAACACTGATGCACACATTGCATACACAATTTTCATGCAGTTTTGCTTCAGCCGTGACCTTTACTCGATAAAAGTTTGAGGTGTTTACATATCAGGATATTAAGCATTAACGGTGTAAACACTTAAGTATTCATATCTGCTGATGTGTGACCTATATGTGCATTTCTCAAAAGCTGTGAAACCTCAAAAATCGAAATGATATGCGGTTCCTGGTAAATGGTATGTGCCTGTCGGGACAGCATCTCCTACTTTGCGTTTAATCGGTTGAGTTCAGGGGAACTCGCATGAGGTCAGTGTGTGTGTTTATCAGATAACTGATACTGAGAACTACAGCGGGGGCTGTCGGGACTGACAGCAGGTCAACTAGCTAATCAACCCACTCTCTTGCTGAGAAAACTGCTACTCAGTTCACTTTAATATCTGCATTTGTTTTGTGAATAAGACCAGATCTCATTCTAAAGCACAATCCCTTCAGTAGATTCCCACCAATCACTAGTGTATAGAAGATTATTTAAAGCTATAGTTCACTCAAAATGAAAATACAGGTTCTTGTTGTTCCAGACCTTTAACACTTTCTTTCTTCAGTGGAACTCAGAAAGAAACATTGAGGAATTGCATAGCTCTTTCCATGCAATTACCATGTCCGAATCCAAAAAAGCACTATAAAAAAGTGTGCATCATGTTAGGGCCAGTGCAAACCCTCTCTTGGCGTTAAAAACTTCCAGTAGTGAAAAATTTGCACTGAAAAGGCATGGACAGGGTTATTTTTGCTGCTGACCTTACTGCAAATGCATTTTAGGAGTTTCCCTTTCATAAAAATGTATGGTAGGAGAGTATTTAAAGCAACACTAGGTAACTTTCTTGTGCTCAGAATTGATTAAATTTATATAATGAGCAAGTACATCATGAATCCTTTTTCCAAACTGCGTTTTTGTGCTATCCAGAATCACAGCGCTGCAGAGTAGCACAGTCTGCATGACTTGTCATAGACATAAACAGAAAAAAGTAGCTCCAGCTGCAGTGTTCTTCCGCAAGAGGCAAGCAGTTTTTTTTATTAACCGCCAGAGCGCAAAAAGTTACCTAGTGTTGATTTAAATGAATCACCCATGGTGATTTACTAAGATTTGCACTAGTCAATTTACTGGTATTTTTGCTCAATTATTTACCGCCCAAAAAGCACATCCTAAACCACACGCTAAGTAGATTGTGTTGATCATTATGGAAATTATCCGGCTATGTTTGTGTTCTTTAATTTGCTCGTCGTCAGTAGATCATGCATTAAAATCCACTCCTATCTGCGCTCTCACGCTAATTTGTCCTGTTTATTAAATCCGGCCCTAGTCTTTTCAAAAGTTATGTCTGATTAAACAAAATCTTTTACTGAAGTTGTCGATACTATTGGTCCATATATTTTATACAAATTTGGCTGAGGGATGTGCGCCATTATGTTTAAAACATGCTATAATGCATCCCCTGTTAAAGAAACCCAGTCTAGACCCTTCTGTCCTGCAATATTTTAATCCTATTTCAACTTCCTTACATGGCAAAAATCCTAGAAAAGGTTGTATTTTGTCAGCTTTCATAATTTTTAGCAGATATAAATATCATGGATACGTTTCAGTGGGGAATCAGAATTGGTCAGTATGGAATCTGCCCTATTATATTTTATTACAAGTTGACCATGGAAACTGTGTTGGTCTTGTCTTGTTAAACCTTGGTGGGGTTTGACATGCTGGATCGTGTCCTTTTGTTAGAGCGCCTTAAGCAGTGTGTCGGGTAAATGGAGCAGCCTGATGTTGGTTCCGTTCCTACCTGGAGGGTATGATATTTGCAGTAAAGATTGGGACTCATTATACTGTAACCTATGGGGTACCTCAGGGCTCTATTTTAGGGCCGTTACTTCTTTCCCTTTACATGCTAGGCTTTATAATAAATTAATATGGCATTTCTTATCATAGTTATGGTGATGATATGCAGGTGTATGTTCTTTTTTAAAGCAGGAAGTAATGTGGCTGAAAATTCTCTGCTGGATTGCTTTGTGGAGGTGAAAAATTGGATGAAAAATATTTTTGGTTAAAAAAAGTATGTTCTGTTCGGCAGTAAGGAGTATGAGGCAGTTGTCAACCTGTACAGTATAAAAATTCATGGCAATAACGTTGGAGTAATTTTGGTATGCTTTTATAGCTTTATAAATACATAAATGATTGATCATATCCTCTCAGCCATATCATTTATATTTGTATTTTCATCTGCTCATTTCAAGCATAGCGTGCCTTGTATGATGTCTCACAGATCTCGTAACTAAACGTGACATGCAAAACGTGAATGTGGGGAAACGTGAATGAAGATATCTTGTTTTGTGTGTCACACAGGCGTGGAACGACATGAGCGAGAGTAAATGATGACTTTTGGAAGGACTGCCCTTTTAAATCGATCATAGAGTTTGGAGGATCTATTCTTGTAGTTGATGTATTGATGTAAAGATGATTATAACTGCACTTGGTCTGTCCTTTTGAGTCCTTGGACACCGTGTGCAGCTATCCGAGGAGAGAAAGGACATGAGTAATACCAGAGGGAAACACCCATATAACACACACTCACAGATGCTGAATGAAAGTGATAGAGGGTTTTGGCTTTGAGTAAGAGCCAAATGCAATCCAAACGGTTTGATGACTGTTAGACAGGCGTGTGCTCGAGTGAAGAGCACAGTCACGAAATGCACGGATGCAAAGCACCACAGTTCTGTAAGCAGACCTAGAATCATGCAGATTTGAGGATTGTTGTTGTTTTCTTGATAAATTACAGAGAATTTACTAGGTGCCGCTAGCTGAGCGGTTCACCCACGCGATGTAATTAATGCCAGAATCTGAAGCAAACAAGACCAGAGCCACAACAAGTGTGAAGCACGACAGAAGCCGTGACGCATCACCACATGGTCAGTAAAGCCTCATGTAAATACAGTCAGAGTCGATCAGCATCACGCCTGTAACACACCTGGACGCAATGATGCTGGACGCTTATTGGATTTGTCGTTATTGTTTGATTGATTGTTTTTTTTTATCAAAATCAATTTTTTTGTCTAGGTAAACCTTTTAAGGGTCTGTCTGCCCAGTTAAAGCCACAGCCAAACCAGGCTTTGAGCACGCAACATTTCTACAGACACTGCACTGGTTGCACAATGACTTCACATAATGCAGCGTCTGTGGTGTATCAGTCTTCTATTGGTCACATGTCTTTACGTGATATGAATTCGCAGGTCAGAGTTCACCAAACTTAACCTTCGGAACGCAGCAAAACTTCTTCTCCTGTGCTTGCATTTTCTGTCTCCTGCATTCGTATATGCACATGAATGGAAGTCATGTGTGACCGGTGGCAGCCCCCTTAACAGGGAACATCCCCAACGCTTTGACAAGTTTCTCAAAGTTATGAACAAACGTTCTTCCAGTCAATAGAATGTTAGTTCAAAGTTATCTGGTCTCTAATAATGTCCTCAAAATGTTATCGATATATCGTTCATTGAACGTTTTTCTGCAACATGTTTCAGAAAGTTAGGAACATTCAAAAGTAACAATTTCATAAGGTTTGCAAAATGGCATGTTCGCCTAGCATTCGCATTAACCAAGAGAAGAACCTTCAGAAACTTAGAATAGATTTTTGTTATCTGGGTGTATCTTCTGACTGATCAGAAGTCAAGATTTGCTGCACAAAAACAATGCATGATTGTTTGTTTTGTTGCAGAACTTTTTATACCTGTTAATGAGAACATGATTGTGTGTAAATGAAAGTTCCAGGTGTGTATGTTTCTCACCAGGTGCAGATTGTCAGCTTTCTGAGTCTGTCTCATTCGGCTCTTCTGCGCCGCGATCCGGTTCTTTTCTCTCCTCATGACCTTCCTTACGTCATCCGACGAACCCTAAAGGTCAGCACACAAGAGTTCATGTGTATGACAGCACAAAAACACCACTTTAAAGTCAATGTGAATGGTCTTTGCAACCCATTTTAGATTCTCTCAAATCAGGTCTTTCCGTCATGCCAGAATGGACCGGCACACGTTCTTAGGAAGCTTTTGACCAGGAGGCTGACAGTCCAGAGCATGTCCACGTATCCCAATGGTAAAGTTTTTTGCTGCATCTTTTATTATATTAATGTCAACTGGCATTACATTACTGTGAAGTACTTGAAGACAATCTTTAAAATAACATGCAACAATGAATTATGCAGTTTTTTCTCCATCAGTGTTATTTTAGTATTATTTATATTCTATTCTATTATTTATTAATGTTTAGAAGTAGCTTTTAAATTTAAAATTTTCCTTTTAGTTTTAGTAATTTTGTTATGTGCTTTTTTAAATACTCAGCTTTCAGTAATTTGGTTTATTTTTTGTTTAAATGTAACTTTTTCATCAAACATTTATATTTTAGTTTATTGTAGCTTTATTTCAATTACTGATTTTTTAATGGTTTTAAGTAACAATAGCGAAGACACGGTTCTGTTCTCCATTAAACATTATATATTATAATAGTTTTAAGAAAATGACTTTGTCATATATCCACCTCCATCTCTGCACTTTTATCACATGTTGTGGTAGACAGGTGACATTTTCAAAGACAGAGGCCAATCTTTTCCCACAACCCCTCTGAGCAATGACGTTCTTTACTGAACCCACAAGAATGACTTTTTCCATATGACAAATTCCCCAGAATAAGAGACCCTTGAGAAAAGTGTGTGTGTGTGTGTGTGTGTGTGTGTGTGTGTGTGTGTGTGTGTGTGTGTGTGTGTGTGTGTGTGTGTGCGCAATGTCTATGACTAGCTCAGTTCCTGGTGATTTCAGGATAGCATTTGCTGTAATCCAGATACAGCAATTCACAGCTGAGCTGCTTCATTATGAACGTGAAGCATTTAGCAGCAGTTTACAAAGCGTTAAAGTATTTGCAATGAATCAACTGGTGTTTTGGTTCTTTTTAGTAGATATACTGTATATGAAGTCAGTTCCAAGTGCATTTGCATACATGAGCCTTATAAACAAAACATGATTTGCACTGTTGCCGTGTCTAAATCATGTTCTCTCAGCGATAAACATCTATATCGGTAGGTCCATCGAGGTTGGAGAGGATGTAGTGGCCGTTGAAGTCATGTCCCCTCTGCCTGAATGGCCTCGTTTCATTTTAACGGCAGTTTCACAATCACTAACATTCTGTCAAACTCTCTCTCTCTCTCTCTCTCTCTCTCTCTCTCTCTCTCTCTCTCTCTCTCTCTCTCTCTCTCTCTCTCTGTCTCTCTCTCTCTCTCTCTCTCTCTCTCTCTCTGCATGATGCTGTGTGCAACAGTTGCTCAACATTAAAGCTGATTACCTTTATAAACGTTGACATAAAGCATTTCAGGCTTACAGTAGTATGTGTTTGGTCTGAAGGTTAAAATCACCACCAGCCTCATGACTTCCATTCAACAGAATCATAATCTTTCATACGGACATGTGCAAGTCTACAGAGAAACATACTTACTCTCTCACTCACTGACAGAACTGGAAATGCATGTAAAATAAGTGTCTAGGTATCAATCATAGTTTGAAACATCAAGTTTTGTACATGTTATATTCCATCTGGTTAGATGCATGTTGCATCATTTATTTCAACATTGACTAATGTAATTAAATTCAGTTTAACATTAAAAAATGTATACAGAAATAATTGATTTATCACTTTAATTTATATGTTTGTTATTATTCTTGTAATATAATTAAAATGTTGTTTTATATTATATTTTAACTTCAAAATATATACATTATTTATAAATTATTATATATTATATAATACATTTATGAAATGAATAATCTATTTATTTATATAATTTATCGTAATAATATTTTAAAATAAAAAGTAATGTTTTAAATGCATTTCCAGAAGGATGGTGAAGTGTGTGCACGGAGCGGATAAAGTCTCTCTTACCTGTTTATTGCCCGGTGAGGGGGATTTGGTGTAGCTGGTGTCGTTATTGTCAGAGCCCTGAGCCATGCCACTTCAGTCCCTGTGAAACCTTTGACCTCCTTCAGACTCTGTCTTCTGCCGTTGTCTTTCTCTCAGCTTGTTTATCTGTCTGTCTCAGGCTATGTGAGACTGCATGTGTTCAGAGATGTGAACTGATGGCGGTCCACTGGCGAATGAGTGAAGACTGCAGCACTCACACTCTTTCTTTCGTGCTCTGCTTCACTCCCTCTCTTTCTCTCGCCCTGCCTAATTAGCAACGTGTGATGTGGTCGTAGATAGAAAACCTCTACTGCACTAGACTGGAAGTCACATGGTTCCTGGAAACTTTGCATAAAGCCTCTTAGCAGAGCTGATGAACTGAGTTTGATGACAGAACTATCACGTCTTCTCCACGTGCATTGCTATTGGCCTCAGAAAGTATTTTGGAAACTTAAGCAACACTTGAAAAAAACAAGTATGGCATTGCATTAGATAAGAAAATATGGAAAAAAAAATGTTTTACATTAAAGAAAAATCAGCACATTAAGCATACTTTTCAAGTGAAAACAAGAGGTTTGTTGGGCTTTAAATGCTCATACATGGAAATGCTAAAAATGAAGATAAAACATAAAGTGTGACTAATGTGAAACATTAGTTGAACCGTAGAGTACTGACATTGAAAACACAAGATGATTAAAAATTATTTTTAATATTTTTTGGAGCCACTAAAATATCTTTTGAGAATCTATTTAACTCCCTCTAAGATGAATGTAACTCTATCTGAGTTGATTTAACATTGCCAAGTGTGCTATGTAGTAATCTGGCAGACAGCATCTCTACCGCCATTGAGATACAGAGAAGGACAGAGTGATGGGTCTCATTTCTAAACTCAGTGGTGTTTACTAAGTTAAGCATCAGTATTCCTATTGCTCATGCTGAGGTTTAGTGATTTGAGCCAAACCATAACACTAAGTGTTACTTCACTGCAAAACTCATGGACATGAATGATTTCTCATAAGCTGTGTGTGGTCTCGGAACACCCTAACAACCACACAGCAACATGTTAAAAACACTAGGGCTGCGTCCCAAATCGCATCCTCTCTTGAGTAGGTACTTATTTTGAAGCAATTACTTCACGACCGCTAAAAAAAAAGTGTAAAGTGAAGTATGAATGTAATCTGGACATACTACATTTGCTATGTTTTAATTATCATGTGACCTACCGGCGTCAGTTATGTCGCTTCACTGCCGTTCACAAATCCTCTCCCGTGGCCTCATGGGATAGTAAAGTGTCCATCGTATGCACTCTTCAGAATCTCGCCGGATATAGTAGGTCATCCTTTTTGCCTACTCTTTTATGCATACTGTGAATTCGGACATGCTTCTTTTGTCACTTACTGTTTTCGGCTGCTATATAGTAGGGAACTGTGTGATTTCGGATGCAGCCTAGCTCCAGCGTCATGGTGGCGGGCTTTACTTACTTGTTTTACTTACACCACTCAAGCTTTCCTCAGAAAGTGTATGAAAATATTTATTTTATTTAACTATATTTTAAAAATTGTATTATTTATTTTATTTTCAGCAACTCCATAGCTCTAGCATGGTAGCGTGGGTTTTTGTCATGTCTTGTTCTGTTTTGTATTGTTTTCATAGTTTTCATTCTCACCATTTGCTCTAGTTGATTATTATTTGTCATGGTTTCTCAGATCTCACCTGTTCCTTGTTCTGTTAATGATCTTCCTCTGTGTATTCAAGCCCTCTGTTTCTTTTGTTCATTGTCTTTTGCTAAAGGTTATATGGTACAGTGCTCCAATTCTATATCGTGTTCACACTTAATTCATTTGGTTCGTTTCATCCGAACCAAAAAAACATTTATTCCTGGTCTGCTTAGCATTCACATTGGCATTTAACACCGAACCTAAAGGCATAGAGATATGTTCACAACCTGATTGGTCAGCCTTATGATGTATTTTTCAAGACTGAACATCGAAAGAATGCTGTGTGCTATAAAAGCGCTTGTTGTATGTGCGTAGCCACATATGATGGTGTTTTGACCAGCTGAAAACTTGTGAAGAGCTTATAAAATGTGTAAAGGAGTCAAAACAGTAGCAGGAATCCCTCCGTCACACACACAGAAAGAGATCTGCCTGTACCTGTCTGTGGTGGCAACATTGGGATTATGACAAGTAAAAAATAGGCATAGACTTTGCTTGAGCATTGTCCTGTTTAGGACATGTGACATCATGTCCCATTTTTGGTGCGTTTACATCTCTTTGGTCCGTGTTCTGTTCATATTGTAGTCGAATCACACCAGAATTCGTTTGAAAAGTGGATCCAGACCCATTTTTTTTAGCGGTCTCGGCTTGTTTGGTGCGCAGCAGTGTTTGGATGACAGCGTTCACACTCATTCATTTGAACAGAGCAGCAATCGCACCAGTTTGTTTTTATCAAACCAAAAATGGCAAGTGTGAACACACCCTTAATCTGTACTTCTATACTTTAATCTGTAGCATACCCTCCCTTTTTCTTTCTGTACCGGTGTTTTGCCAAGTTATTATTCCCATTAGATTCTAGGTGTGGGGTAAGGATGAGGCAAGGATTCAAACTGGGCACAATACCAGCTCTTCTCACATATTTCCGATACTCTGACCTCCCCAGGAACGCAATTTCAACCTTCTGTAGTACCGGCACTTCTTATTTTTCACCTTCGAGCCCTTTTACGGTGTATGTGTAGTCTTGCTTCTGTTGTCACACATCTGGTTCTTGATCTTCTTTGGATTACGCTACATCCTTATCGTTACAGTCTTACACTGGCAAGCTCCAGTATATTACGGCCACGGCTCAATCAGCTCCTGAGCTTGTGATGCACTTGTAAGGACCCTGGTTCTTTACACATCGGGACAGGGATTACTTAATTTCCCGTGACATGACTACACACTGTGTTGAAAAATGTCACCGCTGGTGTTAATGAACAACAGCCAGGCCCGATATCTTTTTGATATTATTTGTTATGCTGTTTAAACACATTGTTCTGTAACATACCCTTACAACATTTCAGCCGAATATGAATTATAAATGTTAGCCAGATGTGTTCACTATCTGCCTAGCAGCGCGTGTTTCTGTTGACGTATAATAAACAAGCGGTTTATCTTTTCAAATCTTCTATCACGTGCCATTATATTTATTGAGTTGACTTGTGCGTTTTATGTTTTGTACTTCAGAAATGTGACGTAATTTCCAGTAAGGGAGCATTGTGAGCATCGATTCATTCATTCAAGAATCAGGATTTAGACAGCCCTTAAAATGTCCAACTATAGGTAGCTGATTGAGATGCACTCCTTCAGATTTTTTGTTTGTTGTTATTTTAATTTATTATTTTATTTCCATTTTATAATTTAATAATGTGTTTTGTAAATGTTTAATAATACTTTGGGCCCCACTTTATATTAGGTGGCCTTATGTACTTACATCAAAAAATAAGTACAATGTACTTACTGTGTTCAAATTGTATTGCAAAACACGTTTGCTGATATTGAGGTGGGATACGGGTAAAGTTAGGGACAGGTGTGGTGATAAGGGTCAGTTTAAGGGTAGGGTTAGGTGTAAGGGAAGTGCCAATTTGTAATTACAAATGTAACTACAGAAATTACAGATATAATTACATGCAGGCATTTTTTCAAATGTAAGTACAATGTAAAAACATGTATGTACACAATAAAAGTATGTGCATTGTATCAAATGACTAATTACAATGTTAGTACACTGTAAAAATTATTTAGAAAAAAGTTACCTGGTTGTCTTAAAATTTTGAGCTCATTGAAATTAAAATTTTGAGTTAATACAATGAACATTTTTTTGAGATTCGACAACATTTATTTAAATATTATTAAAAGATTTTGTAAGCATTTAGGTTGTGTGTGTTTTATTTCTGATGACACAGTGAAGCATGCCAAATTGTGCTATTTTCATGATTTATCACATTTTTTATATGGTTCAAATACAATGAAATTTTGAGTTTCTATTTATAAACAAATTTCCTTCATTGTATCAACTTTTTTAATTTCAATAAACTCAAAATTTTAAGGCAACCAGGTTACTTACTTTTTAAGTTAAACCAACAAAAACAGTGTACATAGTAGTTAAGGCCACTTAATATAAAGTGGGTCCATACTTTGCACTTGCTATTATATCATTCCTGTATTGCATTGCATAGGCAGTTAAGTAATCACTTTTGCTCTTCCAGTAATTCATTAAAAGAGACTGAATTTGAATTGACAGAGAAAGACAGGGTGAGAGAGAGAGAACGTGTGAGAGAGAGGGAGGGAGAGGTGCTTCCCCTTCTGATCTGGAGTATTTCTGCAGGTGCACACTCTATTACTTAAGCTCAAAAATTCCATCTGACTTCACCCTCCACATTACCATAAGATGAGCGCCGCCAGAATTTTTTAAGCAGCAGATTTTCATAAACTCTGATGATCTCCCACCAGAAGTCCGCTAGCAATCCAGTGGTGCCAAAAACAGCGCAGTTACTGTCAGTGATGCAAATGACGCCCAGTGCCAAGCAGTGAAAGCAGAGATCTGCACATTTAGAGCTTTCCCCAAAATGACACAGAAATGTAAACAAAACCAGCCTCAGGGTTTCTTGTTTTCCTCAGCGAAAGAAACTGTGTAAACTGCTGGAATTTCTGAGCTTTACCATTCATATATGCATACTGTACATTTTTTTGTTGGTTTAACTTAAAAAAGTAAGTAACCTGATTGCCTTAAAATTTTGAGTTTATTGAAATGAAAAATTTGAGTTGATACAATGAAGGAATTTGTTTAATAAATAGAAACTCAAAATATTTTTGTATCTGAACCACATAAAAATGTTGATAAATCATGAAAATAGCACTATTTGGCATGTTTCACTGCGTCATCTAAATAAAACACACAATTACCCAATATGCTTACAAAATCTTTTAATAATCTTTTAATAAAGGTTCTCAATTCTCAAAAAATTTTCATTGTATTAACTCAAATTTTAAATTTCAATGAACTCAAAATTGTAAGGCAATCAGGTAACTTTTTTTCTACACTGTAAAAAATTATTGTTGTTTTTTGTTGGTTTATCTTAAAAAAGTAAGTAACCTGATTGCCTTAAAATTTTGAGTTTATTGAAATAAAATTTTTGAGTTGATACAATGAAGGAAATTTGTTTAATAAATAGAAACTCAAAATATTTTTGTATCTGAACCACATAAAATATTTGATAAATCATGAAAATAGCACTATTTGGCATGTTTCACTGCGTCATCAGAAATAAAACACACAATTACCCAATATGCTTACAAAATCTTTTAATAATATTTTAATAAAGGTTGTCGAATCTCAAAAAATTTCATTGTATTAACTCAAATTTTTAATTTCAATGAACTCAAAATTGTAAGGCAACCAGGTAACTTTTTTTCTAAATACTTTTTTACAGTGCATCGGCTGATGGAAACTGTGAAGGATAAGACAGAAACGCAACGCAACTAACACAAACATCACGGTTAATATTGCTCATTCTTACAATTAAACCGCTCAAGTCAGAAGAGGACGTTTACTTTTCTCAGTGACACTACGTTAAATACTGATAAAACGGCTAAGAAAAGACTCCAAAATATGTAATTTCATAGACTTTTGTTTGAGCTCTTTTGATTTGGGCCAGATGCCTAGCAACACCCTAGCAACCACTCTGAACCCATTAGCAATGGTGTAAATACTAGGAAATCTTGAGAGCAACTGCTGCATGTTTTGCACAGCTAGACTCGTTTCCTTCTGAAAATGTAAAAATATAGTTTATAAATATAAAAAAATAGAATGTTTGTATTTATTAATTTTGCAGATGCTTTTATCCAAAGTAACTTACAAATATATGCATATAGTTTCTATATGTTTGCGATATTGAAGCCAGATAATATACAATTTTGTTTAATAATACCGTTCAAAAGTACATTAAAGACATTAAAAAGGTAAGATTTTTTAATGTCTTTGAAAGAAGTTTCTTCTGCTGGCCAAGGCTGTATTTATTTAATCAAAATACAAGTTAAAAGGAATATTGTGAAATATTGTGTTATTAAAAAAAAGCTGGTTTCAGTCTGGATATACACCGATATAAAACGCATAACATTATGACAGTTGAAGTAAATAACACTGATTATCTCTTTTCATGGCACCTGTTAGTGGATGGTATTTATTAAGCAAGTGAACATTTTGTACTCAAGTTAGAAGCAGGAAAAATGGGCAGGCGTAAGGATTTGAGTGAGTTTGACAAGGGCCAGGTTGTGTTGGCTAGACGACTGGGTCAGAGCATCTCCAAAACTGCAGCTCTTGTGGGGTGTTCCCGGTCTGCAGTGGTCAGTATCTATCAAAAGTGCTCCAAGGAAAGAACAGTGGTGAACCGGCCCCAGGGTCATGGACGGCCAAGGCTCATTGATGCACGTGTTGGACGTGTGGTCCGATCAAACAGACGTGCTCAAATTGCTCAAGAAGTTAATGCTGGATCCGATAGAAAGGTGTCCGAATACACAGTTCATCGCAGTTTGTTGCGTATGAGGCTGCATAACCACAGACAGCACAGGGGTCTAGTGGAGTCCATGCCTCGACAGGTTAGGGCTGTTTGGGCAGCAAAAAGGGGACCAATACAATATTTGGTCATAATGTTATGCCTGATCGGTGTATTTTAAAATATAATGATTCCAGTGATCAAAGCTGACTTTTCAGCATCTTAACTGCAGTCTTCAGTGTCACATGATCCTTCAGAAATCATTCTAATATGACGATTTACTGCTCAAGAAAGATTTCCGAATATCAAGGTTGAAAACCGTTGTGCTGCTTCATATTTTTGTGGACCGATGCATTATTTTTGAATTCAAAGGAACAGCATTTCTTTGAAAACAGAATTTTTTGTAACATTATAAATATCTGTACTGTCTGTCACTTTAGTTCACGTTAAGCATCTTTGATGAGAAACATACTAATATCTTTCAAAACAACAACTAAAAAAATCTCACTGACCCTTAACTTTTGAACTCAAGTGTTTGCATTTCGAGTGTCATTTCTGCTTGTGTTGTCATTTGATGAGCGTGTAGGATGCGACAGGCACAGATCTGAAGGGAATGCATGCGCTCAGATGAGCATCTGTGGATGTTGTCTGCCTGGTGATCTATCAGAATTCAGTGCAAGGCCTTGTGAAGAAGCTCTGACTGATTCGTGATGTGTGTGTGTGTAGGTGGAGTATCCAGTAAGCGCAACACAATAGCAAAATATCCATTCACATCTCTGTGGCTTTTCATCTTACTCATACACACTGCCCAGCATACGCAATGACTGCTGAAGATTAGGCGTTAAATGTTCGGTAAAGATGCAACTTTCCCACACTGATCGCTGCACTAACTTGAAAGAGCCGATCCGATCCAAAGGAAATTCAAAAGCAGAAGAAGTGCAACGTGTTTTAACCGCATGTTTTAAGCTTAAAGACAGCAATTAAAGAAATATGTCTCCCAAGCGAGAACATGTTTAATTTACTCCCCATTTTAATTCTTTTGTTTTTATTTCTATGAAACACAAAAGGAGAAATTCTGAAGAATATACAGTTCTGTCATGACAAGTGTCTGAATAATGGATATGACAATTTTAACAAATTTGGGGCTAGATTTACTAACAGCTTGTGCCATTGGCATTTAAAAACTAGTGTGAGGATTTACTAAAGACACGCAGTGAAAAATAGCTTGGACAGGGTTATTTTTGCGGCTGACCTTATTGCATATACATTTGTAGGAGTTTCCCTTTCAGACGCAAAAATTATGGAAGGAGGGTATTAAAATGAATCACGCAAGGTGATTTACTAAGGTTTGTGCTCGTCAATTTACTGGTATTTGCACCATTATTTTACACCCCCAAAAGAAAGTCTTAAACCAGACGTTAATTTGCGCTCCGTCTGTGTTCTTTAGTTTGTGCATTGTCTGTAGATCAATCAATCAATCAACTTTATTTATATAGCGCTTTTCTAATGATGATTGTTTCAAAGCAGCTTCACGGTGTTAAACAGGATAATATTGCAACAAAATTAGATTTGGCTGTACAGTCGTACTGGAGAAAACAGTGATGTTATCAGCTTATTTTAATTTATCATAGAGCGACAATGTTGGCAGATCAGTATTATGGTATATAATTATTTTATTTTATTAATTTACTTATTTATTTATTGTTGTTGATTGTTTTTTTTAAATTCTGTAGCACTTTGAGATTTTGTTTAATATAAAGTGCATTATAAATAAAATGTATTATTATTATTATTATTATTATTATTAATTAAGACCTAAATAATTAATTCTATTTGGATATTTAGTTGAATAACTTCGATCATAATTTTAGCGTCCCCAACTGAGCAAGCCAAGCCAAAGGCGACAGTGGCAAGGAACCAAAACTCCATCGGGGCATGATGGAGAAAAATAAACCTTGGGAGAAACCAGACTCAGTCGGGGTGCCAGTTCTCCTCTGGCCTATTAACACACAGTTCATGATTGTTATTCTGGCAACCTTACAGGTCAGAAATCATATTAGATCAGAGTATTCAAAATTTCTGGGTTTCAAGAGACGAGTTTATTGAGGACGGCGCGTCGATTACACAAGAATATGAATTATTCTCACAGAATATGAATAAAGATCACACGCAAACTTTCCACTCCCATCTGCGCTTTTATGGGATTATGGTGCGCTCGTGCTAATTTGCCCTCTATTGGAAATCTGGCCCTTGGTCTTGGCAGAATAGATCTGCTGCTGCTTCAGCTACATTTAAAGGACAATTCACACTGCACAGACAAACAAGTTGGATTTAGAATTTTATGAAAAATAAATGTCATGTTCACACTGTCCCAACAGACACAGACAAACTCGAGGAGGAGCTTGAGTTTGTTGCCCACCCTATGTTTGAACCGCGAGAGGCGTTTACTCTCAACCTGAGCTTATGCTACACCTACATCCTTCGGCATGCGTCAGATTCTAGTTCACTTAAGGTCACTCTTCAGCCGGACTGACTTCACCGGCCATTACCGGAAGCCAGTGATAAGGACCTATCAGCCTGCACCATGTTTCATGACAGAGTTTCGTTCACTGGAACTAAGGGGCCAAGTCCAACTCCTGAAAAACAGCCCCGCACAATAATCCCCCCTCCATCAAACTTTACACTTGGCACAATGCAGTCAGGCAAGTACTGTTCTCCTGGCAAACCCAAACACATCCATCGGATAACCAGACAGAGAAGCGTGATTGAAGTTGGCAACTTCTGCGTGCCTCAGCATACGCTGACCCCACTCTGTGATTTGATGTGGCCTTTCCCTTTGTGGCTGAGTTGCTGTTGTTCCCAATTGCTTCCACTTTGTTATAATAACACTAACTGTTGAGCGTGGAATATTTAGTAGTGAAGAAATTTTACAAGAGGACTTATTGCACAGGTGGCAACCTATCACGGTACACACGCTTGAGTCAACTGAGCTCTTGAGAGCGACCCATTCTTTCACAGATGTTTGTAGAAGCGTCTGGATAGTGCTTGATTTATACACCTGTGGCCATTGAAGTGGTTGAAACACCTGAATTCAGTGATTGGAGGCGTGTGCTTATACTTCTGGCAATATAGTGTATATAGTCAGTATATATATTGTGAAACAAATAAAAGTGAGGCTGGGAGTGTGGGATCAGTAGGTTGTACTGATGTCTTATTAGATACATTTTTAAAACCTATGTTTTCTGGAGTTTTTTAACTGGAATATTACTTTCAATATTTTGCCAACTTAACAATCAACACCAACCAGGCAGAGAGCAGCACAGCCCACTGAACAGACTTTTGTCCCTCACAGCCTCATTTTCATTCAAATCCAAATATGTGTTTATATGACTAAGGTCCTTTGCAAGATGATTTGTTATTTAAACTCATGGATGATTAAACAGACGTGTTCAGAAATCTTTGGCGTCAAGCTAAGATAGCGATTCCTTTGAAAAAACTGGGAAAAATATCAGAGCTGAGCACTTACCCAAAATCCCATTGATTACCAGTGCTTTTCCAGATCAGATTTGGGTTTGAGATGTAAAGATGTTCTGAAAAAAAGAGGGGAAAAAAAACATTTTCTACATTTATAGGATAATGCAAAAATGTAAAACTGTGTTAAATGTAATGATAAACACTGCACATAACTTCATTCATTCAGTAATAGAGGAGTGTTGGATCAGTGTTTACATTTATTCTGCTCAGAGACATTACTGTACAAACAAAAGTGTCTTAAAACTTTTGATGTCTGCTTAAAAGACTTAAATATTAAAATACTGAACAGCCTACTGAAATGGAGAACAATAAAATAAATAAAGAAACAAATATATATAACAAAAAAATGGAAAAACTACTAAATACAATAAATATTGACATGCTGAAATATTAAACTACTGAATAAACTACTGAAATACAAAACAATATATAATGTAAATATATATATATATATATATATATATATATATATATATATATATATATATATATATATATATATATATATATATATATATATATATATATATATTAAATTACTGAATAACCTGAAAATAAAATTGCTAAAATAAACGCACAACATACTGAAATAAAATAAAAAGCCTGTTGTCAAATACTCAAATATTAACTTACTGAATAACCTATAGAATGCAATAAATAAAAAATGTAATACTCAAACACTGACATAAATAAATGCCACTTAAATACTAAAAACTAAAATATTGTCATACTAAAATATTAAATTTCTGAATAAGGGAAAATAAAATGCATTAAAATAAATATTTAAACACTGACATGCTGACATTAAATTATATATATATATATATATATATATATATATATATATATATATATATATATATATATATATATATATATATATATATGAATTTAATTTCAGCATGTCAGTGTTTAAATATTCAAATTTTATGGATTTCAATTTCCATTATTTATATAATCATAATCCCATTAAAAATATATAAATATATTAAGAAACTAAAATGATAAAAACCACAATATTGTCATAGTAAAATATATAATTACTAAATAACCCACTGAATAATGGAAATTGATTTTGAAACAATTGCATGCTGAAATTATTAGTAAAGCTCTGAAATGTAAGAAAACTGAAATAATAAATGCAAATATAATGACATACTTAAATAATAAACGACGGAATAACCTACTGACATACTGAAAATGAAATGCAAATAAAAACACATTGAAACACTGACATGCCCAAATACTGATCACTGAAATATGTAAATACTGCAACACTGAAAAGCTCTCAAAATAACGAAGATTAGAGTCAAATGAGATTGTGCATTAAGAAGTGCAGTTTTTGGGTCATTGCGTTCGCTCAGGAGCCGTTCGTGTTCAGATCTGCCTGTTGAAATCACAGTTCTTGAGGTAGCACTCAGTGGCACTCAACCAACACTTTTTTCTCTCGTGTGCTTGGAGAAACAGGGTGAGGAGCAGATTCTGACAACCGCCCACGTGAGAAACATGTTCTGCCAAAAAAGACGCATTTTTAAAAGGCTGGAACTGTTAAGCAGAAGGTCAGACATTTGATCAAAGCAGCTTTCAGAGCGAGAGAGTCTAAAGCCAGACCTCAGGAAAGCTGATCAACCCAATTCTGAAGTGACAAAAAGAACTAAAGACAGAAAATGAACAAACAAGCAACCCACTCAACCCGGCTTAGCTGTGAAGATCGCCATGATAAATATGAGGAGGATATCATTGAAAAGCACAAATGCATGAATGCCATTGCATTAATCTGTCAAGCCTAACATCTCACGAATGATAAAACAATAGATTTACCATTCAATATAAACACCATACACGGATCTTGATACATTATGTGTGTCAAATATTACTGTCAAGTGTCCAAATACACTGCAGTGTGTGTGATAGTGGAAAACCGTTCAATTGACATAATTCTGAAAGGAGAAAACAACAGGATCTGTGGAAAACAGATGTAAGTCGATGGAAACCTCAGTGGAAATAATCTGGTTTTGTCATGTAAATTTCTCTGCAACAACAACTAATTTCCACAAACAGAGCTTACTGAAAAACAATGAAAGTGAAAGAGGGAAAATAAAGAAAGGTAAGAGGGATGTGTGCGTTACATGTACAAAAATGTAAATAATATAAATTTAGAAAATCATCTATCCATTCTCCAAACCACAAATCCTGATGCTGGAGCCTAATCATGTAATTATAAAATAAGAAAAAGTTTAATAAATAAATAAACTATATTAAAATAATGTATCATAAATAGATATTTGAAAAATAATCAATAAATAGGATTTGGAAAAAAATAGACATTATTTTAACATGCTCTTATAAAATAAGAAATAAAATATATTTTAAAATAAGAAAAAGTATCATAAACATTTGAAAATAACTAAAATATTAAATCTGCAGTAAAAAATATTAAATCTGTAGTATTTGAAAAATAGACATTATTTAACATGCTCTTATAAAATAATAAATACAATATAATATTTAAAAATATTAAATCTATAAATAGTATTTGAAAAATAGGCGTTATTTTAACATGCTCTTATAAAATAATAAATACAAATATTTAAAAATATTACAGCTATAAATAGTATTTGAAAAATAGGCATTATTTTAATGTACTCTTACAAAATATAATATTTTAAAATTAGATTTTTTTAAAATAATCAATAAATAGCCATAACTTGTATTTGAAAAATAGGCTTTATTTTAATGTGCTCCATGTAACAGAAACATTATGTAGTAACAAAAGTGGCCGTTCAACAGACACCCTGAGGATAAAGCACATAATTCACCACATGATGTGATGGCACAATAAAAAAAATGATATACAATAAACAAGAGTATAATATACAATTGACTGTCAATGCAAACAAATGTAAACAATCGTTCCATGGAGACGCCAGCGTCGGTGAACAGTGCGGTTTATCATACAGCGCCATCTGGAGGCTGCTGGGAGAACGTCACGTTTCAATCCGATCTCCTGGCGGATGCTGCACCAGACTCTGCACAGCTCAGCGCTGTCAGACGTCGGAGAGCTTCTGGCTGACCTCAGGGATGTTGGTTTGATGTCCATACAAATCTGGCCCCTTTTGTCTTCATGGTGAAACTGACACTGAAAGGACGTCGGGTCTTTTTAAAAGAAATCCCAGACCACGGACAGTCTGTAGACTTGCAGTAATCGTCCTGCCGAACATCATCTTTCTCAGACACTTCCTCTGGTCTCGGTTCAGTCGGACTGCTCGGCGGCGCTCTCGGGGCTTTTGACGCTGTCTGTGCGGACGATGCATGTGGGCCGGTGGAGGTTAAGCATCACCACGAGCTGCTGCCTCTCAGACTTCAGCTCCTCGATCTGAGACTTCAGCTCCGAGTTCAACATCTCCAACCGTTCCGACTCCTAAGAGGACCGACCAAAAAGCGTTCGGTTAATTACACTGCCTCATCCGACAAAAACAATGATCCAATCACACTATTTTAAAGTGTTCATGTTACTGGTTATTTACAAAGGTTTTGAGAACTCAAGTGGCAATTCTGGTATTTATACATAACATATATCTCTCTATTGATATAAAAATGGCATACATCATTTTTTTTTTTTAATAAATATCTTTATTTTTTAGGTAAATTTTTTAACCTTCACTTTTATAATGTGGCAAAAAATGAATGCATAGAAATTACATAAGTGTCAGATTTTTTCCCCCATTAAATACAACTTTTTGAATACATTTTATAAAAATAAAATATATATTTTTTTAATCTTCACTATAGTTTTAAAAATAGTTTTACTATGTGACAAATTAATTTTAAAAAGCACTAATATTCCATGTAATCCCTGAATTAATAATTACAAAATAATAACTTCCTAAAAATGGCATGCATTAAAAAATTTAAAAACATTTATTTAAAAAAGGCATTTTAAATATTTTTTAACATATAATTATGATTTATTAATGTTTTTTTTTACCTTAAGTAGTTCATTTAAATAGTTTTATGATGACGCTAAAAATGAAAAATAAAATAAAATATTGTAGTATCATAAATGGCATGCATAGAAATTACACAAGTATCAGATTTTTATTATATTTTTATAAAATATTTTAAATAAAATGTCTGGGTGTTTTAATCTTCACTAAATTTAAAAAGTTATACAATTTGACAAATTAATTTTAAAAAGCACACATTCCATAAAATCTCTCAATTAATAATTACAAAATAATAGCATCAAAATGGCATGCATAACAAATATGCAAGTATCAAATTTTTAAAAATGACGTTTTAAATATATATATATATATATATATATATATATATATATATATATATATTAAATAACATTGCATTTTAATGATGTTTTACCTTCGCTAGTTAATTTTAAAGTCCTACAATGTGACAAATTAATTTTAAAAACAAATATTCAATGTAATCTCTTAATTAATAATGACAAATAATAACATAAAAATGGCATGAATAAAAATAAACAGTTACATATTTTAATAAAAAAACTACATCTGAAATATTTTAAAATAAAATCATGACAAAATAATAATATCACAAACTACCCACTGCGTCAATCATTAATAACAGTAATATTTATAACAAGAACACTGTAAAAAAGTTTTACTAATTTTTCTTTGCCTCTTTATGACAAACTCTGATATTCTAGTGAATTTCCCACTCACTTTCTGGAGAAAGTCGGTTCTTTCCTTCTTTCTGTTCCGACAGCGAGCGGCCGCAACTTTATTTTTCTCTCTCCGTCTTTTCTTGCGCTCATCATCGTCACCTTCCTGTGGTCAGAGAGTTCAAGTGTGTTAGTTTAACCGTCTGCTTAGTGTAAACATCAGCCTATGAGCAACCTTACAAAAGATATCCGGCATGTAATGATCTGACACAAACAATGGTGTCCACCAGGTGTCGCTCTTGACCAGCGAGTTAAAGAACTTTCAGAGGAGTCACAAACAATAGAACATCACTTTCACTTTCTCAAACTATCGCACATATGCTGCTCGCTCAAACTGTTGCAATTTTCACAACTGCAATTTGCAATTCTGCAGATTTGAACTAGCAGACGTATTCAGAAACTGGGCTTTAATATGTGGAGCTCTTAAAACTCATGTTCAATTCTCACCTCACCATCGATGTCGTCAAACGTTCTCTTGGCGTGTCTGTTGAGGATGAGAGGAGACAGAACCGCACCGAGGCTGTAGAGCTCTGCCAGCTTGAGCTGGTCCGTCAGGGTGGTGGCGGGAATGCCAGCCAGCGGGCCGACGCTGGGCAGAGATCCGGCCGTGACCAAAGGATCAGGGATCTGACCAGGCATCATTGCTGCTTAAAAAAGAAAGAGAAAGATAGCTCATTATTTTTGCTGACCGTGCATGAAGTGAAACTGCATATGCAATAGGCATTCATATAAAGGACAACTCCAGTGAGAAATGAATCTAGGGGTAATAAACACATGGTTACCGAGTAGATCGTTCTCTTGGATGCCTTTTCATGAAATCGAATGTAAGAGTTTTATCTCTAAAAACAGATTAGCTTATAACGCTTGTCTATGAGGCACAGAGTAAGTGAAATTAAATCGCTAGTTAATGCCACTAACAAGGCTCAAAATAGCCTCACACTAACACGGTAGCATAATGAGGGTCCCTACATGCAAACCAAAGTATTGAGAACTTTGTAAGAGTACAAACAGTTTAATAAGAAGATACTTTATAAAGACAGTGCATAACGCATATACGGACAGGAGCCATCTTGGATAACAGTCTCGACTAGTCGAGCGACGAGCGCTGTGCTAAGTGAGCTGGTCGATAGGAATTAAGTTTGTGAAATCTAATTACATGGAGATTTTTATTTTTATTTATTTATTTTCTCTGCTGCGTTCAGTGCTTTCTTCCGGAAACAACGGACCATATTAGATTCCAAGTCACAGTTCATCACTTAGCACAGCGTTCGTGGCTCGACTCGTCGAGACTCTTTTCCAAGATGGCTCCTGTCCGTATACGCACAATGCACTGTCTTTATAAAGTATCTTCTTATTAAACTGTTTGTACTCATACAAAGATCTCAATGCTTCGGTTTGCATGTAGGGACCCTCATTACGCTGCTGTGGTAGTGTGAAGCTATTTTGAGCCTTGTTAGTGGTATTAACTAGCGATTTAATTTCACGTACTCTGTGCCTCATAGACGCGTTATAAACTAATCTGTTTTTAGAGATTAAACTTTTTACATTCGATTTTCATGAAAACGCATCCCAGAGAACAATCTACTCGGTAACCATGTGTTAATTACTCATAGGCTCATTTCTCACGGGAGTTGTCCTTTAAAGGCACAATATACGTAATTTTTCACTGCTAGAGGTTGCTTATTTAAGGCGTAGCTTGATGACGTCTTGATTTCATGGAGCTTTTATTATGCTGTAGACGAGCGCTTCCGCTTCTTCTGCTCGTGTATGAAAGCAGTGCTGTTTTATCATATTGGATACATTATTTGAGTGTGTTGAAAGTTATGTTATAATGCTACTCAGTGCGTTCACTAAACGGGTGCTTTGAGACACTTGTTCACACTGCCGTGAGCTAGATCAATATTAGGCATGGTAAAACACGGTACTCGCGGTACATCATGAAAACCAGATTTAATAATAAGACTGACTGTATTGAGCTATAACAATGATTCACTTTCTGTCGATTAATGTCTCCAAAGAGTAGCTCACTTGTCTAATAAAACATAATATATTAATGTTTCTTTGGTGTTTTCTACAAAATAAAACCGGAAATTGAGGGTAATGCGGGTATTTCATAGGCTACGCATGATCCGTGTCCTGGTTAAAATCACTTATTTATCTAGATTTAAGCATTCTTGGAAACATTTGGGATAATGCAAGTACACATCAACAAAATATATCTAACTTTGTTCTAGTGGTTCTTGAATATTTTAATATAAAAATCTTAAAAAGCTGCTGCCTTAAATTTTTAAGGATGTTTAAGTTACTTCAACTTATATTAAAGTGCCTTAAAAGCATATAGTCGAATCTCGTATAACTTTGATAAAGCAATGTGAAACCACATGCTACCATAACTTACTGATTATATAATTGTATTATTTATTGAGCTTTTAACAAGTTTAAGAAGAGTTTTTGCTTTGGAATAAGTTTAATAAGCACTGATAATGTGTGTTGAAAGTGGAAAGTCACCGAGAATACTGAAGTTTCCATAAGAGGAACACAAACGCTGTAAACGTGCATGTAAATCTGCTTCTCAGAGAGTTATAGGGAAACTTCAAGATTCCCAAGAGCAAAAACAACACCTACGCATGTTCAAACTAAGGCTTAAAACAGCTCTTGAATTGTCTGTAAAGGCCATTACAGGATTATGTAACAGTCGAACATGTTTCGCAGCAGCGACTGGATACATTCTGCATGATTCGCAAGAAAAACTTGACGTTGAAAACAAAATTGCGTTTTTGCAACAATTCTGCATGGGTTTTGGTTTTAGTCTTTTCGTCTTTCATTGTATTTTGACATTTTAGAAGTGAATCATTAAGTGACTCAAGTAAAAAAAAAAGTCATTTGGTAACACTTTGCAATTTGGTTTCATTGGTTAACAAGTTTAGTTATCATGAGCAATACTTTTGCAGTTGACTTTAATAACCCTATAGTGTGACCAATTAATTTAAAGTACAAATAAAGCATGTAAACAATCATAAGCATATGAAAATGTTGTTGCAGAATAGTTTTAAATGGAGGTCATGTCAGCTGCCAATGTTACTCTCTATCTAGCCATTCAAACAAGGGGTCTCAAACTTTTCAGGGGCCCTATTGAGACCCCTGATATAAAATGCTAGATTAATACCTTATATTGCCACCTTCTATAATAATAAACCTGTAATTATTATTATTATCATTATTTTTTAAATATATGAATGCACCTAAAAAACCTGGATTAAAACACTACAGTCAGACAGAGTAAACGCTGGGTTTTTCAACACATATTTGGATCAAATAGGGACAAACTCAAGTCCGTTGATTTAAATTTTTAAATGAAATGTTTAAACCCAACGGTCGGGTTTGTCCATATTTGACCGTTGAACCAACGGTCACAGTGTACATAATGTACTTTAGTGTGCAGTAAATAACCCGTGTTTCCGAGAAAAAAACATTTAAGACATCAGAGATGCATGAACGTTATATTATTCTTCCCGAGGCTTTATTTCATCTTATTGTCACTGCATTAAAGTGCAGCAGTTGCTGAATACATTACGTTCGACCTTTTAAACGCATCTTCTGCCTCGTCAAATTCAACTCCTTTCTTCTGTGCACGCTTTTGTCAAATGTGAATGTACAAAAATGGCAGCAAAATAAAGCACTTACTTGTTTAGCTGAGAGAGTTGGCGGTTGCTCGTCCGTTCAGCTCGTTTGTGTGTTTGTTCCCGTTGCATCAGCGCGTTTATGTATCGCTGGGCGCTGTGGAATGCGGAACTCCGCGGCGTGACGCCATCCAGCAGACGTTTAATAAAAATAAAGAGTTACTAAGCTCCGCCCATAGCAACGAGAACAACACAACACAGCAGCGCAGGACTCCCTGTGTGAAGCGGGATATCCCATCAAAACATAAACAATTGAATGAGCTCATATTATGTATCTCACTATAATAAGTTTCAGTACTCAACCCACGGAAAAAAACAATCAAGCTATTTTTGGATATTTTCCCATCTGCAAGAAATACGAGATGTGAGAAATATATTTGAACTCATTTTATGACATTTTTTTGAAAATGTTTGATTTCTATTATGTTACATTATTTTATTATAGCTAGATACTGTATTATCTATTTATTTAAATTAGTTTTATTATTATTTGATAGACTATAGCCTACACACACACACACACACACACACACACACACACACACACACACACACACACACACACACACACACACACACACACACACACACACACACACACACACACACACATGTTGGTCTATGTGGTTTACAGGGACTCTCCATAGGCGTAATGGTTTTTATACCGTACAAACCGTATTTTCTATCCCCTTACACTGCCCCTGCCCCTAAACCTACCCATCACAGGAAACATTCTGCATTTTTACTTTCTCAAAAAAACATCATTTAGTATGTTTTTAAGGCCATTTGAATTATGAGGACATTTGATATGTCCTCATAAACCACATTTATAGAGTAATACCAGTGTAATACCCATGTAGTTATACAAATTTGTGTCCTCATAAACCACATAAACAGGCTCACACACACACACACACACACACACACACACACACACACACACACACACACACACACACACACACACACACACACACACACACACACACACACACACACACACACACACACACAGTATTAAATATAGACCCATTTTTAAAACTCTTGGCCTACGCAATCACAAAACAATTAAAAAACTTAAGATATTAAGTTTTATTATAGATATATTATAGACTTAAGAAAATAAACACTAAAGATTGTATTCTCTTAAGGTCTATTTACACACTCAGGATGATAACTATAACAATAACGAATATAAAAGACTATAAAGTCCATACATACATACATATATACACATACATACACATACACACACACACATATATATATATATATATATATATATATATATATATATATATATATATATATATATATATATATATATATATATATATATATATATACAGGGAGTGCAGAATTATTAGGCAAATGAGTATTTTGACCACATCATCCTCGTTATGCATGTTGTCTTACTCCAAGCTGTATAGGCTGGAAAGCCTACTACCAATTAAGCATATTAGGTGATGTGCATCTCTGTAATGAGAAGGGGTGTGGTCTAATGACATCAACACCCTATATCAGGTGTGCATAATTATTAGGCAACTTCCTTTCCTTTGGCAAAATGGGTCAAAAGAAGGACTTGACAGGCTCAGAAAAGTCAAAAATAGTGAGATATATTGCAGAGGGATGCAGGAGTCTTAAAATAGCCAAGCTTCTGAAGCGTGATCATCGAACAATCAAGCGTTTCATTCAAAATAGTCAACAGGGTCGCAAGAAGCGTGTGGAAAAACCAAGGCGCAAAATAACTGCCCGTGAACTGAGAAAAGTCAAGCGTGCAGCTGCCAAGATGCCACTTGCCACCAGTTTGGCCATATTTCAGAGCTGCAACATCACTGGAGTGCCCAAAAGCACAAGGTGTGCAATACTCAGAGACATGGCCAAGGTAAGAAAGGCAGAAAGTCGACCACCACTGAACAAGACACACAAGCTGAAACGTCAAGACTGGCCCAAGAAATATCTCAAGACTGATTTTTCTAAGGTTTTATGGACTGATGAAATGAGAGTGAGTCTTGATGGGCCAGATGGATGGGCCCGTGGCTGGATTGGTAAAGGGCAGAGAGCTCCAGTCCGACTCAGACGCCAGCAAGGTGGAGGTGGAGTACTGGTTTGGGCTGGTATCATCAAAGATGAGCTTGTGGGGCCTTTTCGGGTTGAGGATGGAGTCAAGCTCAACTCCCAGTCCTACTGCCAGTTTCTGGAAGACACCTTCTTCAAGCAGTGGTACAGGAAGAAGTCTGCATCCTTCAAGAAAAACATGATTTTCATGCAGGACAATGCTCCATCACACGCGTCCAAGTACTCCACAGCATGGCTGGCAAGAAAGGGTATAAAAGAAGAAAATCTAATGATATGGCCTCCTTGTTCACCTGATCTGAACCCCATTGAGAACCTGTGGTCCATCATCAAATGTGCGATTTACAAGGAGGGAAAACAGTACACCTCTCTGAACAGTGTCTGGGAGGCTGTGGTTGCTGCTGCACGCAATGTTGATGGTGAACAGATCAAAACACTGACAGAATCCATGGATGGCAGGCTTTTGAGTGTCCTTGCAAAGAAAGGTGGTTATATTGGTCACTGATTTGTTTTTGTTTGGTTTTTGAATGTCAGAAATGTATATTTGTGAATGTTGAGATGTTATATTGGTTTCACTGGTAAAAATAAATAATTGAAATGGGCATAAATTTGTTTTTTGTTAAGTTGCCTAATAATTATGCACAGTAATAGTCACCTGCACACACAGATAGCCGCCTAAAATAGCTAAAACTAAAAACTAAAAACAAAAACTTCCAAAAATATTCAGCTTTGATATTAATGAGTTTTTTGTGTTCATTGAGAACATGGTTGTTGTTCAATAATAAAATTAATCCTCAAAAATACAACTTGCCTAATAATTCTGCACTCCCTGTATATATATATATATATATATATATATATATATATATATATATATATATATATATATATATATATGTGTGTGTGTGTGTGTATGTATACACACACACACACACACACACACACACACACACACACACACACACACACACACACACACATTGTATTTTGTACCTATTTTGTAATCCATTATATCCCTTTCTATCAAAGTTATATTGACATTATCACAATGAATTTGTTCTGACAGTTTAACTCTGTCATAAATAAAATAATAGTGTATAAATAAACACATCTACACAAGGGGTAAAATATAAATTTACGAGGCATTTAACTCAATGAAAAAAAGGCTACAGTAATAGCTTTTTCATTTGAGAGAGTATTAAACTTGTTTAATAGCTTTAAATATAGCTAAGGGGTTTACATGGATGTTGATGTGGGACAATTTGCTGTAAAACTGAGAGAATAACTATGAGTAGTTACAGTCACAAAAGATATGCTCAGTTTCAATGTCATTCTTACAAAATTGGCACAAAAAACATCAAATTGATCAAATATCAAAACTATTATATAACATTATATAACAAAATTTCAAACGAATGGCATTTATACACAGCCCAAGTACACATTTCCAAGCAGAAAACCTCTCAAAAGTTGATCAAATAACAAATATGGAGTTGAGAATGAAGATACATTTCTGTTGACAGTTTGTGGTTGAGCCGCAGGTGTGAGCTGCAGCTGCGGTTCCTCTGCTCTGAGAACACCTGAGGGAAACTCAATTCACACACACATACACAATCCCTTTGATGTTAAGCCGTTTGAAAAGAAAAAATATTTATCTCAAAATATAATAGAAAATAATAAAACATGCAAATGAGGTGGCCAAGTGTAAAAAATGTTACTAAAAAGTCAAGTTTGTTATGAGAGAAGCACAGATACAGGCAACTTCTTTGATATTTTGTTATGTAATGCAGTGTTTCCCAATCTTTTTTCAGTCATGGCACCCTTTGAGAATTTTCTAAATTTTCTGCGCATACGTTACGCTAGGGGTCTACAGATCGCTCACGGTTTGGTTTGTATCACTGTTTTAGGCTCACGGTTTCAGTACAGTTCGGTATTTACTATATGTTCAGGGGAAAAAGACTACGGACAAATAAAAATAAAGAAAATTAGAACAATTAACTTAAATACAAGCAGCAGCACGAGCAAAGATACTAATAAAATAAACAATGCTTTTCAGGTAGGTGTAAAATTAGTTTTTAGGTAGAAAAATGTAATAAAGTAATCAAATGTAAAATATTTGTTTATTTTACATTTGATTATTTAACTGTTTAAATTAAAAAATAATCCTTATTAAACTTACAAAAGCTATTCACTCAAGAGCAGTGAGTGATGTCTTTATCTTTTGTTTGACAGACAGCAGTAAAGGCTACTGCCCCTTTAAGAGCTAATGGAAGGATAGTCGTCGTCTTTCCCGACTGTATAAAGTTCACTTAAGGCATATTCAGACTGTCTGCTTAGATACTCATCAAGATGGACATGTTGACATACTTTCTGTGTGAGTTTGTCCGTCGAGCACAAGATTTGAAAGAGAACTTGCGCACTGTGAGACGTGTGCACGCTTTGGACTGGTGCACAGAGATCATCTCACAGCGTGCAAATTCTCACTCGCGTCTTCTAGCACTACATACGGGTGATGATGAAAAAATGACTAATCATATCGGACATACGGCAGTCATGCATTGAACTTTTTTTTTTTTTTTTTTTTTTTTACAAAGTGACCGTTTTGCCAACATTTTTCTTTTATTATCGCTTTCGTTTTATTGTGTATAACTGAGGAGCCAGCCTGTGTATCCATCGACAGAAACATACATAAAGCATTATTTTCAAATTACAACCAAGGGGGTAATCTAGCACTCGAAAAGCGACCTTACCCTATGGGTCCTACCACCCATAGGGTAAGGTACCCATAAGGTACCACCCATTGCTAACCAAGCCATCACCTTCACCATGTAGAAATTAGTAAATGTTAACAACTGACCGATTTCAGCCGCAGCTTTAGCAGCATAGAGGGTGGGCTTTAGATTCTAGAGAGCATTTTGATTGGACAGAAGATTTGACGAGAAAGTGAAGTCTGCGATGATGTCATCAAAATCTGAGATTCGTTTAACGGAAGTGAGAGACTGTAAATTTTGAATGCATATTTCCTAAATGCAAATTGTCATTGTTTTGGAACATACCAGCTTATTCATAACTTTAAGGCTAACACAGTCATTCATACATTTTACAAAACATACATTTTGATTTCAGTGGGCCTTTAAGTGCGTCCCGGCACCTTTTACATGGCACCCCTGCTCACGTCAGGCGGTACCCCGGTTGGCAAACACTGATCTAATGCCTCCCAGAGAAAATATACAGCCTTTAAAGGCACTCATTCTCCTGATGTTTAACAATTTCCTTTCCTTAAAGGGAAGTTCACCTAAAAATGTTAAATGTTTTGCTCACCCTCAAGTTATTCCAAACCTGTTTGTTTCTTTCTTCTGTTGAACACAAAAAAATATATTTTGAAGAATGTTGGTAACCAGGCAGTTTACCATTGACTAACTTCCATGGTATTTTTTTCTTCATGCTATGAAGTCAATGGGTACCGTCGCTTTAAAAACAGCCTTTCGTTCACAATGCAATAGCAGCAAGGTTTTGGCAAAATTGTCATAGCAGCATATAGTTTATAACTGACTTTCTCACTCAATCGCCTTAAGTTACAGTGTTTAAATGTTACTGCAGACAATTTATTAAAAAAAAAAAAAAAAAAAGGTTCAATGACTTTTAGAACCCTGGTTCTTGGCTCAATTTTAAAAAACCATTTATTCCAAAAAGGTTCTATATAAAATGCATTAAATGATTGCATTATACTTTTATGTTTAACAGTTAAACATTTTTCTAGTGATATAAATGTTTACATTTTAGTGATGAAGTATGTTTGTTTAATTAAAAATGAAACTGAATTAATACAAAATGTATTCATTAAAACTAAATCCATAAATTGATCTCATAATGGGAACCCCTATAAAAGGCTCGATATATGATGTGCCTGACAGAACCTGTTAAGCTTCTATAGAAGCTTTTCTTCTAGTGTGTAATATATCATTTTATTACATCGCTCTTTTAATATTTTACTGGTCAATCACGACATTCTCTGGTCATATAACGGACCGCCGTTCTACGTAACTGATTTCATTTCAAATAATAAAATAATTTTCAAATTCAACAACTTTTTTCTTTGCAAAGATGAAAGAGCGACTGCTTGATATCACTCCCACAGGCACATGAGAGGGAAAATCATCTAATAAGATGTATGTATATGATTAAATACATCCAGCCGACTGCTTCCTGGATATTTTGCACTGGCATGCACTAAAATATACAGACAGACCGCAGACAAAATCACCTCTGTGCCTCACCTCTTACACACAGACAAACTTCCTCTTCCACATTTATTATCCGACAGCATTTTTGTATCATCAGAGGAGTCATCAAGATTCATAATGCATGGATTTTTCAGTCTCAAGTTCCATTTAATGCACAAGAACCTCAATATGTTACTCTTTTTAAAGATTTATCACATACAAGCGCAGAAATTGCAGAAATATGCTCAATGTTAAGGATAAAAAGTAAAAATGGCATGAAACGTGACCACCAGACATGATTAGAGCTCAATTCCTCCTTGTTCATATTCAGATCCTGATGAGCAATGCTGAGTACACGCTTCTGCATTTTATGATCATATTAATAAACTATAGACAATGATAAAGACTGAGCAGCAACCACACGTCATTCCCAACACAAACCCATTTCCGACCCTGGAAATATGATATAATGGGAAAGACATGCACATTTATTCACTATTCACACACTTAAACAGATAATGCTGCAGTATCAGTAAAAGAGGAAGCATACATGGTGCGCTTTCATATTGCTTATCTGCAAAAGAGTTTTTCGAGAAAATTATAGTGGGTTTATAATGTCTTTGCTTTTCTGAAAAAGTTGCTTTGTGCAAGATGCTTTATGCTTCTCTTAAAGTATCATTCAACCAAATGACAAAGGCATTGTATGTATTGCATCCCCCAAATGATCAGGATTTAAATATGAACTCCACTCACATCTAAACATTTGCAAGTCAAATGTAAGGGAAGAAAAGTCTAAAGCTGTGCTGAAAATCAGAGTCACCAGACATCCGGCTGACTATAAACTTCACTATATGCTAAAAAACTGAATCATGGAAAAAGAAGAAGTCCATCGGGACATCAATTTCATACGGCCAGTTGAATCATTAGCGGTCGCACACGTTGACTAATCCAGAGCTGAACATGAATAGACTGATCATTCGCCATCATCTGTCTATCAGGCCAAATAACTCATGTTTATTTCCCTTTTTATCCTTTTACATTTTAACAGAGTGGCCTACATTAAATGTTTGTATTGTGTCTGTGCCAAGAACACTTTGTAATTGTGTTATGTCTTTCAAGAGTGAGTTTGTCTCTATGTTTGAAGAGTTTGTGTGGGGAAAGAGAGTTTTACCTGCTCATATCTGAGTGTTGAGATCAGTGATACGGCTGAACACCGAGGCATGCTATAACATGAGCAGTTATTGAAGAGGTTATAAATGATCAACGATTTAATGGTTATTTGGAAATAATAAAGAAATAGAATCCTTCAGAAAATATAGGCCTATGTACACACACACACACACACACACACACACACACACACACACACACACACACACACACACACACACACAAAGGTCTCATCTGGTAATAAACTAACATGAACTAAAAGTGAACAATATAGCTTACTTTTGCAACATTTATTAATATTTGTTAATGTAGTTAATAAAAATACAGTTGCTCATATTAGTTCACAGAGCATTAAATAATATTAACAAATACAACTTTTGATCTTAAAAATGTTTTAGCAAATGTTGAAATTAATATTTAAGATAAATCAATGCATAAATGCTGTAGAAATTGTGTTCATGCTTAGTTGATGTTAACTAATATAGTTGTTAACAAATTAAACCTTATTGCTAAGGGTGAACTATATATATATATATATATATATATATATATATATATATATATATATATATATATATATATATATATATATATATATATATATGCCTATATATATATTGAAGGATTCTGCAAATTGTGTAATTTAAGTTTATCAGTTAAAATCTGTGACACTGATCAAGTGAATTTTTCAGTTCAACTTTTCACTCAAATAGTTGAGCTAAAAATATAATAATGTAAATAGCCTATTATTAAACCACTGCAACATATAATGCAAAATAGAAGAGTTTTGAAGCTTGTTTCCGTCACAGAATAAACCAATTTACTCACATTTTTCTCCCAATTAATTCGAGATGATATAAAAGAAATGCGAGTTATAAAGGCTTTTCTGAAATTAAAAATTCTGATTTTATAACGCGCAAATGTGCTTTTATATCAAGCAATTCTGAGGTGGGAAATTTTCAAGTTTTTTTTAATTCAGTGGCAGAAACAAGCTTCCATAACTTTTCGACTTCGCTGCATACTGCAAACAGTTCCACAGTTAATGTAGTTCTTAGAAATTGTTCTTAATTTAAAACCATGCGTTTAAAAGTTAATTGTGTACATTGCTTTTGACGGTAGTTGCTACACTTGTAGGCTACATTTAGCCTTTCCTTGATAATTATATTAGTACATTTTTTGCAACAGAGCAGTGTCCATTTTTTTCACGTTATATATTAATGCATTAAATGTTCAAAATCTGCGCTGGATACCAAAACCAACTCTATAGAAACGTTTGGGATACAAAACCCATAAATCCCCGTGACCTACCGAGAGCTTCTCTCCGCTCCCCACTCTACTAGATCTTCCGGGAAACCTTCATTGGTGAAATAGGACTCTACTGTTTCCATAGAGACATAGAAAAACATGTCATTTTCATTACCAAATTTGGAAAACGGAAGTCCAATGCGTGGCGCGCAAATACGCAGTGACGTCAGACGCTTTACGTTGCGTCCCAGGCGTAGAGAGAAACGTTCCGACCGTGACTGACAACAACCTACAACCTACTAGGTATCGACAAATCGTTGTGGGTGAAGCTCGTTGCACAGAAACCATATAAATATAAGAATCGCGAATATCAGGGAAAGGATCATGTCAAATAATAGACATGGGTGAATGTTTATTTTTATTCCTCGCAGACACTGCATGCAAATGAAAGAATGTGCTCAAATGAGAGCTTCAAATGTGTTTTTTAACCAAAAAAAAAAAAAAAAAAGGAGAAGCCTCATTCTGATATAAAAGAAAAGAAACAACCTTCCACAAATTTGCTAATCGTAATATTAATTCTTTGTTTATTAGAAACATGCCAGACCACAGAAAAGGAAGCAGAAAAAAAGCAATGATTTTTTTTGCCACCATGGTCAGGATTACATTTTTTTGACAATACCAAAAAAACAGTTAGTCACACAATTAGACATGGTGTAACGGACTGCACTGTACATCACCACATCAACTGATACAGTTACATGTACCTACTGGTACAAAAGTGCATGAAAGCATGTCTTTCACAGGATGAACAACATATTCAACAATGTCAACATCTGGAAGAAACAAATAGTGACTATAGTGGCTTCACTGGATGTAGAGATCACATTACATCTACTGCACAGCATTCACTATATAGCCTATAATTTGTGTGTGTGTGTGTGTGTAAATGTTGAACATGTCATACTCATTTATTAAAGCATTATTCTGAGGGGTTTTCGCTTTCATCCTCAGAATATCACACTCTTAAAAATAAAGGTTCTTATCCATGAAGAACCTTTAACATCCACGGAACCTTTCCATTGCACGAAAGTTCTATACATTATTCAAATGTTCTACACACTCTTTGGGAAAACTAAAAAAGTTCTACTGTTCTACCTTTTGGAACCTTTATTTTTAAGAGTGATGTCCCAGAACCTTCATAAAGTCTTCAAGATTTCTTTGGCTGCATTAGGTTTGCCCTCTTTGCCAGTGTCATGCTTCTCCACATCTGCACTGTTGAAGCTGAAGACGGGCACAGCGTTGGTGCTGCTGCAGGTGGGGCTGCATGTAGGCGAGCTGAGAGGTTCTAGCCCGCCGCCCATTGACATGTACAGGGTTTCCCATTCACTCAGGCCCAGAGAGCTGGTGAGGTCGATATCTGGCACTAACAGATCCATGTCATCGCCGCTGTCTATCACGTTGCTAATGTCTTCCATGGACACATCCCTCATATCGATGTACGGTTCTGCCTCAGCGGCGCACAGTTCGGCACTGGAACACAGAAGGACGTCAGAGTCCCCAAAGATCGCAGTGCTGGTGGGGTCAGCCTGCTGAGGGGAGGCGGTGGGAGCTGGAGTCTGCTCGTCCTGGGCTGGGGTTTGTTCCTCGGTCTCCGCCGCCCTCTCCTCCGTGAGTTTACAGTGGGGTTCGTGAGCAGAAAGGATGAGTTCGAGCCGTTCTTTCTCCTTTAACAGATTGGCAATCTCGGACTGCAGAGCTGCTTTGTCCTCCTCGAGATTATCGGTTTCCTGGACATATGCAGGTTATAGTCATATCATGCACAAAGTCATATTTTCTGGATGAGATTACAGTGATTTGTTAACTTACAGCTTGGAGACTGTTGGTTAGTTCTCGCCTACGATTTCGACACTTGGCGGCTGCGAGTTTATTTCTTTCTCTTCTGATTTTCTTCCTCTCCTCTTCTTCTGGAGAAAGCTGAAAGGAAAAAAACATTCATATAGGCAATTATTGCTAAATGCAGGTTGTAAATGTTTATTTAATGGCTAATGCCGACATATATCTGTGGTTTATAAACATAATTGGGTGACAGCTAATGTACACAAAATCCATATTTTATGCATATAATTTATTTAAAAATTAAGGTTACAATGCCAAAGATTTGATTTTAGTAACCTTTTAAATGAACATTTCTTAAAAGAGCCATTTTTTTCTTTATGTATAGAACATTCCAGTCTCTTAAGAACCATTTTCAACTATAAAGAATCTTTTGTTCATTGGAAAGGTTCCATCGATGTTAAAGATTCTTCATGGAACCGTAGATGCCAATGAATAACCTTTATTTCTAGAGTTATTATTATTATTTTTTTTAATTAAAGGTAGTTGGATGTAAATACATGTTGAAGTGTTTTCTACAGTCAGTTGAATGTGGAATGCTCCAGAAAGACCAGTTGCATTTAAACACAAATCAATAGCCTATGCAAAGCTTAGAGGTAACAGCTTAAAACAACATGTATTTACCTGATCTTTCACCCCCTTTCTCCGGCCAGTGAAGGTCTTTCGAGCCGGTTTGGCATCTGTGGAGTGAGATGAGCTCTGTGGTTTGTCGTGTCTACAGGGCGACACTGAAGAGATGTCAGTCGACAGGACCATCCACTTGAGATCTGGAGCTGAAGCAACAGCAGTGACCGTTGGAACAAAGGGAGCATCAGCATCCTTCAGAATACCGGTCTTCTGAGAATTAAATGAAAATGTGTCCATCATTTATATTTCATAGCAAAACTGCATTTTAGTACAAATTGCATCAAAAATGTCAAGAAATATTAGATCATCAAATAAGCATGCATAATTAATCACATAGTCCATTTAGGTTAGATTCTAGGTAAACATGCAATTGATTACCTGCGTATCCTTCATGTCAGCAGCTGGTGTGTGCAGCAGCTGTTCTGCAGACACCTGAGAAACACTCGCGGTTTTAGGCATCACTTATAGCTCGCTCCAGGAGATGCTGGGAACCAGATCAATATGTGACTAATGTCAACAAATGCTATTCTGCAGGTTTTTCTCTCTCTCTCTTTCAAAATCTAGATTGAGGTTACTACGCTAGGAGGCACCAGCCATCAACGCTGCTTCTCTTTATAGTGAGGCAGATTTTTATGAATGAAATCTGTGAGACTGTACCACTGATCCGGAGGGGAGACAGTCAAGCACGAGCCAAATATAAATATATATATATAAATACGGCATTTCACAAAAATCCCTGGTACTCATTTTAATTTAACATTTTATGCATTCAAATAAAGTGTAAGTGTAATAGCCATACGTAAACTCATGTTATTTGGTTAAGTAAGGCTAACGTTGCAGCTTTCACGTGAATGAACATACGTCATTTTACGTGCCTTGCTTGCAGTCTGTTTTTTGCATTCCTCTGAGGTTATGATTTATGCATATAATAGAGATTTTCATGACTAATATCTTAAAGACGGTTCATCTGCAGGTGCGTGATTGTCTCACGAGGGATGTAATTATGAGGTATTGACAGTGCATTTGCCATCATCAATCGAGTATGCAAATTGACAAGAATTAAGCAATATAACTGATTGTTGTGATTCTCCAACCGCGCCCTTTCTATTAAAAAACCGTGATTTTTCGTATCCCATGTCAATTAGAATGATGGATCTCCCACTCAGAGAGCTCCAGCAACAACCCTGTCGCTAATGTGAGCAGCCAATCACAGAGCCGCGTGTCCTGACCATATTTGGCATATCCGGTGTGGAGCCTCTAGCTGCAGAGCTACTGCGGCACAGCCTATTTTTATCATATCACACTTAATTCAATGACATTCTTATGACGACATATTCGCCAAGCTCCCAAAATACCGAACTATGTGTTTTTAGCCCTTTTAATGAAAGTTGGCTATTTCATAACTGATATTATTCTGTATATCATGTTATGGATATGCACAAAAAAAAGGCTTTGTATGCATTGATGAACACTTGAACTGGAAGAAAACGGCGTTGTTCTTCTCCATAACCTGTGTGAAAATCTCTATTCATAGCTCAGATGAGGTAATCCTGCTTTCACATGAGGGCGCGTGAGCGGGGCCTCCCTTCTGTCCACTGGCCAAGTGCTTCCCGGCAGATCCGCCCCTGGTTTCTGATCTGTGAGCCTCATGAACGGAACAGGGCCGAGGCAGGAGGGTCATTCCGCGAAATCAACATTATTTAACAACGGAAACCTATCAACAACATTTTAGAAGTAGCCAGTTATTTTTTAAGTGCTATTTTAATTAAAACAAAATATTAATAAAATAATAAATTCCTGTAGGGCCTAACTTTTATTATTATTTGTCTTCTTTCACCATGACCTATTTTGAGTCCTGTGTTTCTAACTCATAATAATACATAAAAATGTATTAGTCTGAGATCACAGAGAGTGACAAAGAGAAGTTTGAAGAGAAGTTTGTCGGTGTAGGGCTCCTGAAACACAATGGCACAAAATGGCAGTTTCACTGTAAGGGGGCCTGCGGTGTATGGAGATCCTATAGAAATGGCTCATTCTAAGGTAATAATAAAAAAATAACGGTTCATTATGTAAGGTCTGTATAAACCACTGAAAAACATAGTTATGCATATTATAGGCTATGGATTTCTAGATTTTCATAAATACATTGTATCTTTAAAACAGTTTCTCAAGGAACTTTAAATAAGAGAACAAGCAAATGAAAGTACAACACACAAAATGTCTGCCAAAATGTATAAATGTAAATGTAAACACACACAAAACAGTAATTAAAAATTAAAAAATACGTTTTTTAACATCTTTTTTTGATGACACCATCTTTAGCATATTCTTCAAGGATATTCTTTTTTCAGCACTTTTTATTTATTATAGGCTATATGTTTGTCACAGTGTTATTAAACAATCACAAGGTTCTCTGTTAGCGGTAAACATCTAATTGTTTCCAATAGGATATGTGATGCCGGGAATAAAGTGTCTAAAAGCACATGACCTAGAGCTAGGAATGGCAAAATAAACTAAAATTGTCAACTGTGTTAAAAGGCAAAGTTATATAAACATAGCCTATGTGAAGTTTGAGATGACATAATGCAACTGTAAGTGTAACTGCTTAACACTTCAAGACATTCTTACTTTAAAAATAACCACATTTTCGAAGTGGAAAGGTATCTGTGGAATGACCCCGGAGCCAGTGCTCAGCAGTTGCATTTTCCAGTTAAATAAATAAATAAAGGTTGTTTATTTTTTTTTTTTTTTTTTTTTTGCTACACCTAAAATGTAGGCCTACATAATCAAAGCATTATGTTTATTTACTGTTAATATTGATAGAGGACTTTCGTTGTTGAAAGGCGAAACTTTTGCAGAGGCTCGGATTGTGTGTCAGTGACGTCAGTGGGAGGGTCGTCGCTATGACAACGCGGAAGATCAAACAAAAACACGAACGCAGAAGTAGGGCAGTCAAATGTGACATCACATGGGAACGCTGATTGAGCTGTTTTCGTTTGTTAATCAATAACAAACCACCTTCAGTCATGTTTACCGTGGCCAATGGCAGAACATTAGCCTGATAAAACAAGACAAAACAGAAGCAGTTTATTAACAATCCAAACATTAGCTATTGAAATTGAGTGGCCTCATTGCTTTGATTTCTCACAAAAATAAAATATTTTATTTATATTTATCTTTTATTATTATTATTATTATTATTATTATTGATAATATATAACGTATGTAGTACATGTTAAATGTAATGAACATGCGTTTTTTAAATGTTGGCTAGGCTATATGTGTAAAATCTTACATCATGTGATTATTTATTGGTCCAGTGATGCAATACACAAAGCGTACTCAGCATTTTATTAAAGGAATCCCTCGTTAAAGGTGCGAAGGCAGTTCAGTTCAATAGAAATCTGCGTGTCTGAATGCTACTTCTCCGTCATTGGACACGCCTTTCATTGCGGAAGGTACGAACATTACCCCAGGCAGTGAATGCCTTGTGTGTTCATGTGTGCTTCGTGGAAAAGTATGAAATCTAACAACATTATGTGCCAGCAGATGAACACTGTCTGAACGTGTATTTGAAAGTATTTGAGGTTATCAAGAAGTTTTAACTTGCATATCATTAAATTGTAAAATGTATTTATACAATATAATAATACCGTAGCATTAGAACTGATGATAGTATGATTAAATATGGTTGTGAACAACAACAAAAAAATGTTTTTAAAAACAATGAAGTCTTCTCGAAGTCTCTTTACATAATACTGTCGCTAGACTGCACAGAGTGTTTCCCATCAGCGCTCCGCCCGTTCAGGATGTTTCCATATAAGGTAAATGACGTCGTGGGATACCCTGCTATGGAAGGTCATGTATTCCACTCCGTTTTCGCTCAAAATTTTAATCTATCAACGTTTTTGCAAGCATTTTGTTATTTATGAACTTATACGTCTTTATTAATGAGGTATCGCTCGTGTAAACAGTAAAATGCGTTCCCGGAGATGTGTTTTCCTAACGTTTCTATGCAATCACTAGAAGTCCGTTGCTACGCCCTCTCTGACGTCAGTCGCAGACTCGCATATAAACCCCGCAGCCCTGAAGAGCGGCAGTCAAACTTTGGATACGAACGACAGACGAACGGAGAACTAACAGATTTCAAGGCCTTTAAACCGTTCTAACTTTCTGGATATACTAGCGCTGGATAGCTCTTGCTTCTCGACTTTTGACAGGATGATGTTTACCAGCCTTAACGCCGACGGTGACGCGTCTTCCCGGTGCAGCACGGCGTCGCCGAGCGGCGAGAGCGTCGGGTATTACCCGCTCAGCCAGAATCAGGTAAATTTGACGGCTATAATTATTGAGTTCACTGATGTAGAATTGTAACTCATCATAAAGGATGATTTATTGGTAGTTTATTTACTGTAGCTCGAGTTTAAATTATATTTTAGTCATATTATAAGGAATACGAATAAAAAAACGAATAGCCTTCCTATAAATAAAAATTAAACTAGGCTATATTACAATATCTTATAAATCAGTCATATGTAATATGTGCCATTACTGCCATATATTAAATGATTTCTTCTTTACATTTTAGGAGTTCACAGATCTGAGTGTCTCAAGTGCCTCTTTCGTGCCGACTGTCACGGCGATCTCTTCTTGCCCGGACCTGCAGTGGATGGTTCAGCCCATGATTTCATCCATTGCGCCATCCAACGGTGGAGCTCGAACTTACAACCCGAACCCTTACCCCAAAATGAGGGTCACTGGAACAAAGTCCAACAAGAGATCCCGAGCTGAACAGGTAAATAACGCATTGACTTTGTTTTTCGTGATTGACCAGCCAGTGAACGTACATTTGTGTGTAAGAAAAGTTCAGAAAGTAAAATGTCTGTGTTTTTGCTTCCATAGCTTTCTCCAGAGGAGGAAGAAAAGAAAAAAATCCGCAGGGAACGCAATAAGATGGCTGCTGCTAAATGCCGCAACCGTAGACGAGAGCTCACTGATACGCTGCAAGCTGTAAGTATTCCGCAGATCTCTGTTGCTTCGTGTATGCAAAGTATTGAAAGTCCAGTGTCTGACGGTACTTGCTTTTGTCTGTAACAGGAAACTGACCAACTTGAGGATGAGAAATCTGTTCTTCAAAACGACATCGCCAACCTGCTCAAAGAGAAGGAGAGGTTAGAGTTCATCCTCGCTGCACACAAACCCATCTGCAAGATCCCCGGGGACACGGTCGCCAGCTTCCCAGAGCCGTCCGTCTCGCCCATGATGGTCACCGATTCGGTCCCCGAAATCCACAGCGTCACTACCTCAGTAGTCTCCTCACCAAGCGCATCGGTTACAACCTCTTCCAGCAGCTCGCTGTTTTCCAGCACAACCTCCACCGACAGCTTCAGCTCCACGCTGAGGATCTCAGACCTGGAGCCCACCTTGGAGGAGTCTCTGGAGCTCTTGGCCAAAGCCGAGCTGGAGACGGCTCGCTCTGTCCCCGACGTGGACCTTTCTAACTCAATGTACACTCAAGACTGGGAGCCGCTCTACACACCCGCTAACAACGACCTGGAGCCCCTTTGCACACCTGTGGTCACCTGCACTCCGGCCTGCACCACCTATACGTCTTCCTTTATGTTCACCTACCCAGAAAACGACGTCTTCCCCAGCTGTGGGCCGACGCACCGGAGGGGCAGCAGCAGCAACGAGCATTCATCCGAGTCCTTGAACTCCCCAACCCTCCTCACTCTTTGAACATTTACTAAAGACACTTAGAATTTATATTTCTGTCACACAACTTGATCTAAAAAGGCATTGCAGGGCTATGGAACTGACTTTATCAAGCAATCATGATTGCTTCCTATATTTATCTGAACCATATATGCCTGCCAAATGTAGCAAGATAAGCATGGATTAACGGATTTTGCATTAATGATCTGGTTAATGTTAATAACAGTTTTTTTTTTTTTTTTTTTTTAGTTTACTGGTGCTAGATTTCAATTGTTGTATTAGTGTGTTCTGAGCAATAGAGAACTAATATGTTTTGACTTTACGGTTGATTTTCTGAATGTGTGAATTTTATTTACTCAAATGTGTGCTGCCTAACCATTGTATTAAATGGTCTAACGTCCAAGTATGAAGTTTTCTGTGAAAACGTAGTCTCTTTAATTTATGGGATTTTTATTTTTGTACTGAAATGTGAACTTGCGAATTGTTTGCAAAACTAGAAACAATAAATATTAAATGTGTACAAAAATGATTTGCTTGTGTGACTGTGAGCTCACTTCATGTGACGGTATCAAATCTTCATGTTGCGATAATCGCTGAAGCTTTTATCATGGTATATCAATAAGTTGTGAAAAAAAGTGTCATACTCTTGACAGGGTTAATACGCTTTATTTTTTAAATATTACAAAAATAAGAAAAGTAACCATTTACCATAAGGTCTACTTATTTAACATGAGTTATTGCATTACCTAATCTACATTTGTTATAAGTTGTTATTCTTAACTTTAAAATACAACTGATCATTGTTAGTTCATGTCAGCTGAGGTCCATTAAATAAGTTACAACTTTTGATTTTAATAATGCGTTATAAAACATTAACTAAGCTTAATAAATGCTTTATAAATATTATTTATTATCAGTTTATGTTAACTAATGAAATTTTATACTTCATGCAGACAGCGGTGTGGTGCATTTTAAACAGTAGATATTCTTAAAATGCATTCTAAAAATGTAAATAATTAGAAATAAATAATTTATATTATACCATATTTATATTTATACCATAACGGTATGTTGAAGTGCCCACGTTAACAATATGTTTAGTATCGTGATATATCTTATTACCGTAACCTGCACATTTCCAATCACAGACAAGATTTATTGAAAAAATATTTCAACTGCACTAAACGTTTGGGGTCAGTAAGATTTTAAATATTTGATTTAAAGAAATAAATGCTTTTATATCTAGCAAGGATTGATTAATTGATGAAAAGAGACACTAAAGATATTTATAATATTCTAGAAAAGTGCATCACAGTTTCTACAAAAAAATATAAAGGAGTAAAACAGTTTTCAAAAGTCATCTTTTGCATCACAGGAACATTTTTAATAAAAATTAAATAAATATATTTCAATGCAGTAATATTTCACAATATTACTGACTTTATTTTTGATCAAATAGATGCATCCTTAGTGAGTAGAAAATACTTATTAAAAAAAAAAAAAACTTTTGTTTTGAACCCAAATTTTTGACCAGTAGTGTGTCTGTCAGACTAGTATCACAATCTTTTCATAGTCATACTTTGGCCTCATAATGAGCTACGCCCTTTAAACCACACCTTAATGGTGAATGGGCATCAAGATAATGTCCTATTAATGTTTAATCTGTGCTTTTGTGTTCTGCTCTGGTTCAGACGTAAGTAGTACTGATAAACATCAAATCAATGAATCTCAATAATTCCTGTGTCAAGATTCATTTAAACCTATAACCAGAGTCCATTACGATTAGTTTGCATTATTTTATCTACAGTGTTATATTTCAGCCCAATGAAACTGCAGCGGAAATGATGTTGTTCATGTGCGTAAGAGACCGTGACGCAACCACGCCATCACGCAGAAGTCACTTCCTTCCCTTTTCACGCTTATCGCGGTCGCACATAACAATAAGTGACTGTTGAACCTCAAGAACATGAGGAACTTCTTCCTTTCTATGAGCTGCTTTTTATGCTGATTTACGTCATAGTGGCTATTAAAATGATACTTCATAATGTATAGTATATAAAAACAAGGGATGAAGAGATACTGACGGGAAAAAGGCAGTTGCAAAAGACTAAATAAAATGTTAAACATTGGTAAGGCTCCAAGCGCTGTGTATCTCCAGCAGCAGACACAGCCAGTCAGTGAGATTATGGCCCTGACGTGAAATCACGTAGTATGTAATAATTCCCTGTCTATTAATACAATTGGCAGATCCCAGAGAGAGGCAGAGACAGAAATAGCAGGTGCGCTGGCTTCACCATCAGCATCAACAGCAGTAAAATTAGAACACGGTGACGCCGACCTGCGTCGATGCTGCAGCCCAGGGGAGGAAACAGACAGGCAGCGTATGCTGGAGAAAAAAGCAGGAGAATAGGGAAAAAAAGCAGAGAGAATCCAGGCTAAAGATAGCCCATAATGCACTGTTCCCTCACTGATAGAGACACACAGTTGGATCGCCGCCATTTTCTGCATCATCTGGTGGATAATTACCAAGCTAAGGCACAAGCAGATTGGCTGACTGTTTAGATACAGACACATATATACAGCTGCTATAGGGTCTCCACTTATAGATGTCACAATCCTTTTACACTAGACAACCCTTCACCCAGAGATCATAATACAGTAATAAGTATGAGCAGCTGTCTGTATATAATTGCATAACATCAGGCTTGTGCATGAACTAATGTCCACAAAGGCTTGGCTTTAAAGCAAGGACCTATTTCGTTGATTTTCAGTATGTAAGCAATGCTCAATATCATACAGATTTGACTGATGCTCAAATCTTCAAATAAGTTAAGTCAAATGTCAGCTGAGCAGGACGCCAATATGGTGTAAATGACAAAACCTCTCCCAAGGAGATCAAAAATAAAGAATTTTTTTATATATATTGCAAATTTTAGCTTTAACTGAATGACTTTCTCATAAACTGATGTTCAAGGGTATTTATATGAGGGCATTTTTCTAACCATAATAGAGTATAGCATAGTTTACCATAATAGTGCAGTCAATTATTTCGTATACATAAATTTAATTCATTAAATGAAAAAAACAAAAACAAAACTACATTATAGATTTTACTTATTCAATCAACAAATAAAAAAAGTAACTAATAATGTTCAAGGGTCAAGATCTGGGTACTGATACATGTAATCTGGATATACTTATTAAAATACTCGTAATCAGATACATGATCACGTTATTCTCACAATATTAGTAATAAATACAATTAAGTTCATGGTTCTTTGATGTCTGTCTTTTTGAAATCTATATTTTTAAAATATTTGTAGTGTTTTGTGTTGATAGTTTTTATTTTAAAATATTTTGTTGTGTTTTGAATTTTTTTTAATGATTTATACTTAATAGCCCCCCCCCCCTAATTAAACTCACAAACCCTGACATAATTTAATACTATTTAATGCACTTCATGTTGCTGATAACAAAGAAAGGCATATATATATATATATATATATATATATATATATATATATATATATATATATATATATATATATATATATATATATATATATATATATGTGTGTGTGTGTGTGTGTGTACTTTATATACATATTTTATCCTATTCAAATAAACGAGTTAGGTCAAAAGTAATCTAAAAGTAATCAGATTATATTATCGTAAAAGTGTCGTGTTGTTTGGAAACAGTAATCAATGGAAGCTTGTTTCCGCCCAAAATAAAACGTTTTAAAAGATAATTGTGACTTCTTAATCACACAACTGTGAGTTTCTATCTCGCAATTACGAGAAAAAAGTAAGAATATAAAGTCAGAATTGAGAGTTTTAAAGTTATAAACGTGCAATTCTGAGAAAAAGTCTGTATTTTTCCCTCTGAACTGCGCTTTATAACTTTATAACACAATTCTGAGGGAAAAACAAGCAATTCTAAGATAAAAAGTCGCAATTTGCAATTACCTTTATTATTTTTTATTTTGTGGCGGGAACATAAGCTTCCATAGTACGCTAACCGTCTACAAATTGTACCCAGCACTGTTCATAGATTAGATTTTTTTAAAAAAAAATCATATATTTTAATAAACCACTTTAACTTTGTTGGCAGTGTTGTTTTCATGCTCGGTGCATGTTTTTAAAGTTTAATTTATTTTATATATATATATATATATATATATATATATATATATATATATATATATATATATATATATATATATATATATATATATATATATATATTAGATAATTTTTACACTAGGGCTACATATGAGCAACAGCACTCACCTCAAAAGTTCCCAGCTAAGTTACAGTAACTGCTGATGCGATAAATACATGACCAGACAGACCTGGAATAAAATAGAATAGAGCAAAATATGTTAAAAAAATATACATAAAAAGGACTTCATGAGCATTATTTTGTCTTCCTCGATTCTGACACATACGAGGGCATTTGGCCTTGAGTCCGTGCACATTTCAGACCTTGCGTCAGAATCCATAACATGTCAAAAAGTACAAGCAATTAGTACAAGTACAAACATTTTTATCTGTGCAACGTGTTCTAGAGACGTCTGCGCGACACCCTGGATCTCCACGAGCTGGCGCTCTCGACACACAGAGCCTCGCAGAGGCAGTGCGCGTGCGCAAAATTGAAGCGTGCGCATGCGCAGTGCGCACCTCGACCCGGGCCTGCAGTAGTGGAGCGATCAGCTCGTCATGGCGCGGTTCCGTCTGTTCTCGCTCTCTATCTCGCTCTTGTTTGTCGTTCATTCCGTCGTGTCGATTTCATTCTACCTGCCGGTGCGCAGCAGAAAGTGTCTGCGGGAGGAGATCCACAAAGACGTGCTCGTTACCGGAGAATACGATATCAGCGAGCAGCCGAACACGAAAACCAACCTGAAGGTGACGTCACGCGACACATCTACAGGATTAGCGATTTAAATATTCACACAAACAAATGTTACTCTTATAAGAACCTATTCCATTACGGTTGACTGAGGTTTTCAGTTAATCTGTGATGATTGTGGCGGTTCTGTGAGTTTAAAACTCAAGGCCTTGTGTTAGTGCTACATGGCGCTTCCTGGTTGGACGGTGATTTCGTGGTTTAATTAACTTCATTTTTAGTAACATTAAGCTGGTTAATGACGTAGGTAAACGATATTAAGCCTTTATTTAGCTATATAAAGTGAGAAAATAATAAACGCGGATGTAGTAAGTGTGTTTACCTTGGATCTCATTCACTAGTTATAACACGTCAGTCTTACCTGTAACTTACTGCCATTTACAGAGAAAGTATTGAAGCTTATAATATACATGTCAGTGTACAAATGTTTAACTAAACTCGTTTAATCAGTGTAGCATTCGATTTAATTATGATATAATAACACATTGGTTGCCTTTCTGGCTTTTTGACCTTAACGTAACATAAAATAAACGTGTAGATGTATCATATATTTGTTTTCTGTTTGGCTTTGACTGAATGTCGCATGTTGTAACCCTGTTAGATCACAGACTCCTCTGGACACATCCTCTATGTGAAGGAAGATGCAACCAAAGGCAAGTTTGCCTTTACTACAGAGGACTACGACATGTTTGAGGTGTGCTTCGAGAGCAAGTCACCTATGGGTAAGTGTTTCACAAACCTGCAGACTTCTCCAACTCATGCACTTGATAAAAACATAGGCCCTTGGCTGACATATGTTCAGCTTAAAGTGGTACTATGATGGTAGATGAATTGAAAATCTGATTCTGAATTAGCTCTGATATGATGTATAATTTCAAAATGCACGATTGTTACATTTTTCTTTGTTTTAGGAACTGGAAGAGTTCCTGACCAACAGATCAACTTGGACATGAAGCATGGTGTTGAGGCCAAAAATTACGAAGAGGTTTGTTTGCATTGGTTTCTCATGCTTAACATGAGCTGATTTTTATTAGTTTTTTTTAAATATAATTTGTCTAGACTTCACTGCCATTCACCAAGGCTGCTTTAATCTACCAAAATATTACCACAGTTTAAAAGGACTTTTCCATTTTAGATATATATTTTTTAATGTAATTTATTCTTGTGATCAAAGCTGAATTTTCACCAGTGTCACACGATCCTTCTGAAATCATTCTAATATGATGATTTGCTGCTCAAGAGACATTTCTGGTAATCAATACCTATGCTTTCATTCAAAGCTGCAAATTTAACTTGAGCAAAACTGGAATATTGCATAAAACTTTTGAGAATAAAGCACATTTTTCATTCCACGGAGAACAAAATGGTCACTTCCTTGGAAATTGGCACAAAATATCACACATAAAAATGAATGTTGCTTTAATCTGGGAAGCCACTCTGGCTCTTTTTCCTCCATCATTAATGACTTGCGTCTCAGAGCGCACAGACGAAATGTTATCTTGCATTTGGATGCTGGATGTTTGTGAGACGCTTGTGGGAGGGAATTAAACCAAATCATTCTGGTGACAGACTCCGTTGAGGCGAAGTCACACAAGTAGTTTTTCTGTTTGGTAAATGTATGTCTTTTAGAATAAAGTTGTATATCTCAATTAAGCGCATACTTTGTTTGTGCATTTTCAGAATTTATGCACATCTTGGCATTTCATCCAGCATTTGTAATGCGATATATTAATGCACATAATAATAGGTGGATGGAAACAGTTGCTGCTTAATACTCTGAAAACTGAAACATTTTTCAGTATTCTTAAATGAATAGAAAGTTCAAAGAGCAGCATTTGTTTGAAATAGATGTTTTATAAAATTATAAATGTTAAATGTACTTTCACTTTTGATTAATTAAATGCATCCTTGCTGAATAAAAATAAAAAAGCATTTAAAGCCCCAACTTTTGAACGGTAGCGTACATTGCATTTGGAAATGATCTACACCTTATTTTACCGTCATATTTGTAGCTGTTGGTTTGAAGTCATTCTGATGGTGCCGCTTTTTGTCAGATTGCCAAGGTAGAGAAACTGAAGCCCCTGGAGGTGGAGCTCCGTCGGCTGGAGGATCTTTCTGAGTCTATTGTCAATGACTTTGCCTACATGAAGAAGAGAGAGGAGGAGATGAGAGATACTAACGGTAAGAACCAACCCACTGAAGTTTAGTTCCAGCTCTGAGCAAGATTGGAAAAATCAAGGGCTGCCCCCGACTAAAGCTTTTTATAGGCAACTATTAGTCGTTCATTCAAGCCTTTATTCGCATCGCATGTTTAAGTTCGCAATTTAAGTTCTTAAATGTATACTGGGGGAAAGATGCTAAACCATAATGAGCACTATACGCAAAACATAAAGCCTATTCCATGTTTAAATGCACTCAAAGCTTGCTGAAAAGCACAGGCAAAAGTAATGATTATGGAGACATTTTAATTATTAATTAATAAGCTAGTGTTATATGAGTCAGCGTCGGCTGCAGACTCTCATCTCTGCAGTGAAATGGATGCACCTTAAGAGACAAATGCACCTTTCATTCGGATTACATGATTAGAGCATATTCATTTTTTTATTTGAATTGGTTTGTTTAAAGGTAGACATTTCAAGCATATTTCTAATGTCTGTGAGGCAAGTAACCTATATTTTGAGTCTCGGTCCATTTTTTTGAAGCGCTCCTGTTCCCGGAGACCGAGACGTCAGAAAGCCCATCCTACAAAAGCACTGTGTTGTTGTTATTGTGAGTTTGTGCAAATAAAAATAGATCACAGTGTTTTGAATGATGTATAACTCTTATTTGTATGGCCAAAAAACGACGGTTAAAGTAGTAGTAGTAGTAATTAATTAAATATTTAATTAATTGTGCTGGCGCCTCATGTCAATGGCAGTAAGCGCACTATACTTTGACTTCCACTTTGCACAAACACTTGGATATGCGCCTAATAATCACTCATTTATCTAGGTTGGCGTTAAAGTGAGGGGCCATGTTCATTTGCTACTACTTGCATGTTTTAAATAAGCCCTATTTGAGGTTTATAGATAGGGGAACGTTTGGATTTCCTGCCTGAGATACTTTAATTACCACAATGACCCGCCGTTAACGATCTGTCCCTCATGGATTGACTGTCTGTCTTTTTCTGGCAAGTTTTTTTCTGCAAATAAACGACGAATCAAATTTAGTTCAACTAAGCCTTCTCGGTGATTATTAGGGGGCAGACCAACATAAAAGTGGCCTCTAAATGAACCATTATAGATGTACATGCAGTATTTTGTGTATGAATAGTTTCTGAAGTCCTGTCATGTTTTGCAGAGTCCACCAACACACGTGTGCTGTACTTCAGCATCTTCTCTATGTGCTGTCTGATCGGGCTGGCCACGTGGCAGGTCTTCTACCTGCGCCGTTTCTTCAAGGCCAAGAAGCTCATTGAGTAAAATCTGCCTGTACAATCAGGGACCCAGAACTACTTCCTGACATCAGAACCTCCGGCCCCTGACATTTGCTTTGCCTCGGCGATCCGTTCCGGTCGCCACAGGTGACCTGAAGTTACACATTTCGGGAGTTTATCGGGAGTGGACGTGCATCAGGGAAATCTCTGGGAAGCAATTGATTCTTGACGGCCAAATTGTCTTTCAGTGCGTGTACATTTTTGATACAAGCTTGCTCGGTATCATTTGGAAAACACCCTTTCAATATTTTTCGGCTTCAATTTTTGTTTTGTATTTATACTAAATGACAGCACAAGCCCCTATAACTGATAAAAGATGCGCTTCTGTGAGAGAAACCGTGTTCATCTGTCGTTCATTTGAATGTTTGTGTTAATAATTGCTGTAATTATTATTTGGAAGGATAGAATGATTGTGTCAGCCTTTAGTCACGAAGTTCTCATGGACTGATGAGTTTAGCTGTCTTTTAAACACAAGTGTAAAAGACTTGTGTTTGAAAATGCAGAGCCATTTTGTCAAAATGAAGTCCCACTCACTGCAAGTGAACAGAGCGAACGCACATCAGAGCTTCAGCTGACATATTCCATTCTGACTTTGAGAAATGTACTAATTTTTTTTTTTAAAGTAGTTTTATTTTTTGGGGGGGGGAATCTCTCATTTTAGTTTGTTCATGGGAAAGCCTGAGTTCATCTGTTATTAAAGTCTTTATTTGTTGATTGTTAGTCGTTGTTAGTTTCTCCACAGCCTGAATTCATGTTCAATCCAACAGAACTGCAGTGGGCTTGAGGTTAAAGATGTGTAAATGCCATCATCAACTCTGGTTTCTTTAATGGTTTGATTTGTTACAGGATCTCCCTATTTGACAGATCAAACTAGACTTTCAGTAATGGATTTGCTCTTCTTTTCGAATGCTTTTATGGAATAGTGGTTACACGTGTCCTGGGTGGAAGGTTTGAATCAGATTTATTATTTGCTACCAGTGATTTAATTCTTTGCTCCAGTGTTCAAACTTTTTCAACAGCAATGATTTTCTTCTGATTAATTTTGGTGAAAGTGGATTTCAGAAATATAATTGGCTTGTCATTCAATAAAAATTGTTAGTAAAGTATTATGAGTGTTTGTCAGTTATTAACGAATTAAGTTGTGATGTAAACTCAGACATGACTGGGAGAATCTGAATTTAATTAACTATATTAAAAAATAATCTTTGATAGGTGTATACTATTCTAACCAATATATCCACATGTTTTTAATAAAGATGAAAATTGTCAATAATAAAGCAATTTAACTGTTAAAAAAGTTCAGCATATATAATAATTACAGATACAGGCTTTATTTAGCCACATATCCGTATTAAAATGATAACACTGCATCATGCATAATATTCTAATAGGCTACTTGGTGGATACATTTTTGTGAGAACATCATAATGACATGAATAATATTAAAGCAATAAAATTACTTTTTGTTTTAATTGATTGCATTTGATTCCATAGAGTGTTAAATGTTTTCTTGATCATCATATTAGAATGATTTGTGAAGGATCACGTGACAATGAATAACTTTTCAGTAATGATGCTGAAAATTAAGATTTAATCACAGGAATAAATTAAATCTTAAAATAGATTTATTTTAAATTGTAATGAAATTTCACCATTTTTACTGTATTCTTGTGCATTTATGCTCCTTTTGTGAGCATAAGAGACTGTACTTAAAAAAACAACAACTTTTGAATGGCAATGTATAATAATCATACAGTATACAACACATAACAGTATACTGTATATTAAAATGGTAAATAGCATACAGTGTATTGTGCACAGTGTTCCAAAAGGCTACTTGTTAAATTTTACATGCAAAAAACTAATTTAATGTATTTAATCCCATTATAAAATAATACTTTTTTAAAGAATGCTATTGTATTAGCTGATTTCGATTAATATACATGTTCAGGCTATACATGTACATTTGCTATAAAAACATTAATTATATTATATTGAATCATAGAATCATACAATGAATGTTTTAATAGCAAATGCACATATGGAAATGTGATAATATTTGTTATTATTTATTTAGCATATTTTAATAGCAAATGTACATTTGGAAACGTGATAATATTTATTATTTTTTTATTTATTTAGCATGTTTTAATAGCAAATGTACCTTTGGAAACGTGATAATATAGCCTAGAAATCTAGACGCACCCTAGCAGCAGCAAATTTAATCTGCCCGCAAATGTCAAACATCTTGATGTGGGTCTGGCTTGTCAGGCTAGTGATAATATTCATTAGTATTTATTTATTTAGCAAATAATGTTGCTGGATATAATATATAGGTATTTACCACTGTAGGTATTTAGACTGTAAAAAAAAAAGGGTATTTGCATGATAGTAAGTGTTGATATGGATGGACGGTTGGTGGAGCTGTAACAACACAGTTCTGATCGCCGTTCAACCACAGAAGAAGAAGAAGCGCGGAGGACACACGACCGCTCACGACCCGGAGGAGCTTTCTGTGGTTCCGCGAGTGTTGAAGCTGTCAGTCTATGTGAGAAACTCGATCTGAATAAGCGTTTTACTGACACGCAAGTAAAAATGCCCGGCGCTGATAAAGAGACGGATCTGTCCGAGCGCATCGAGTCGTTTCTGTCCGAGCTGAAGCGCTGCGGAAGCGGGGCAGGATCCCTCCGGGGTTCCGCGGAAACTGCCCGAGAAACGAGCTCTTTACTCCGCAGAATCACCGCTCAGGCCCGCTGGAACAACGCCGGTGAGTGACAACACGAGTGTTGTTTCCATAGACTGTAAAACATGTGTTGGTCCAGATACTGGTTGTATTTTTCCCCCATTGCCGAATACAAAACATACTGATACATAAGCCCACAGCACATATCAACTACAACAATAACACTAATAAAAACAACTGCAAACAAATAAAATCTTGCTGTCCTATGACATCATTCATTGTGTATTTTTTAGTTTGTCACTGGGGATCCCGAGATATGACTATCCTCATATCTAAAATAAAATTAAGCTGTATTTGTTCATATAGAGATTCCAAATCTCACCATTTAAAAGCACACAAATATACAATCTCATAATAATTTTAATGTATGACAGACTTGCACTACACAGGTTGCACTTAATTGTATTTTCCTTTTTGAAGTGATTACAATCATATTTCAAGCAATTCAAACCATAATGGCGAAAAGCGCATCTGAAGCATCTCAGCTAAAGGAAATAATCCATTATTTATCGGCAAAACTTTAGTATTTGGCCGATAACGATCATATTAAAAAGGAACATATATCGTCCGATTGCGATATGGTGGCCGATATATTGTGCATCCATATATTATTATAATTTTTTACATTTAGCCTACTTTTACATTTTTAAAGGGTTGGTTCCGTGGTTTTTTCCTAGGCTTGGTTGTTTTTGTGGGGCGCAGTATAACATTTTTTTTAAACTGTATTTTCCTCATATTTGACCTTTATTCCACACCGCTGTCTCCACTGTCCTTTGAGCGGCTCGTTTGCTTCCTGCTTCTATGAAGCCCATCCCTCCGAAAAACGCAATGGTCTTAGATTGGTTAGATGGCCAAATGTAGTTTCCTGTATTTTTATTGGCTGAAGTGCCAAGCACAGGTTGTCCAGGAGCCACGCCCCTTTCCATTACGGGCAGAAGTCACATCTGTGGAGACTAGCGAGGGTTTATGATGTCACCAACCCAGGAAGAAGCTCGTTGTAGTCCAAACCGGACGTTTTTGTAGGCAATAAACTGCTGTAACTTTAAAAGACAATATCTCCGTTTGCATTGACCTTTCAGCGCTGTAACTTTGCAGATACTGTTTATGCTCAAGCAGCAACATTACACACTTACTAAAGTTATAAAAGGGAAATCGCATGCAACCTGCCCCTTTAAACATTTCCACAGACACCTTAGCACTCTCCGGACCCCGGTTTGAAAGCCCCTGGTTTACGGGATCTTAAAGTCTCTGGTGTCCTTTTTCAGGTGAGCTGATGGAGATCATACGGAAGGAGGGCAGGCGGATGACAGCAGCGCAGCCGTCCGAGACCACCGTCGGGAACATGGTCCGCAGGGTGCTGAAGATTATTCGAGAAGAATATGCGAGGTGAGACTCTCAGGCTGTGTCCAAAATAACCCGTATTCTATAATAATAGAACTTTTTCTAGTGCAGCTGTACAGCCAAACCAATCTCTTCCATTCATTTCCTATTATCACTGTAAAGCTGCTTTGAGAAAATCTGTATTGTAAAAAGCACTTTATAAATGAAGGTGACTTGACTTGATATATTAAACTTGAAGAAGCGAATGGCAAGTTGTATTTTAAAGTTGTACAATGTAACGTGTTCTTTAAAAATCACTCTGACAAACGAACAAATATGGCCAGCCAATAAACTGTCAGCATTTTGTCAACGTGAATGACAGATGAGAGTTATAATAGAGGGAGCCACTGGATAAGGAAAGCTTTTTGGTCTAATCTTTCTCCATCAGTTTGAATGCCTGAATATTTCTTGGATTTTCGTTTTTAAAGTCGGTTGTCTCTTTCTGAACTATCAAGTACTATGAGCCATTCCATCAAATCCCATCACAGATGACAGACTGTTAACTTTGCAGTACAAACATAATATTTGGAAAGATAATCACATAGCAGTTGTCACCTATTTGCTTACATTAGACCCCTATATTAGTAGCCGGGACAGGGGCCTATTCCACAAAACTGGGATAAGGGATTAAGCCAGGATTTCTTTGTGATCTTGTCATCTGTATGCAAAATTTAGTACAGTACTGTGGTGTAAATGTACCCTGAAGGCACACTCACACCAAAAACGATAACTGTATATTAGCGGATACATTTAGCCAGGATCACCAAGCTATCCCGGCTTAATCCCATATCCTAGTTTTGTGCAATAGGCCCAAGATTTCCCAGGAAACGTCATATTTACATAATCCGTCTGTTTTAATGTTAATGCATATTTGTAAATAAAGAAAATAAGGTCAGTCCACTGCTATATGCAGCTGAAGCCACAACAACTGATAATAAGGCGATCATCTGTAACCATGAGCACATCCGCGCTGAAGCACAACTCACATTATCATCAAAACAATATTCAGACAAGTAGTTGTTGTAGTTTTATGCTTCAACCGCTAGAGGGCATAGTGTAGCTTTAAAGAAATTTACAAGTATTATCATACAGGTTTATTATGAACGTGATACATACCAGAATGTAAATTTGTAGGTGAGCTGTGAATCCTCCTGTCCTCCTCAGGTCCAGAGGCAGCAGCGAGGAGGCGGATCAGCAGGAATCTCTGCACAAGCTGCTGACGTCCGGAGGGTCCAGCGAGGACAACTTCAGGCAACACTTCGCTCATCTCAAAGCCAACGTCATTGAAGCCATCAACGAGCTGCTGACCGAGCTGGGTGAGCCTCCAGTAGTGTAAGAAACGATATGTTCTGGTAATGACTGTATAATTGATGAACTGTGTGTGTTTATAGAGGGCACCACAGACAACATCTCCATGCAGGCGCTGGAACACATCCACTCCAACGAGGTCATCATGACCATCGGCCGCTCCAGGACGGTGGAAGCGTTCCTGAAGGACGCGGCGCGGAAACGCAAGTTCCATGTTATCGTGGCAGAGTGCGCGCCCTTCTGTCAGGTGAGTCCAGGCTTGCATTAGTTGTATTTTACTAAGATATCTCAATACTGGGAGAACAGAACAACACTCTCATTATACCTTGCAATAATGTTAAATCATTATTTAATATATAATATTTATATGTATTCTAATATAAAATAAAATATGTTTATAATTATTGATGAAAAAAATAAAATTTAAAAAATAAAAACATTGAAATATTATTATTATTAGCTTATTTTCAATAATACACAATGATAATAATTATAAATGTTTCATAAATGATTATATATATATATATATATATATATATAATTTATAATATTGTAAAATAATATAAAGCATTATAATTATTGATAAAAGTAATAATAATTTAATCATGAATATTTATATAATTTATAATATAAATAATATTTATATAAATATATAATTATATAAATGTATAAAAATATATGATTTATTTTTTGATATTTGTCACATTATAATTATTATGTTTGTCCATAATATAATTACTTATATTATTTAACATTAAAAATGATTATTTTATTTAATATAAACAAAAACATATATAGTTAACCACATAATAACCTGTTAAAACATTTATGTAAGTTTATATTATTATTTTTTAATAATTTATATTGTAAAATGATATAAATGATTAAGATAATGAAGTAATTATAATAAAAACAATTAAATATTAATATATTATTAAGTTCTTGTCATTAATATATACATAATTATAATAAAATAATATATTTAAATGTTTTTAATGTATATTACATCATATTAAGTTATTAAATATCATTATTAATAAATGCATAATGTATATTTTACTAGGTTTTTAGTATTTTAGTGTGTATTTGTTTTTTTTGTGTCATTTTCAGGTCCTTGTAAATAACTTGACTAAACTCACATGAACTCCTTTTTGTCCATCAGGGGCATGAAATGGCCACAAGTCTTTCCAGAGAGGACATCGAGACAACGGTCATCCCAGACGCTGCCATTTTCGCTGTAATGTCAAGGGTCAATAAGGTGAAATAAAGGACTGAGGCTTGATACACCAGTAAAATATTCAAGATATAATAATTATCCAGAATCACATATTATCAGATACATTATTTTGTTTCATGTTAGTAATACACAGGCTTTGGCTTCTTGAGGAATGATTGGAGCCTTGTAAATGATGTGAGATGTGTGTGTGTTGTTCAGGTCATCATCGGTACACAGACGGTTCTGGCTAACGGGGGTCTGCGGGCTCTTAATGGCACACACACACTGGCTCTGGCCGCGAAGCATCACTCGACTCCGCTCATCGTGTGCGCTCCCATGTTCAAGCTCTCTCCGCAGGTACCACACACACTTCCACACACTCAGTCAGCAGATAACAGATGCTGTTTCGAGGTTTAACTCAAGGCTTTGTTGTCGTAGTTTCCCAACGAGGAGGACACGTTTCACAAATTTGTTTCACCGCACGAAGTTCTTCCCTTCACTGAAGGTAATGACACACTGCAATCGTTTTAACAAATGATTTCCAATTTTACACATTTAATTTAAGGGTGAAGTAAAGCTCCCAAAAATAAGTAGCAAATCTGTTTTTTTGTTTTTTGTTAAAAGGCCATTTTATGCTTTTTAATGTTGTCCTTTTCCTTAGTGGGAATGTTTTCATGCATTTTCTTCGATTGGAAAAATGATCAAATCTTGAAACATAATTTTACAGCAATTTATTAAAATAAATAAATAAATTCATTTTTAGGGCCCTTTAAAGTGTAATTTTGACCCGATTCTGTTTTTCATTGAGTGAACTATCTCTTTATGTTTTGACCCGATTTAATCACCCAAAAGTAAGTTCCATTTTTATGAAAGAACAAATCATAAGGCCCTTATTTAATGCCATGATATTGAACTTAAGACGTTATGCTTCAATTTAAGATATTCAGGCTTTAAAAAATCTTAATTTGACCTTCTACAATTTAAAGGGTTAGTTCACCCAAAAATAAATTCTTTGAATAATTACTCACCCTAATGTCGTTCAACACCCGTAAGACCTCCGTTCATCTTTTGAACACAAATGAAGATATGTTATATTTAGTCCGAGATCTTTCTCGTCCTCTATTGAATGTATGTACGGTATACTGTCCCTTTTCAGAAAGGGAATAAAAACATCATCAAAGTAGTCCATATGTGACATCCGTTGGTTAGTTAAAATCTCTTGAGGCATCGAAAATACATTTTGGTCCAATAAAAGCATCGTCTTCTCTTATGTGTTTGTTTTCAATCCGCAAACAAAGATTTGAACGGTTATGAATCAGTGAATCGATTCAGAATTCGGATCGCCAATGTCACGTGACATCAGCAGTTTGACACGTGATCCGAATCATGAATCAATACGCTGATTCATAACCGTTCGAATCTTTATTTGAGGTTTGAAAACAAACACGGAAGAGAAGACGATGCTGAATAAAGTTGTAGTTTTTGTTATTTTTGGACCAAAATGTATTAATCAACCAACTGACGTCACATATGGACTACTCATAGACAGTAAAAGAAATGGACACAGCGACCCCATTGACGTCTACGGCGAAATAATGAAGTCAACCTAGGGGCACTCACTTCCTGATGGCTGAGCGAACTGCGCAGGCTCAGACTGAGCTTGACGACGTAGATGTGACGTGAGCCTCCTGTCTGACAGCTGTGAGTCTTCTAGTAGATGTGGAAAGCGAAAGCTGAATCACGTTGTTTAAATATTTTCTCCCGTTGCTTTTGGCTCACTATGGGCTTCTCCCCATTCTTCCCCCTTGACTTTATCAGACTAGTCTCCAGGACATGTCTCCACGTCCCCCCGACTGTCTCATAGACAGTAAAGATTGCCTGCGAGCGTCTCCTCAGGTCTATACGGTAATTTCTCAACTGTGCGACAGGGTCGCGTTGGTTATGACGCAATCGTTAGCCTATTTTTACAAAAACAGCTTCTGCGGGGCGATAGTGTAAGATACAAGGTAATGGAGCCTTTTATGCATTGTCGTGTTTCTTTAGAAATAAACAATGGACAAATGGAGTCTTTAAACGCCTCTGATGTAAAGTTATTCACTGTCAAAGTGACTCAAAAATGAATGGGAGTCAATGGGATGCTAACAGCAGGTGATGGCTTGGTTAGCAATGGCAGCCCCCAGGGGTGGAACGCTTTCCGAGCGCTAGATTACCCCCTTGGGACTACTCTGATGATGTTTTTATTCCCTTTCTGGAAATATAACCCTTTAAGACCCATTCTAGTACACCCAAAAAACGAAACAATGACCTTTTAATATAGCATTACATGACCTCTTGAAATGCGGTTTCCATTAAGATGGTGAATGAAATGCAATTTCTGTTTCCAGGTGAGATCTTATCTAAGGTCAACGCTCACTGTCCGGTCTTCGACTACGTCCCTCCTGAACTCATCACACTGTTCATCTCGAACATCGGCGGAAACGCTCCGTCGTACATTTACCGTTTGATGAGTGAACTTTACCACCCTGAAGATCATGAACTTTAGTCTGGAAAATAAAGAATCTCTGACTCGCATGTTTGTGTCACGCTTTGGCATTCAAAACTTCTGAGATGAGTGTGTGTGAATAATATTTAAGCACGTTACCACGCCGTTACATGTTTATGGAGTAAAGACAACATTCATATTTGTGTGTATTGTTGACATTTAATACACCAAAAATATACTGCAAACAGTTTACAGAAAGTTGCTTTTTATAAAATTCACTTGTTTTAAAAATTAAATCAAAAAACGTAGAGGGCGCAAAACAAAAACGTTCAGATGATGTGAGGAGACGGGAAGCTCTGCATGATCTGTAGAAACACGGCAGCTCAGTCGTGATCACTCGCTTGAGTTTCTCAACTGTGGGGAAAGAAACAGAAGTGTTACAGAAGTTTGATTCAAACGCTTCACTGCGGTCTCCTGTGAGTTCGCTGTACCTGCTTTGTGTTTTGGTCCATTTCAGAGCACTTCTGGGCGGCACGGCCACAGCTGGATGGAAGAAAGTACAGTCTGCTCGCTTACACTGCGCCGCAAATCTACACGGCTGAAGGAAAAGCAAAGGGATGAGCGTAGGAACAAATACGTCTAATCAAAACACATTAAAACAGTGGCGTAGGCAGAATTTGATTTTTGGTCGGGCCTGGGCAAAAGTGAGCGGCCTGGGCACTTTCACGCGAGGTGATAGCTAACCTAGTGATGGGGGGTAGCTACAAAATAGTATCTGTCCACATACAAAACATGAGCAATGTTAGACACTATTTCCACTTTTCAAATATTTTCTTCATTTTTATTGAAATAAACACCTTTCCGATCGGATATATGATGAGAAAAGGAAGTACATCGAGTTCGGCAAAAGGCGGATTCGAACCGCAGGTTGAACTGCATCAAAACAGTGCCGCACACCTTGATAAGTGTAGGGGACCCTATCATAACTGATAAAAAATAATGCCGTGTTCCCGGCTTTACAGAATGAACTTGGAATTGAAAAGTCTCAACATTACCTGCGGCCGGATGGATGGGATCTCTACTGCGGTTATGCAAAAAAAATTTCCCCCTTTTTATAAAATTTTGCAGCGCTGCTGTTTCTCTATCACACAACTGCTAACTATAAGCTAAGTGAACAGGTAAACACTTCATGAAGTCAGAGGTGCGAGCCGCGTCACATGAGACAGCCTGACAATTGCCTAACACAGCTGTCAATCAAACTCATCAAGCATTATGCAAAAACCATAGACTGTAAAAAACATTTTATTTATTTCAGTATTTGAGATGTTATAATAAGTTTGGAATTACGTTAATTTAAACAACTTATTTAACAAATATTATTATATTTGTATAATAAACTGGGGGGGCCTATTATCATAGTGGGCGGGCCCGCCCGATGGCTACGCCCCTGCATTAAAACATTCAAATTTGGAATAACATGCTCAAGATAAGTAAACAACTCAATTTAGATTTAATGCTGACTTGTGTATCAGTTAAAAGTTTGAAATAAAATATTTTCTACAAAAGTTACTCTCTTTCATAACTTTACAACTAACAATGAACAATAGTTCTACAGCATTTATTAATGTTAATCTCAATATTTACTTTGATAAAAGAGAAATGAATTTGAGAAAATGACTTTGCAAATTTGGTTCTTAAAGCTGAAGTCCATAAGTTTTGCCTCTCTGTCGCCATCTCTGTTTGAAACCAGCGATTGCAGTTATTTGTGGAATCATCTTTACATGAGTCGTGCACCAGCGGCTCCTCAGTGCGGATGAATCTAATGTTTTGAGGAGTGTGTGGATACGATGTGTGTGTGTGTTTGATTGGATACTGTACTTCAGAATCACAGATTCTATGTCTTGGAAGTACAACGGAAATAAGAATTCACCAGAAAATGTCCTCTGAACAAGTTACTTGTGCCATTTTTGTTCTAACCAACTGAGAAAAAATAGGCGATTAAATCTAACAGTCGCTTCGCTCATATCACATCACACCGTACAGATTATTATTACTGTTATACTTTGTTCTCAAATGTTTGTTAACAACATCAGCATTGTGTGACTTCATGTATTTAGTGTGTGTTAGCTTTACCTGTAGATTTTAATTTCTGTACAGTCTAATATTTTGCTTTCGGTTGAATCTCCAGCTGTCACTGATGTCGTTTGGACCTTTCTGGATTACAATCCGCCATCAAAATGACACTCATTTTAACCCCTCAAAAAAGTTGTGGACTGCAGCTTTAACTAAGATTAATAAGGTTGATAAATGCTGTAAAAAATCTATTGTTCACTGTTAATGTCATTTAATGCATCAACTAATGTTGGTAACACCTTAAAATGAGACCTTATTGTGAGGTGTTATCAAGAAGTCTCTTCTGCTCACCAACATTTATATGATTAAAACTACAGTTATAATAACGTTTCTATTGGATATATTTGAAAAAAAAAAATCTCTTTAATTTTACATTTATTTCTGAATTTTCAGCATCATTACTCCAGCCTTCAGTCACATGATCCTACAGAAATCATTCTAATATGTGTAAATGTTTACTTCAGCTTTAGGTTTCAGCTTTGAGTTTGTGATTCACTGACATTTCAGAGACTGTTATTATACTCAACATAAACAAATACATCCCTCAAAGTGAAACAGGCTGTGGTAAAACTCACTTTTGGGTGGTAGAACGGACAGTCCAGCTTTTTACACTCCGGGAAGAAACGGCACACGCTGCTGGCTGGAGCTGGAGCTGGAGCTACAGGGTCAGAGGTCACAAGGTCAAACGTCAGCACCTGTGCCAAAGTGCCATTTTGAACACATTCCCATGTACTTTATTTTTGTCTTACACACCTGTTCTTATAGGGTTGCCGTTGACTCTTCGGCTGACGTGTGTGAACGGACAGTCTGCTTTGGTGCACTTTGCATCGAACTTACAGTTTGGATGAATAAACAGACACTTGTCTGCAAACTTACAGTTGGGAAACAGTCTGCAACAACAAAAAACAATGCATTTATTTACATAATAAGCATTACTACAAAAATATTACTGTCATAGCATAAGTAGTGGTGAAATATTTTATTTATCCTATAGAAAACAAGTAGCTTGAATACTGTAAAAGCTAGATGCGTTTTGAAGGCCTCATGGTCTACATGAACGAGAGAAGAAGTCACACGGGAAAGAACGGGATTGGGTTGGTTGCGGTTGGCATCTGCCCTTTTGGTTCACATGGCCTTCAACATGTTCTCTTGATAAAAAATAAGGCAAAACACTGAATAATTACTTTGTGGGACAATCAAAATATGTTTTGACTAGCTGGCAGTCAGCCACCCTTACAAAGATAACAGGCTAGCTGACTAATGAAGCAACTGGCGAAAGTGTTGGGTAGATTCCAGGAAGAGAAAAGGGAGAAGAGCACCTGCAAATGAGATCAATGGTTATTAAACTGTTTTAAAAGTGTGAGTTGGTCAGTGATATGGTCAGATGTTCTCCAGGCATCTCGGCTTTGTTGCTTTGTCCAATAAAGTCTTTTTTTGACTTATATGTTAATAAAGACCTTCTGGAGTGAATCAATACATGCATGTAAAAAAAAAAATCCATATTTACCATGAATTAAATGTTATGAAGTAAAATATCCAGCTTCCACCAGAACGCCTTCCATATTCAACTTGCGCAGAAATTGGCATAGGTTATGCCAGTTACGCTTTATTTTTTTGTGTTCAAGATTTACAAAAATTATATAATGAGAATGTACAACATAAATACATTTTCCAAACCGTGTTGTTGTCTTCCCCTGAATCATTATGGTACACTTAAGGGTACAAATAAGTGTTTATACTGGGACTATTTCATGTCAGACTGGTAGGTTACGCTGCGGAGGAGCACAGTCCCTGCGTGATCAGCCATAGACATAAACAGAGAGAAGTAGATCCGGCTGCAATGTTCTTCCGCAAGACGCATGCAGTTCTGTTTATTAACCACTAGAGTGCAAAAAGTTACGGACAGCAGCTTTAAATATGGATATTTTTCCGTGTGGATTACTTTTATAATGAATAGAAGCACTTTTTTGGGCTGCCATTTCACTGCATTATACAGCTTTGGGAGAGCCAGGATTTTTTTTTTATATAACTCTAATTGTATTGGTCTGAAAGAAGAATGTCAAATACACCTAGAATGACTTGAGGGTGAATAAATCAAGGGGTAATTTTCATTTTTGGGAGAACTATAGGAAGCCCTGTATAATTAAGATAGTTTAATCACGTTTCTTGGAGGACGTTCACATTCGAGTCTTAGTACTCATGGCATAAGATGCTGCAATGGTCTTGAAATATATTGTTTAAAGCAGTGGATTTGATACAAAATGCATTGAACATTTTTCAGTAGAAGGTTTTCTGTGCTGGTAGTCCAATGGGTACTGCTCAAGCCAACTGGACTAAAGCGGTCTATGAAACAATATTCCTTGTTTAAATAATTCCCAGCCAAGGCACATGCAAAATAAAGGGGCGAGGCCTGGTTGAGTTGAGTTAGTAGCATGGGTGCTATGATATTGGACCCACTCACTTTTATCATCTCCAGTTCAGCACGCCTGTTAACCTAAGCCTAGCTGATAAACACAGATGCTTTATTTTCACTTTTCTAATTTTTTCTTATATCTATATATATTTTAATAAATGCCTTTCCGATCTGATATGTGATGGAAAAATGGACTAGAGCAAGATCAGCAAAAAAAGTTAACCTCGGGTCATTTTACGTCAAAACTTGATGCCATGTGTCTTACCCCTACACTGTCATTGATTCTGTGTTTTCCGTAGATGTATATGTACTTAATGTAATGGCATCTAATTTTACTCCAGTAATTCTTTTCTCAGAGATAGGGATGTCAATTTTTACAAATTCCCATGATCGATCGTCGTTTAAATTAACGATCAATTAATCGATTAATCGTTAACCATAATAGGCTACTAAAATATGCGTGCACAGCAGTGGCTTATAGCCGACAGCATGACAGGATGTGCAAATGCTGCTCAAAACACCATGTTCACCAAATGAATGAGAGGGATTTTTTATCTAAACAAAGAGCTATGGGATTGTAAAACTAGTCGATGTTATTTATAATTTAATTAAATGACTTATTTAATAACCAAATATAACCTGTAATACAACACGAACGCCGCCTCAGATCTGATTATTCAGAGTGGACGCTCTTCCAAGAACAACGTGCTGAAACGTCACCTAAACCCAATTAATTCAAAAGGATTTATTAAAATATTGTTTTCATTAATGTTATGTAATGTGACAGTCCCAATCATAGTTATTATTAGTCGTGCGTTGCTGTTTGAACTGCGCGAGCTGAAGCGGATGCGCTGAATCAGCACTGGTAAGTTACACTGAAGCTCTTTGTTAGCGCATTATTTAACTCAACAAAAAGCTTCCTATATGAGATTAATCAGATTTATATAAAGTTAACAAAATATTACAAATTATATATCTTCACAAAATGATGGGAATGTACAAGTGAACTTGAATTGAGTTGCTGATATTCATCTTCAGAATGGGAGACGTGCTCTTCCTGGAACAACGCTCTGAACACGGCACCTAAACCCAATGACTTTACAACCATTTATTAAAATAGTGTTCTCATTTCTGCTATATAATATGACTGTCCCAATCATCGTTATTATGCATTGCTCTGTATGCGCTAAAGCCGAAGCACTGGATGAAAACCGGTAGCCATCACTGACTGAAGCCATCTGTTATTGCGTTTTATTTCGCTTAAAGAAACGCATCCTATATGATTGATCAGATATGTAACGTTACAAAATAAATGTAATATTACAAATTACTTCTGCACAATCTGATCCGAATGCACAAGTGAACTTTAACCAAGTTACATGCGCGAGTCAGAGTGCGTGACCGAGAACCATGTTGTGCACGCGCTCTTCCTGGATCAACGCAATGAAACACACGGCAAATAAACCTAAATACTTAACAATCACAATGTTTTATTACAGTGGTGTTCTCATTAATGTTGTGTGATATGACAGTCCCAATCATAGTCATTATAAGCTGTGCATTGCTGTTGGAGCTGCACGCTGAAGCTGATCACAGCCACGCTTTTACTACCGCTCGCCTTTAACGTTAATTATTAACCAAATGCATCCTTATGAGATAAATCAGCTATAGATAGGCCTGCACAAAATAAGCACAATATTACAACTTACATTTGTACAAAACAAAAGGCTGCGAATGCACATGCAAACTTGCAGTCATGATGAAGGTGTGACTCCAGCTGTAAAATGGTCCCAAATAGAAACCGGGCACACTCGCTTCATTTTTCCTCCCGTTTCGCGTTTGAGCCGCACGCACGCGCATGACCCTGCTTAATCGATGATCGATAAGTCTTATCGATCAAATGTCTTATCGACAATTAATCGATCATCGATTAATCGTTGACATCCCTACTCAGAGAGGACCCTCTCACAATTTTTTGTTGCTTCTGATGCCCATGGCTAGTAGTGTAATGAAACTACATGACATTTCCAAACAGTGGAAGCGGTTAACAAATCACAACACACTGGCACAGCCGACCAATCAGAGTACATTGTGCCTTCCGGAAGGAGGGGCTTCATAGAGCCAGGAACTAAACAGAGCGTTACTGACAGACTGGGAAGAGAGGAGCTGCAACAATGTAAAATATTGGAAAGGAGTTTTTTAACACTCAAGCATGAAAACCTATTCTTAGTAGAGCAAAAAACAAAATCAAGCCGTTCTAAAAGGGCATAATATGGCCTCTTTATAATATGTTCTCACTTGCACTGTGTGTTGGGGTGATGGTACAAACACTCGTCTCCGCTCTTGCACGCAGGCCAGAACTTGCAGCGTTCTGGAAGTTTCTGTCGTTTAGCCTGAACCTGCTCTACGTCCATGTCCTCTGCCTCATTCATCTCTCTATCTGCAGGAGAAATACAGAGATGAGGATGAGCAGGGCACAAAAGGGAGAGCAATGTTGACTACAGCTAGAATAAATCATAAGTCACATGACTTTATTACAAGAACGGTCCAGGTTTGGTATTAAAAAAATTAAGCAGGCATAATGCGCCAATTACCACAGAAAAATTATAAACAATAATTCTAACTTGTGTGTTATATAAAACATTTATTTGGGTTATTCTTAGCAGAAAAAAATAACCGTATTGTGATATACACTGTTACTGCGGTACAAGACACAAGACCGCCAAAACACGAGTCTCTTCATCTTACCGTCAGCGTTTATAAAGTCAGTGCCGAGTCTGAGGTGGATGGAAGGTTTGGGTCTGTTATTTTCCGGAAGGTCAGAGGTTGCGTTATTCTCGTCCTCAGTCTCCATCTCCTGATCGGTGCGGTTGGCTAGCGGACTGGGAACTCCATCCAATGTCACAATGAACTTTGGACTCGAGCCACCCGTAACCTCCGCTTTCTCTCTGTGTGGGAAATTAACCAAATATGAGTCAGTACACTACTGTCATGTTATGAAATGAAACAGATAGTTCACCAAAAAAAAATGTCTTTTGACTTCCATAGTAGGAAAAAAAAACTATACAATTTAAAATATATTCAAATAGAAATCACTTATTTTAAATTGTAATAATATTTTGCAATCTTACTGTTTTTTAATGTATTTTGATCAAACAAAAGCAGCCTCGTGAGCAGAAGAGACTTCATTCTACATTAAAATATTACCAACCTCAAACTTTTGAACAATACTATATGGATAAATATATGGATCTGAATGTTGTTTGTCATACCTGGGCTGCACCATTCTGGACGTGGTGGGCGGGTCTTCGTTCTGATTGACAGGGGTAAGTCTGCTCCTGACTGGTGGAGTCTGTTCCAGCTCTGGTTTCCTCACGATGAATGAACGCGTGTCCAGGGCCTTGAGTCTCGCCGCCTCTAAGACCTGCAGCTCTGAACCAAAACAGCCACAAATCTGAGTTAGTACACTACAGTTCAAAGTTTGGGGGATGTATGTGGTCATTTTATGTTTTGGAAAGTCATTCTATGCTGATTTGCTGCTCAAGAACTATTTCTTATTATTAATGTTGAAAAAATTTATTGATAGATTTAAATAGGTCAAAAGAACAGCAATTATTTGAAAGATTTTTAGAAGTCTTTACTGTCACCTTTGAGCAATTGAATGCATCCTTAGCCCTATTCGAATGGCAATTGTTTCTCATGTGGACGTCTGTAAAAATACATTTGCATGCCAGCTCAGTGATAAAACTCGTGCATTCAGATGGTGATTTATTCACGGTGGAGATGCGAGTTTTGTAAAGCAGTTTCACTGCTCACGTGGTCAGTCTACTGACAGTCTGCTGTAAAAAATCTAATATGCTTGGAATAATAAGAATAAAAGCATATTTAATTTAATAATAGGGAATTATGAATTATTTAATGATTTAAATATCCTGTTTAAAAATAGGAAGATGGATTTTAAAATGTGGAAATGAGTGAAATTAAGTTCATAGAATGCTGCAAATTTAACAAATATAACGTTCATTACTGCCATAATAATGGCTCATTTCACATCTTTTTCTTCTTTTTCTCTTTTTAGTGGTAATGAAAAGTTATTCTTGTAAATACTTTCCAGCATTTCAGTAATAAAAGTGTAAGCTAGATCTTTTAAAATGCATTCATATTACAGCGAAGCACAACGATATGGTGCTCCGCTGTGGTCAAAAAGGATATAAACAGTTTATTTTGAAGCAATCTTTTCTTGAAAACTCAGAGATGTGGATTCGGACGGCAATTAAATTAGCACGTGGTGTTTGTCAAAAAACAATAAGTAATTCGGTCTGTGATTTTAACGTGAGTGGTGGGAGAAAAACACTGACATTCTGGATTCGAATAGGGCTCTTGCTGAATAAAAAATGATTGGTAGTGTATATTCATATAACTAAATGGCACATAAACAAATTGGTTAGTGGCTTCAAATGTTGGATTTACGAGTGGTTTTTCACTCAAGCTGCATATTGTGGACAGGCTACATGAGACTACTGAGCATCACAGAATGTGACTGAATGACATCCATAGTACAATTAAGATGTACTTTGCTATTAAGAGGTCAAAAGGAGTTTATATTTCTCACCGTAGTCATTGATCCGCTCTTGGCTGTCCTCCTCTGGAAGCTCCAACTGCAGACGAGATGCTATAGCTCTGGACTGAGCTGTACAACACAGAAAAGAAAGAATTGTGTAGTCTGATTTCCAGTTCCTTCGCACTATAATATTTCTATAAGCAACAGACACTCACTATTGTGCATTGTGTCCTGGGGTGTGAGAGCATGCAGGTGCTCCTGGACCAATCGGATTGCAGCCATACTCATCTCGTCACTGGCCGAACGTGTCCGTGGCGCTACAGGGACCGTCTGCCGCTGGGGAACTGGACATGAGAACATGGACCAAAGTTACATTAACTAGAACTACTAAAAACATTTGTGTTAATTGAAATGAAGCTAAAAATGAAGCTTGATTATGTTTTCGGCTCTACTAAAATAGGTTTTCATGCTTGAGTGTTCAAAAAACATATCCCCATATTTTACACAGTTGCAGTTCCTCTTTTTCCGGTCTGTCTGCAACGCTCTGTTTAGTTCTTGTCCCTCCTTCGGAAAAGTGCAATGTGCTCTGATTGGTCGGCTGGACTATTGTGTTGTGATTAGTCAACAGCTTCCAAGTTGTTTGGGAAATGTCACACCCCTTACCATAACCGTGAGTTTCAACACACACTACTAAGGCTACGTCTACACTAATCCGGATAAATTTTCGTCATTTTCAATCGTTTTCCCAAAAAATTTCATCTACACTGAAACGTCTGAAAACGCTTACACCGTACTGCGCATGAGCAAATCCAAGAGGCTTTGACTTGCGTCATTTCCGCTAATCGTTTATTTACTCTTTGAAGTTTTGCGGCAATGTCGAGAAAAGGCAGTATGTTTTTTAACAGTATGTACAAACTGACATTAATATTTAACACGGCTGTCAAAACAAAAAGCATACAAAACAACTGCTGTCCAATGTCATTTACTATCTTGCCTGAATTGGACATATGACTGCATCACATGACTAAATGCATCATTGTATTAAAAAGCCTCCGTTTTCACAGTCCACACTACGACGTGAAGACAGCGTTTTCAAATGTATCCGCTTTGGAGAGCGTTTTCAAAACGATACGTTTTCAGTGACTTAAAACGCTATCTCAGTGTGGATGGAAGGCCAAAACGGAGAGAAAAATAGTGTGGACATCGCCTAACTCAACTCAACCAGGCCCTGCCCCATTATTTTGCTTATGCCTTGGATGAGAATTATGAATATTATGAATATTCTGACGTGTTCATTCTCGAAAGAAAACTCCTTTAGACTGACTTACAAATGGCAAACATATAAAAACTTAAAATTGAAATTAAAATAAATTTGACCTAAATAGCAATACAAAAAAACACAAATACATTACTAGAGAATTATAAAAATAAATAAGCTACGGACAATGTTATAAATAATAACTGATACAGACAGATCAACTCTCTATAATTTCAGTTGAATATTTAATAGATGCACTGTGTTGAGTTAAAACTATTATATATAATATAATATTAAATGCATATGCATAACCTGTGTATGTAGTAGTCTTGTTGATGGATTCCTGAGCTTCTGAGATTGCTTTGAGGATCAGATTTTTATTGGCTTGTTTGGCTAGTGGGAGAGAAGGCCTGTAAAATACACACAATTTTGTAAGGAGTTAACAAACAATTTTGGCAATAACATCTGAAAACATCTCTATTTCAAATGTTTTTTCCATTATTTCAGAGGGACGTACTTGCGTTCCGGTTTCGAAGGCAGAGACACTTTGCTGGCCATGCCATAGTCCTCCTCGTCTTCATCCTCCTCCTCATCCAGATCTTCAGCCTCCTGCCCGCGGTCATGACCCCTGTGAACCCGAACCACTGAACTGGCCACGGGTGCCTTTCGTTTCCGGTACAAATCCTGCCAGCAGAATGACATCACACAGCAGGCGATGAGCTGTAGCATCGGCACGGGACTGAACCGATGCTTTCAATGAATCGAAAGTCACCCTAGAGCGCTGCACGGGCATCAAATCTAGGCCCTAGTTCGGCCCGGCCCCGAGACCGTCTGGAGCCTGTGTTTTTTTTTTTACATTGTTGCAGCCATTAAAATAGTTCAGTTTTGTTTTTTAATGTCAAAGTAGTTCTATTTTGTTTCGTTTCTTTATTAAGTTAATTTAGAAAAATGTTTAGAGCTATTTTTTTGTTTGTTAAATTAAAGTTCACACGTTTATTTTTTAACCGTTTAGTTTACACATGTGGTTTAAACAACCAGATACATTTACATTTGTCCGGTTTCGTCTGAAATGCTTTCATTCCACCTTCTGAAATGGTTTGTTTGAGTGATCAGAATTAAATAGGCTACGAATCTCAGAAGGCATTTAGGCCTACTCCTGGTCATTTCGCAATCAGATAGATACCTGGTCAGAGAAAACGAATGAAGGAACCAGTTGTAAAAAGGCCATAACTCTAGCAGCTGCGCTAAAGAAACGCCTGCTGCAGCACGGACTATAGCCCTGTGCGAGCCATGTCTTGACAGTCGCGTAAACTATTATGGTCTCATGTTTCCACCAGCGCAGCACATCTCATTGTTCCTTTTAATTAATAAAATAAATATAAAACAAAGGAGAAGCCTAAAAAAAAAGGCAGAAGCCTGGCCCACGTTTTAGGTATGATGTGAAAATTGTCCACAAAGCCCGGCCCTAGGGGCGTAAAAAAGTTGGGGCCAGTTGGGCTCGGGCATAAATGCAGAGCTCTAATTCACTCACCCTGCTGCTCTCTGCTGAGCTCCTGTAGCCCCGCCCATGGCTGGACCCTGACCTTTCCTGACCTCTCGTGACGTCCGTGGACCTGTAAGCGCCCGCCGTCCGTCTGGAGGCCTCCACCGCCGGCCGAGGCCTCTCTGCTGCCGATCGGCTGTATAGAGCCTGTGTGTGACCCGAGGTCAAGCTCTGCTCCAGGGGGTCATAGCCAATGAAGTCATCGTCCAGGTCAGGCTTGATGTCAATCACAGCTTCAGCCGATGCCTCCATCAGAGGTTTAACAGCGGATGTGAGTCTGGAGGGTCTTTCAGAAGCGACTCTCCTACTGTAAAACACAAAAACTGGTGAGTTTGTAATCATGATTTAGTCAAATTAAAAAATATATATGTATCAGAAAAAAACACATTGCAATTTTTCACTGTTTGTCTGCGACACGAAAAGATACATGAATCATTCTACAGTGAGTGTTTTTTGGGCATGTGTGCATCTGCATTAAAAAAAATCATAATTTGTACTCTCTTTCCTCAAAGTCATTAACTACCTTATATTTTGATTCTTAAATACATGTAAGTGAACGTGTTTTGTTGTTGAAAATTATAATGATGTTAGTTGATCTATAATGCGTGATGAGTGTCGCCATGTTAGTTTGCGCAGGTTCAGAGGTTCGGATCTGTCAGATTTACAACACGTTATTCATCCACTTCTCCTGAAATACATGAAAGTAAGTGGCCGGTAAAGTGGGAGAAGAATAGAGTAAACTTTATAGTTACTTACACAATGTGTATCTGAATGTATCACGTTGTAATGTAATGCTATTGCCGCTTAAACAGACATCACTGTGTATTTTACAAACTATAAATGTATTGGTTTGCTAGTACTTGTGTGTTTAAATGTGTGAAACCATATGTGGTTGAAAACATTGAATAGCTGTCATCAAGTGCTGAGCATGTCCGTCTCTGGATCAGCGCCAGCACTATGCACTCGCATCATTACGACCGTGTGAAATTTTAACTCGCACATTATCAAAAAATGGTCGCAGTCTAGAGCCCTGTAACATTTATATTATAAACAATCAAGCTTTTATTTTGAAGGGTTAACAGGAAATAAAAACATGTCTGCCAGTTTCAGAATGATGGCATGTCATGTCCCAATATTCATTTTATTTTGAATTTCACAGCGATTCGCCGGTCCACTCGTGAGAATACCTGGTGCGGTTCTCGTGGGCGGAGCTCGAGACACGGCCCTCCACCTTATCAGAGCGTGAGCTGGAAACGGCGAGAGCGCGAGGCTCCGCCCCCCTCCTTTTGCTTTCAACCGGGATGCTCGTCTCCGAGTGCACAACGGGTGGACTGACAGATGTGGGCTCTGCAAAAGAAAAACAGTTAACACAAAAATATGCGCTATGGGATGCAACAAGTCACATGATGTGAGTGCAAACAACGCCCCCAACAGGAATCATACCAACTGCAACTGATCTCAGCTTGTCCAGAACACCATGTAACCTACAACACACACACAAAGTTGTTTTAACCTTGGCTTTACTGGGTTTAAGCAGCAAAACTGTTTTCAACATCGATAATAAGAAATGTTTCTTGAGCAGTAAATCTTCATATTAGAATGATTTCTGTAGGATCATGTGACACTGAAGACTGGAGTAATGATGGTGAAAATTCAGCGTTGATCACAGGAATCAATTTTAAAGTTTATATTTAAAATATATTTTAAATTGTAATAATATTTCACAATATTACTGTTTTTACTGTATTTGATCAAATAAGCTTGATGAGCATAATTGATACAGACACCAAACATCACAATCTAGAGAGGGAGACTTTCACCTACCATACGGTGAACTTGATGGTATTACTGCCTAGAAACAAGGACAGATCGTCCGCCATCTGCTGCGGGTTCTTCTTATTGGCCACCATGACCATAATGTAATCCGGAAGCTCCTCGTCTGACAGAGACAAAAGTCAAATGATTAATCCAGTAAACCATCATATTAATGCACAAACTGTTTAATACAGTTATAACACAACCTCATTTTTAGACATGGAGGAATTTACTGCTAATTTAAAGGGATAGTTCGCCCAAAACTTAAACTGTTGTCATTTTAAAAACACAAATGGAGATATTTTTGATGAAATCCGAGAACTATCTGACCCTTCTAAAGACAGTAATTTAATTACCAATTTCAAGACACAGAACGGTAGTAAAGTGATTTACAATGTTAACTGCGTAGGAGACTGACAAGGGCTAGAATGAAATTGTTGAATAAAGACATTATTTGTTGTTTGTTTTGTGCACAAAAAATATTCTCGTCGCTTCATAACATTTTCTCAGTATCAAACTTTCCCAGTTTAATCTGCCCAATTATTTTACTTAATGCTACTCATTTTGCTTGTTCATGAACACTATTGTTATTTGACAAGGCAGATTATCTCTTTGCAATAAAGTTTCTGTCGTGTCAGTCAAGGTGCAAGGCTGAAAATCTAAGTGTCATTTCGATCTGATTCACTAGAGACTTACAGAACTTCCTGTTTTGCATACAAGATGTTCTATTCAATTTATTTTCTGCAGCAAACACTCTACAAATAACTATGAAAACACAATACAGACAGTTGATGTAAACTGAAAACTAGACTGATGTGAGATCTTACCCACATAAGCTCCGAGTTCCTGCAGCTTTCCTTTGATCGCGGCCTGAAAAACATTATGAGACAATTAATAAATGAAAAGCATTGTCTGCACCGATACATTAATATTAAACAGACCCACAATAAATAAGTTAACAAACTAGCATTGGCAAAGCACTATGTTGGTGCCTTTGTACAACGCTATAACATGACAATAACATTTTAAAATTGAACATGGTAAATAGGATCAAATAACATGGTAAGTTACTCCAAAAGTCCTTCAAATCACACTATGGTACTTAGTGAAGATATATCAAAACACACAACAACATCCTGAACAAACTCCTTAACGTCCCTCTATTTTAAAATACAGAAAACGTTTCAAACACGTTTAATAAAAGAGAAACGTTGATAAAAGACAAAAAACGAGCAATAATGTACACACGCACTCAACAGCAAACATACACTGGAACAAATGTTATGAAGGTAAGCTAGCACGCTAAACAGCGCCGAATGCATCGCTTTGGAAAGGGTTTACCCGTATTTTCTTGCTAATCTCCGTTCCGATCTCCATAGTTATTTTGTGTGCTGCTTTTTCAAGATGAATGTGTGATTTAAACTAATAGAGCATTGACAAATAAGAAAGAGGAAGAGTTTTGCTGTTACTAGGCCTCGCGTCCGGCTTGTCTATTCATACTGCGCATGCGCAGCCTATTCAGCTCGACAGAATAATCTTTTTTTGGTGTGTGAAAATTATTGTATTATATATATATAATAAAAAATATTCTGTATATTATATATTATGTTATTATTCTGTATATATATATACACAGAATAATAACATAATATATAATATACAGAATATTTTTTATTATATATATAATACAATAATTTTCACACACCAAAAAAATATTATAATAATATATATATTATAATAATACATTTTATTTATAATGCACTTTATATTAAACAAAATCTCAAAGTGCTACAGAATTAAAAACAATCAACAACAATAAATAAATATGTAAATGAATATATATATACTAGAAAATGATAAAAACGTTTTTGAAAACAACTTGGATACAAAGATTATAGGAACATAGTACACTTGTTTAAATTAATTTTTTTAAATAATAATAATAATTCTCCACCCCAGACACCTTATTAATCAGGGGCCCCTAATATGAATTATTATTGTAGTCTATCTACATAATTTTGTTTTACTTGCGTATTTTTAATTTCTCCCTGATTTTTTGTTGTTTTCTTGTTCAATGTCAATGATTTTGTATAATGTCATTGTGATCTGTACTAGACTGGATAATCATTGACCTTTACGTCACTCCTCCTGTCCGCCAGGGTGCGCTAATGCGCCCACATACACACTCGCTTTCTCTCACACACAAACACGCATGTTTTCAGCTGTCAAACGGCGTGAGTTTGATGCGGTTCGGATATTTAGGCTTTAATTAAATGACAAAGAGCGAGAAGATGAGCCGGAGCTGTGTTTATATCTTTAAATCATGAGATTATATATGAAAAAAGTGACAGCGAGATCGATCCGCGCGAGAGAAACGCAGGTGTACTGATACGTGAGGATTCAGGGGGATTTTAAGGACAGGAAACGATGAGCTGGCTCGGTAGGAACGCACTGATCGGTCTCGGTGTTAGTGTGACCATCAGTACAGGCCTGATCGCAGTATTGATCATTAAAGAGGCTCTCAGGCGGAGAAACCGCCGCCGTCTGCTGATGCACAAAACGAGCGCTGGACTGCAGAATGACGCAGGTATGGACCAACACATCATTTCATCATCATCATCTGTACTCTCCTTTTCACTCAAAACATTGTATATCACACGTGAAAATATGATCTGGCACACTAGACACATGCTGATGAGCTTCTCTCTCTTTGTGTGTGCGTGTGTGGGGGGGGGGGGGGGGGGGGGCATGTTTTTGTGAAATATGAGGACACAAGTGTGTATAATGACATGGGTATGACATAGGTATTACAATGAGAGGGTGAAATATTAGATAGAATATAGAATTAGCCATGTCCCCACTTTTCAAACTGCTTATAAATCATACAGGATGAGTTTTTTTAGAAAATAAAAATGCAGAATGTTTCCTGTGATGGGTAGGTTTAGGGGTAAGGGCAGTGTAAGGGGATAGAAAATACGGTTTGTACAGTATAAAAACCATTACGCCTATGAAATGTCCCCACATTTCACAAAAACAATCATGTGTGTGTGTGTGTGTGTGTGTGTGTGTGTGTGTGTGTGTGTGTGTGTGTGTGTGTGTGTGTGTTCAGTAGATGCCGCAGCTCTTTCTGCAGCAGTGAGGGGTTTGCCTCCTGAGCAGCATGTGGAGCTGAGGAAGACTCTGGACGAGGTGATGAAGAGCGTGTCCAGTCTGAGAAATGAGATTGCAGAGCTGCGTGAGGGTCTGAAGGACATCTCCACCACCATCGCTGAAGATGTGAAGTGGGTGATCAGTGTTTCTTCTCCTCCATCACCTCATCTCATTTGAGCCTCCCTGTTGCCTCATCTTACTCTCCCTCTCATTTTTTCTTACTTTCTTTCATCTAATCTGAGCCTTTCTAATATCAGTGTCTCTTGTCTCATCTCACACTCTCTGTCCTGTCTCATCCGAGTCTCTCCTCCTGTCTTATTCTCTCGTTTTTTTCTTCTGAAGTTCACAGGTCTCATTGAGTGTCACTACTGTCTCATCAGACTCTTATGTCTCATTTTAGTCTCCATTGTCTCATCTGACTGTCTCTCCTCTAATTCTCTCTCGTTTTTTCTTACTTTCTCTAGTCTTATCTATGTCTCCCTTCTGTCTCATCAGACTCTTCTGATAAATTTGAGTCTCTTGTCTCCATTCTCTAATCTTATCGTTTCTCTAGTTTCTTCGGACTTTCACTTGTCTCATCTGAGTCTCCCACACGTCTCATCTGACTCTTTTCTCATTTGAATCTCCGCTGTCTCATCAGACTCTTATGTCTCATTTGAGTCTCCATTGTCTCATCTGACTGTCTCTCCTCTAATTCTCTCTCCTTGTGTCTTACTTTCTCTAGTCTTATCTATGTCTCCCTTCTGTCTCATCAGACTCTTCTGATAAATTTGAGTCTCTTGTCTCCATTCTCTAATCTTATCGTTTCTCTCGTTTCTTCTGACGTTCACTTGTCTCATCTGAGTCTCCCACATGTCTCATCTGACTCTTTTCTCATTTGAATCTCCACTGTCTCAGCTCACTTTCTCTCCCCTCCTCTCTCTTATTTTTTATATGACTTTCACTGGTCTTGTCTGCATGTCTCTACTATCCCGTCAGACTCTTGTCTCATCAGACTTTTCTGCCACATTTGAGTCTCCATTGACATTTTTTCTTCTTAGGCTTACCTGTCTTATCTATGTCTCCCTCTTGTCTCATCAGACTCCTATGTCTCATTTGAGTCTCTCTCGTCTTTCTCTCATCTTATTCTCTCTCTCTTGTTTCTTCTGACTCTCACTTGTCTCATCCGAGTCTCTCTGTTTTCAGGAAGACTGTGGAGGAGAGTCAGAGGTCGCGGCGGCGGCGGATGTTAATGCCGAGGGAACGCTCTGAATCCATGAGCTCCAGCTCCATTTATTTCACCGCCAGCGCCGGGGCCGCCAGTCTCTATGATGACAGCGAGGTCGGGTATGTCACAGTCACAGTGTCATCGTGCGGCTGTCACACTCGATGTTTGTACAGTACGTCAGGATTAGGGTTGGGTATCGTGTGGGTTTTTACGATTCAGGTGCCAAACCGGTACTTTTAAAACGGTACCGGTGCCTGAACCGAACCCACAAAACGATAGTGGACGACATTAAAGAATAGCTTTTTATTGATTTTTTTTCTTCTTAAAAGTTTAAAGTATACTTAAATATATAAATAGATACAAAACACAATTTACTTAAATTCACAGTAAAAGCTAATACACCTAACCCAACTACAATAGGCCTTATTTAAAGGGTTAGTTCACCCAAAAATGTAATTGATGTCATTAACTCCTCACCCTAATGTCGTTCCACAACCGTAAGACCTCCGTTCGTCTTCAGAACACAGTTTAAGATATTTTATATTTAGTCTGAGAGCGTATCCAAGTGTATGCACACTATACTGTCCATGTCCGGAAAGGGAATAAAAACATCATCAAAGTAGTCCATATGAGACATCAGTTGGTTGATTAGAATCTCTTGAAGCATTGAAAATACATTTTGGTCCAAAAATAACAAAAACTTCGACTTTATTCAGCATTGCCTTCTCTTCCGCGTTTGTTTTCAAACCTCAAAGATTCAAACGGCCACGAATCAGCGCATTGATTCATGATTCGGATCGCCAATGTCACGTGATTTCAGCAGTTTGACACGCGATCCGAATCATGAATCAATTAGCAATTAGCTAAACGCCAGCCAAAGCGCGAAAGCAAGTTCAATGGCACCAAAATGAGGAACCGAAATCTGCGTTCTGATTCGGTCCAGTACATACCGGTTGTATAGGTACCGGTGCTATATTGGCACCGGGTTTCGGTACCCAACCCTAGTCAGGATGCTGTGCAGCTCTCGAGGTTGTGTTCGTTTCACTAATTGAGCTCTCCCACAGATACTCCACGGCATATTCCAACGCCGAGTCCGACTACACGGACAGAGAGACGGATCGCGAGACGGATAAAGACGGCGAGGACGATGGCAGAGACTCGGATGAGGATGAAGAGCAGAGCTGCGCCACGGTGCTCACGCTGCGACAGGAGGATTCGCAGCATGAGGAAGATGATGATGAAGACGTCGGGCTAATGGTGGACACTTTAACGGACATTCCCATCTCTGAAGTCTCCCTCCTGCTCGCCCAGTGTGATCTGCTGCATGCAGGGGACTCTGGGAAAAAAGCAGAGGGCTTCAAGCTGCTGATGGAGAACAGACCACTGGTGAGGGACTGATGTTTCTTGAGCTCAAATCATCATATTAGAAGGATTTTTGAAGGATCATGAAAAATTCAGCTTTGATTACAGGACTAAAGTACATTTTAAAGTAGATTTGGACCCACTTTATATTAGGTGGCCTTAACTACTATGTACTAACATTGTAATTAGTCATTTGATACAATGTACTTTTTTTTTTTTACATTGTACTTACATTTTAAAAAATACCTGCATGTAATTACATCTGTAATTAATTTCTGTAGTTACATTTGTAATTACAGTTTTGACAATTCCCTTACACCTAACCCTACCCTTAAACTTACCCACAACACACCTGTCCCTAACTTTACCCATATCCTCAATATCAGCAAATCTGTTTTAGCAATACAGTATGAACACAATAAGTACATTGTACTTATTTTTGAATGTAAGTACATAGTAGTTTAGGCCCACTAATATAAAGTTGGGCCCTTGTTTAAATAGAAAACTGTTATTTTAAATTGTAATAATATATCACAATATTACTGTTTTTGCTATATTTTTTATCAAATAGATGTAGCCTTGGTGAACATAAGAGACTTATTTCAAAATCGTACGAAAATCGTACTGGCCCATGTTTTATAGTATTTAAATATTAAAAACAAAAAAAAACCTTTTTAAAAATCTTAAAGCTACAGTGTGTGATATTTTCCCCCATCTAGCGGTGTAAAGGTATATGACCATCCAGTGAATATTAGTTTCTGTTCCTCTCAATTCTGATTTCGTTTTAACTCCTACGGTGGCCGATTTAGTCCAAGATTAACACGGCAATCCCCCTCTTCACATTCGACACGGTGCCATCGAGTGTTAAAATGTGAAAGGTGAAGCTTGAATTTACGGGTATGTCCCTCTTTGGCTAATGTACTTTCAAGATGGAGGGGCAACATGGCGACCGGCATTCGAACCCCTCACCCGTGTGTATTTTCAAAGGCATATTATAAATTTACGAGAATACTTTATTACTCGAAAGAAGTAAATATACATTAATGAGCACATATATTTTTGAAAGAACTAAGTGTTTTTAGCTAAGAATAAACTAAAAAGTTACACAGTGTAGCTTTAACATATAAACAATTAAATCGTATCAATATTCTTGTAATATAAAAAAATTCAAAGCAAGTATTTTAAAAGAAAGATAGCATAATTACACTGTCCAAACAAAATGTTTCACAAAATAATGTTTGAAATGATACACCAATAAAAATAAAGCTCAATTATATCAACTGAAATAAAAATTGTGTTTCTCTGTGCATGTGTGTCAGTACGCTGATAACATGGAGTTTATGTGGCGACTGGCTCGTGCTTACACAGACATGTGCGAGACGACAGACAACAGAGAAGACAAGAGAAGCTACGCAGAGCAAGGTGAGGAAATATTACATGCCGTTTCCCTCAGGTCACACATTTGGAAGCGGACTACACGTCCTGACGTCCTGCATTGTGAGAAAGTCACTGCAAATGCATAGAAAACATTCCCTGAGGAGCATTAAACACTCCGTAGGGACCTTATGATTCGGAACGCAGCACATAATGTACTGAATGCACTGACCTTTGACCTTTTGACACTTCAGGTCATTATGAAGCCGAGGCAGCGCTGATGAGGAACGGACTGAGTGCAGACTGTCACAAGTGGTATGAAAACAATACACACTTTCCTTCGTGGAAGCTTGTTTCTGTCGCAGAATACAAAAATAAAACGGTAAATAAAACTTTTCTCTGTATTCAGACTTTTTAATATATGAATAGCGAGAAAGTCAGATTTGTGAGATATAAACTTGGATTTCCAAGAAAAAAGTGAATTGAAATTGTGAGAAAAAAAGTCACAATTTTGAGACTAACTCGGAATTCTGAGAGGAAAGAAATCAGCATTGTGAGACAAACTTTCAATTGCGAAAATAATAATTATGAGATAAGTGATTACCTTTTTAATTTTCTTTGTTCTGTGGAAAAGACAAGCTTCCATACCCTTCACCTGCACTGTATGAGATGATTTTTAATGTCTGTAATTCCGACACATTGTTGCGCTCTGTCAGGTTTGCCGTCCTCGCGCGCTTGTCTTCACAGTACGAGAGCATTCACGGGAAACTGAAAAGCGGCCGCGTACTGAAGGTGAGCCGGTGATGCTTTACCAGAGTTTCAGATCAACACGAGGGTCTTCCTTCATTGACGTCAGGCGTGTGTTTAATGGCTGTGTTTGTTCCTGGATGTTCTGACAGGAGCATTTGGATCGAGCTTTGGCTCTGCGTGACGATGATCCCATCTGTTTCTACCTGCTCGGCCGCTGGTGTTTAGAGGTCAGTTCAGACTGCTCAAACAATGCCAACAATCTCAGCAATAACTAAAGGGTTAGTTCACCCAAATATGAAAATTCTGCCATTAATTACTTACCCTAATGTCATTCGACACCCGTAAGACCTCCGTTCATCTTCAGAACACAGTTTCAGCAGTTTGACACGCGATCCGAATCATTAATCGATTCACTGATTCATAACGGTTCGAAGCTTTGTTTTGAAATCGGCTCATCACTATGCAAGTCGTAATTACGTTTTTTTTCCGCACAAAAACTCTTCTCGTGGCTTCATAAAATGATTGTAGAGCCACTGTAGTGAGATGGGCTTTGTAACGACGTCTTTAGTGCCTTTATGGGTCTTGAGAGGAAATGACATTGGTGTCAATCGGGTCTGACAGGTGTCGAACGACATTAGGGTAAGTAATTCATGACAGAATTTTCATTTTTATTGGTGAACTAACCCTTTAACATGCCCCTATTGTGCTTTATCATTTAATATGAAATATTATGGAAGCTGTTTCCGCCACTAAAAAAATAAAACGAAAAGAGTATTTCTGACTTTATATCATGCTATTGTGAGTTTATATCATCAGAATTGTGACTTCATAACTCGTAATTCTGAGGAAAAAGTCGCAGTTAATCTTTTTCCCATATAATATAGCTGTTTGTGAATGCAAATGATCTGCAAACATTCGAAGTTATTGTCTCCCAAAAGAAAGAACTGCCTGGAACAAGTCAGACACTGTGTGAAAAGAGCTGATGCTGCTGTGTATATTATGAGCAAAGTATAAAGTAAAAAATATGAAAGTGTTTTTTGACCTTGGATGCATGTAAACCACTCTCTAACCCTCATACGGTTTGTGTGTGTTGTAGGTGAGCTCTCTGGGTTGGTTGGAGAGAAAAGCTGCCGCCACACTTTATGAAACTCCTCCTACATCCTCACTGAATGAAGCTTTGGAGAACTTCCTCAAGGTATCGATTGCTAGTCTTCGGATCAGTATCATACGATCTGAGATTTACAGCTTCATCAAACGTGCTGATATTTCTGACTGTCTGATCTCTAGGCGGAGGAGTTAAATCCAGGATTCTCTAAAACGGTCCGGCTTTATATCGCAAAGGTAATGGGTTTATCCTTCAGGACATGTCATTCCCTTAAAGGAACAGTTCACCTAGAAAATTACACTTGGTGTCAGCCAGTTACCCTGATGCCATTCCAGACCTGTACGTCTTTAACCCTTTGTGAAAGAACTGCATAAAAAAAATCTAACTGGAATAAGATGCATTTTATATCCTTTTCCGTTTCAGTGTCATAAGGAGCTTGGAAACATGTCAGAGGCCAGAAATTGGGTCCAGTTATCTCTGAGCACACCAGCAGGGGCAAATGAGGTGAAGGCCATTCAGACTCTTAGTAGCATTTGGATTCATGTAACCTTTTTTCTTGTAGTTTCAAGTTTCTCAGATCGATTTTTCTGTTTCCTCAGGATTCTGACAGCGCTGCTCTACAGGAGGAGCTAAAGGCTTTGATTGACAGCACTGCTAACCTATCAACAAGCAGTATAGATCATTAGGGCGGGATCTAATCTTTTTTACATTTCATCAAATATGTGCTCTATTTTATTTATTTAATGTTTATAATGGATGTTATTAAAATGTATAAATTCCCTTGGTATTGTGAAGAAAATCTAAATATTTATTAAAATAGTTCACTATTGTTAACATATCTCCTTCCTACATAAAAGACTGCATTATTCCTTTAAAAAAAGATGAAGGTAACCGATCATTCCTAGTTTTTCATATTTAAATATGCTGTGAAATTAACTGTCTAATAAATTACAAAATGCCTTAGGTTTGTTTGATTTAATTTTGAAGTGAATTCCTTAAAATTGTCAATAAAATTCCACAATTATATCAGTATTTTTGCTGTCCAATCATCTATTTTAATGATTTCTCTTGTTAACTGATCCCATAGATGGAAACAAACACACTTTTATTAGTTTAACAGATAAAACGCTTTATGAGTAGTCTATGTACAAGAAAAAGTTTCAGTCCAGACAAAACATACAAATATAACAATATGTAAATACCAAATAATAGAGGTTGACATCACACTAGAGCAAATAATTACACCAGCTCAAATCACTCAGATCCGTCAATCTGCACATGTAAATAAACCATGTATTTCACTCTCAAGGGTATACTTCTGTACCCAAAGTATAATTCCAGACTAAACACATTTTAAAGGAGTCTTTTCTCCGACTGATGGTCTCATATCGCTCACAGCAGTGCAGGTTTGTTCTCTGATCGATGCCCTTTCAGTCTTTGGCATCTCCCACTCCATCAGCATTAATGGCAAACATGGCCTCCGCCTCAGGCAAACACGGGGAGTCGTAGATCTTACATATCCTCGTTTCACCTCGACCCTTCCGCAGGTATAATCTACACAAGAGACATTATTAATCTATAGCGTAAGTACACATCAAAAAACACCACGATCATCATCATCCTCTGCTAAGTTTTACCGAGTAGTCGATGCATGTGCAAGAATGTTTCCTCCAATCGGCTTCTTGGGATCTGCAGAAAACATGGCCGCTCCGTCCACCTGCGCTACCACCTGGTTAGTAATGACGACGGCCACGCCAAACTACAAACACGACAACACACATATATACATGAGCTCACGTCATATACAAGACACTAATAAAGGACTAGGATTGCCACTTAAAACATGATGCAAACTGATAAATCACTTGTAGTTATAATACTACTTAACCATTTGGTTACAACTTTAGAAAGTAAATGCAATCAAATGCATGAAAAAACAAACCGATTTCAGATACTACATGGAATCTGCAGATATTATAATGCATTTTAACTTGATTTAGAATTACTTTATGAAGAGATATAATGCATTATAAAGTACAGATGCTCGATTGGATTGAGATCTGGGGCATTTGGAGGCCAAGTCAACACCTCAAACTCATTGTTGTGCTCCTCAAACCATTCTTTTTTGCTTTGTGGCAGGAGCATTATTATGCTGGAAGAGCCACATCCACCAGGGAATACTGTTTCCATGAAAGGGTGTATATGGTCTGCAACAATGTTTAGTTAGGTGGTGCATGTCAAAGAAAAATCCATGACAGGGATGACAGGACTCAAGGTTTCCCAGCAAAACATTGCCCAAAGCATCACACTGCCTCCACTGGCTTGTCTTCTTCCCATAGTGCATCCTGGTGCCATGTGTTCCCCAGGTAAGCGACGCACACGCACCCGGCCATCCACGTGATGTAAAAGAAAACGTGATTTATCAGACCACCTTCTTCCATTGCTCTGTGGATTAGTTCTGATGCTCACTGGCCATTGTTGCCACTTTAAGAAGTGGACAGGGGTCAGCATGGGCACCCTGACTGGTCTGCGTCTATGCAGCCCCATTCACAACAAACTGCGACGCACTGTGTATTCTGACAACTTTTTAAAACCAGCACCAGCATTAATATTATGCTGCTTCTACAGGGTATTACTAAATTAAAAAAATATATACACATGATCGTCTTATTCTTCTAAGATAAAACATTATAAAAGAGACATTTTACAATATAATAAATGAAAAAAATCCTCTAATAAAATCTGAACAGCTGCTTTACCTCATCAGCGAGACGGAGCAGCATGCGCAGAAATCGGCCCAGATGCCCCTGACGGGCGGACAGCTCTCCTCTTCCGGAGTAATCTGTCCTGTAAAGTGCAGTAGCGCTGTCTACGATCAGCAGAGCGTATCTGAAGAGAGATTCAGAATATTTCAGCACGTCGAGCGAGTGCAGACAGTCTGGAGTCAGTTTCTGGCTGGATGCGTGTGTGTTACCTGGACTCAGTCATCATGGCGGAGGCCTGATAGAGCAGCTGCGTTTGATGGTCCGTGTTGAAGGCCCTGGCATACGCCACATTATCCAGCACGTCACTGCCCACCAGCCCGTACCTGACACAGCAAACACGGTTCAGTGTTTTGCACATTATGGTTCATATGAATGTTTAGAAAGCGACTGACCTCTCAGCTACAGCCAGCAGTCTCTCTGGACGGAAGGTTCCTTCTGTGTCGATGTACATGGCTTTTCCTTCCCCACCACCCTGATCAATGGGCAGCTGAAATGCAAAGCTCATACTTTCATAAAGCACTCACATCAAAGTTACTGTGTTTACCAGCTTTACACGGTTATTGAGTTTAACAGGGGTTAAAATACTGGATATAAGTTTGCGATTTTAATCTTATTTTAACACAGAAATGCCAGACAAGACTTAAGCTAATATCCCAGAATAAAATGTTTGAGCTGTTTTAACTGAATTGCACTGACATATCTTCAAATATATCAGTGCCATTGTTTTGTTTCAAGATGCACACGGTAATGTCTTCTTCTAATGCCCGCCTAGATCATTACAGATCACACTGTATGACATGGATCTAATAATATTGAGTACGACATGTATGATGATGACACCTGTTGAATCAATCTACGACGCAAGTTAATATAGAAGAATAAAACGTCATCAGCATGTACTAGTGGTAAACAAACAGAGCGAGATGAATTGCACTTTGGACTGAAAAAAAGGAGGAAGCGAAAGAGGAGAATATGGACACGGTCATTGCTAGGAAAAAGAGGCCAACTTAGCATGCCAAAGTAGTTTTAAGCTTTAGCGCCATGAAGCGTTGATCATTATGCCACTTTTGTTGGATTTTTATTGGCTAGTCAGTAGATACAATAGTTGAATTGTGAGACAATAGTTGAGACAATAGTTACATTTCTGACATGGTCAGAAAATCATTGCAGCCTTTCTCAAATAAAATAAGTGTTACCTGGCATGTAACGGCCAGTGTGTGACACAGCTGCGTCTTTCCAGTTCTGAACTCGCCAAACATCTCGGTGATGGATCCGGTCTCGATTCCTCCTGCAGAACACAGACAGAGAAAGATTCAATCAGGTGATTACAGTATAACGTGTATTATTTTCTGACAGACAGTACAGTGTCGCACCCTGCAGGAGTTTATCAAGCTCTTTGGATCCTGTGGAGATCTGGATGATTTCAGCTCTGCGCTGGTGAAACTCAGTCGCTGTGGTGAACCCCATGGGAACCATCTTAGCAGCCTCTGTCTGTTGGTTAAAGGGTTAGAGGTTTGTTCAAATCACTAACACAGAATGAGATAGCTGCGTTTCCACTGCAAGCATGCTAATTCGTGTCAGGGCCAGTCGTGTTTCCAATGTCCCTTCTGGGGCTTGATCGGGCCTTCCTCTGGGCCAATAGCCAGGGGGTTTTGGCCGACTGAATACCTTGGTCCAAAGTGGGCCAGGAGTGTTCACGAACAAAGATGGAGTTTATCTGAGTGAGGAGACGGTCAACACCGCTGGTCATTTCCCATGTTATCATACCAGGCTACCAGCTAACGTTTTTTAAAATTTAAGAGATTTTAAACAATTTTCAGCTCAACTCACTTTCAGACACCAGCCAGTGTTTGAAAAACTCCAAATCCGATTTGATGGGCTACTTATATAACCCATTGTGATTATAAAATTAAACACACACACATCTGCGCACACACACTGGATTTGGCAGAGGTTTTATGGCAGATGCCCTTCCTGTGATCACAAATAAATAAACTGAATAAGTATGTTCTATTTTTATATAGTTTTCAGTCAGCTAGCTCCATGCTGCCTAATATAGTGGGATTGTGTGATGAGATGTTGTTCTATGGAGGTGTAAAATGTTTATGTGGTTAATGGGGAGTTTTAGGGCTGCATGGCTACTGACGCAAAAGGAGAAATGCAGCTTAGTTTTAGCCTCGCAGCTTGAGGTCTGAAGCTATTGGCCCTGCCTGACAGTGAAAAGCAGCAAATTGTGACCAAGGTCTCACCAGGATCTTGTCGGCTTTAGCTTCACTGATTCCTTTGATGTTCAGCAGCTCTTTCTTGGGTGCATACGCAACGGCCTCCACGGTGTGAAAACCACCATCTTCCAGCTTCTTAATGTCACTGCTGCTAATGCCACACTGCTGCAGAGAGATTTACAACACCATCATCATCATCATCAATATCCATTCAAACCGTGTTTGTGTTTATATCCGGTTTGGCAGTCATACCTCCAGACGGGAAACTGGTTGTGGCCCAAAACTTTCCTCCTCCTCGACCTCAGCCTCCACCTCCACTCGAGATGCATTTCTCATAGCCATATTTACTGCTCCATAACACACACATTATACATTAAATTAAATATTTTTATATATATATTATATATATATATATATATATATATATATATATATATATAATATATATATATATATATATATACATACACATACATACATACACACACACACAATACATATATAACTAGTTACGCTGGTATATGAAAAAAGCTAATTCATAACACATTACCAGCTAAAGGAATTTAGTGATACGCTGTGTTTACAATTTCAACCTAAACCTTATATAGTTGTAACTTGTAACCGAATTCATATATTAAACATAAGATTAGTAACTTGACCAATGTTTTATTGCATTTTCCAACCACTAAGGATTTACATAAAACGACGATTTTATACTTTTTTTGAAAATGTATAAAGCAATTATTTGAAATACCTAGATTAATTAGGTAAAACTAATTAGGTTATTAATAAGGTAAAACAAGTGCAAATACGTACAGTGATGGTAATACCACAGCACTTTGCTATATAACGTTAGCATATTTTTAACATAGCATGCCAAGGTACCGCTGAGAATACCATGGTATTATTAAAAGTATCATGGCATCACAATCGGACAGTACTGTTTTCTACGAATCAGACTAAACTAGTGAAACAATAATGAGTTATTTGTCCGTTAAAGCTAGTACGTTACACTTTATTTCCCCCACAGAGAAGGATATACATTTAAGTTAATCAGTCTGTGTTACAAATCCCACAGAACGCAAACACACATCCTATAACGCTCTCATCGACAGAAACATGTTCTCACGCTATAGTTCATATAAATGTGTCAGAGTAATCACGTAGACGTGTAATTATTACATTATTTAAACCTTTTAAGTCGTGATTATTGTTTTTGTCACTCACCCGCTGTTGCTGTTGCCTGCTGCTGCTCAATCTGAATTTTCCCGCGTGCCGACGTCAGGACACGTCAACGATGACATGACGTCATCGCGTCAATGCTGTTTCATAAGCGCACAATCCGCTTCTTTTGAAAACCGATTTGTGAAGGCATTTTCAATATTTATCGCAGTTCAAAATCACCCCCCCCCCCAGGGTTTTGTATAATACAAAAAAATACTAACACGTTTGGCACCATTTGGAGTTTTGATAACTATAGGCTAGCCTGGTTACTTTGTTCAAGTGTAATAAAAAAGTCACGGTTTATAATGTAATAATTTTTTTCAGGGTTTATTTTTCTGATCATCAGTAAAACATGTTAGCTCACACACAAAGCAAAGGCATCACATAAATTTAAACATGTAGGGCTGTGTAGAACCTACCAAAATCAATAGCTAACATGTTAAAGACATAAAACATAACAACCCACTGTCAACATTTTTACATTTATGCACTTTTATACAAAGCCACTAACAAATAGAGCAATAAAGCAATTCATTAAGGAGCCAACAACAATCTGAATAAAATTCATAAGAATATAAAAACGTTCCTATTACAGTAGCTACTAACCGTATCTTGCCCCAGAAAATAAACATGCATAAAATAATATACAGAACATAAAGTACAATGTAAAAGTACATCAGTAGCATTGTATCATAATAAAAACCTATAACTTTTCTAAGCAGCCTAAAAGTTCAGTCATGAAAAAGAAAAAATTATATAAAAGATCACGATTATATTATTATAGGGTTGTGCCCCATTCAGAACTGAATTAAGAGTATCTATAAAATTCATTATAATACTGCAAATGAATGTAAATATGACATCTCAAATGAACAGATCCAGAGGCGACATTCAGATGATCTTTTTGGTGGAAGTTGGTAGGTCTTCCTCGTATGGGTTTTCTGTTTTTTCTGTTTCTTCAGACGTGTTGCTCTGTTCTGAAGGCGCTGTGTCTCCAAAGAGGGTGTTCGTTTTCACGTAATATATGAACAAGCATAATCCTTTAAAAACACAAGCATTTAATACAAAATTAACAAAATTAATACTATATTAGAATATAGTATAATAGGCATGTGTGGGTCAGCAGACATAATTCCAGTAAACATAAACCACAAACATGCTGTGAAATTAGATTTTTTCATTATTATGCCCAACTGATGAAAGCGAACAACTTCAACCTTTATCCGAATATTATTAAAATTTGTTAAAGATTTTGTAAGCATATGGCGTAATTGTGCTTCGAGTCAATTGCTTTATTTGTGATAATGCACAACCCAAATTTCCTGTGATCTTTTAGTTTTTAAGCATGTTTTGCAATGCATAATAAAACACGTAACTGTAGCTTTTTTGGGTCAAATAAGATAAATACTTTAAGATAATACCCGGATAAATACTTTAAACAAGTTTAGTGTTTAAGGAAAGACTTAACAGAGATTTATCCTTTTACTTTTAATATTTGGCAAGTTTGTATGCTGCTACGCATCCCTGTGTGTATAAGCAGAGTGTACACGCGTTGTACACCCACCTATAGGCACATTTTACTAACGCGCCCTTTAAATAACACAAAAATACTGCACTTTTGACTTTAGACCAGGTTTTTGTTGGTCAGTGGCGCAGATGTTCTCAGTTCTTCAAAATAGCAACACGCCAACAATGCGCCTGAACACACCTCGTTTTCAGGCCAGCAGACCAACCCCCAGACCATGGGCGAAAAAGTGGATTTGCTATTTAAACAACTTGGCACTAGACATGAAAATTATAACTGTGTCAAGCTGAAACTAGCAAAAAACTAGTGACTGACAATGGGTCGGGTGTATGACAGGGCACTAAAGGGTTAGTTCACCCAAAAATGAAAATTATTTCATTAATTACTCACCCTCATGCCCTTGGACACCTGTAAGACCTTCGTTCATCTTCGGAACACAAATGAAGATATTTTTGTTGAAAGCTGAGAAAGGCTTCAGAAAGGCCTCCATTGGCATTCAATACATTCCCACTCACAAGACCCATAAAGGCACTAAACACATCAATACAAAGCCCATCTCACTACAGTGGCTGTACAATAATATTACAATGTGACGACAATAGGTATTGTACGCACAAAATAACGACTTTATCCGGCAAGTTATTGTCATGAACTCGACGTATGCGCGAGAATATGACGTTCAATACATGACCCAGAAGAGGAGGAGCGCCGCTATCGCTTGAGTTCACATCAGAGACCTACACGGAAGACAATAACTTGCCGGATAAAGTGATTATTTAGATTTTTTTTGCGCACAAAAAATATTCTCGTCGCTTGGTAAAATTATTGTACAGCCACTGTAGTGAGATGGACTTTGTATCGATGTGTTTAGTGCCTTTATGGGTCTTGTGAGTGGGAATGTACTGAATGCCAATGGAGGCCTTTCTGAAGCCTTTCTCAGCCATCAGCTTTCTACAAAAATATCTTCATTTGTGTTCCGAAGATGAACGAAGGTCTTACGGGTGTCCAACGGCATGAGGGTGAGTAATTAATAAACAATAAACAATTTTTGGGTGAACTAACCCTTAAATCTTTGAACAAACCGTTTCAGACACTTTGAGAAATGTATATGCAAAATATGCATTTACATTTTTCTGCAGAAAAGCTCTCACCTTGGAAGGAGTTTAGTATGGTGAATATGTAGTATGAGGGCAGAGCCAGACCTCCATAGCTGAAGAACGTGAAACTCCAGGTGAGTCCCAGCAGACAGCAGAGCCCCAGGATGGTGGTGATGTCAAAGGAGGCGGTTCCTGAGCGCTTCACCTTTCCAGCATTGTTAAACTTGTTCATCTTCAGAATGGAGAGCCATCGCAGCACCACGATGAAGGTAGAGAAGGTGAAGATGAAGACGAAGCAGTAATAACCGATGTTCACAGCATAGTGGACAGTGGAGTCTAAAATCCAGCACCTGCAGGCAAAATAGTGCAGACGGTTAAAATGTGACATATATCCAAGTGAATCATAAAAATATCTAAATTTGATTGCTAAATTTGACCATCATTTTCCAGAACAACAGTGTTTTTTATTTTTATTTGAAAAGTTTACACAAATCTACATTATTCTAACAGCGGGTATAAAAACAATATTTTCTCAATTTAATAGAAAGTAAACATTTTCCAACGTTATTAGGTAAATCTGTTCAACTGCTCATTAACAAATATCTAATCAGTCAATCACATGGCAGCAACTTTGGCGTGTAGACATGGTCAAGACGATCTGCTGAAGTTTAAACTGAGCATCAGAACAGGGAACAAAGGAGACTTTGAATGTGGTGTGGTTGTTGGTGCCAAACGGGCTGGTCTGAGTATTTCAGAAACTGCTGATCTACTGGGATTTTCACACACAACTATCTCTAGAAGTGAGCGGCAGTTCTGTGAAAGAAAATGCCTTGTTGATGCCAGAGGTCAGATGAGAATGGCCAGACTGGTTCAGATGATAGGAAGGCAACAGTAACTCAAATAAGCTCTCGACGTTACCACCAAAGTCTACAGAAAAGCGCCTGTGAACGCTGACACCTCCAACCCTGAAGCAGACGGGCTACAGCAGCAGAATACACACACTGGTGTTACTCCTGTCATCTGAGAACCGCAAACTAAGACTACAATTCCCACACGCTCACCAAAACTGGACAATAGAAGATTTGGAAAAACATTGCGTGGTCTGATGAGTCTCGATTTTTGCAGCAGCATTCACAAGGTGGGGTCAGAATTTGGTGTAAACAACATGAAAACATGGATCCATCCTGCTTTATATCAACAGTTCAAGCTGCTGGTGTAATGGTGTAGGCAGGGGATATTTTCTTGGCACACTTCCCTCTTTTTGTCCAATCGTTTAAACGCCAGCCTACCTAGAGTAGAGTTGCTGACCATGTCCATCCCTTTATGATCACAGTGTATCATCTTCTGATGGCTACTTCCAGCACGACAATATGTCATGTAACAAAACTCAAATAATCTCAAACAGTCCCAAATCTCAATCTAATAGATCAGCTTTGCGATGTGATGGAATGGGAGATAAATACACTCTTAAAGAATAAGGTCCAAAAGTGGGTTTGTTCAATGATGTCACAGAAGATCCGTTTCTGGTTCCTCAAGGAACCTTTCAGTAAACACTCTTAAAAAGAACATTTTTTTCTCTTAGTAAGAAGAACATTTTAATAATCCGAAGAACATTTTTCCACTTTAAAGAACCTTTTTGTTTCCATGAATGTTAAAGCTTATTAAGTACATCCATTTTTTTCATGCAGTACGACTGCCATTATGTTTTTAGAATAGCGCCTCATCATATATTTGGGTCTACTTACATGGTTACATTGCTTGACTCCGTCTGTATGTTCTGCTCACCATATTTGCCCAAGACGAAAATGATACTGACAACAATGGCAGGAGGAACTGAAACAAATTGTTGACAATGCAATTGTACTATATGAATCAATATTCTGGATATCAGATTAGAACAGACTTTACTGTTTTATCTGAACATATGACATGAATTATATGTGCATTATATCCCAGGATGATGATGATGCCAGGATGTGGCTTTTATGGTTGTTAAGATAGTCTGAGTGGTTGCTTACTGCTCCTTTGAGGTTTATGGGATTTTTGCAAATTAAAATTGAGTGTCTGATCAAAGGCAACATATTTCAGCATTCATATTCAAATGTTTTTTAAACTCACCCCACCCAGCCACAGAGATCTTGAGGATGTAATGTTTGATGACGACTGAGTGTTTGGTCATTTGGAGGCAGAGGTGTAAAGCCTCCACCGCAAACCAGGAGAAAGTGGCCAGCAAAGAGTAGTGCATGACTCCAGCCATGACCTTGCAGCCAATGTGGCTATTCATACGTGCAATGTATTCATTAGTCAGGAAGGTCAGGTTGAGCAGAAACAGTGCTATAAAGAGATTCATCAGCACGTGGGCTGAATTAGTGGCCTTCGCTTTCCTGAAATTTAAAATGCAAACACGGAATTAGTATTTTGGATCCGTCCTTTGTGAATTAAAAATGTTTCAGGGTGGGTTGCACAACTAAGGAATTCCTTTGATATTACATTTACTTTAAAAATTAAATCCTTGATACTTTTAATTCAACAGTACCCTGAGATTATCTTTGATCATGCTGCATCCAAGTGATTTACTTCAGCTTTAACCCTTTATTTGTGCAACTCACCATATTCTGAGTTTAGTACAAATCAAGTTTAAATCACAGCACCTGTGGCATATTGTTGACTAAAAATGAGTAATTTATTTCTACTTCTCGCCTTCTTTTGTTCTAAAATCTGGGTTGCCGTAATGTACTTTCAATGGAAGTGAATAGGGCCAATCTACAGTATTAACGTAAAATACATTGACAGGGTTATTTTTATTACTTACCTTATTGCATATGCATTTGTCAATTTACTGGCATTTGTGTCATTATTTACCTCCCAAAATTAGGTTGGATAAAGGATTCGCCTCCTTTCTAAGAGAATGCTTTCCTCTGATTGGTCAGACAGGCTAGCCTGTTGTGATTGGACTCGGAAATGAAAAGGCCATTACCATCTATGAATTTTAGCTCTGGACTCTTCTTCAGCACTTGATACAGTAATACAAACAGTAATAATGGTGTTCCTTTTAACATATAAATTAGAGCCTGGTTCCTCATTCTTTGGAAGTGCATGCAAAGTGAATTTGCTTTTACAGCGCAGAAAACAGCGTCTTCTTGGCATGTCAATAACACCAACCAAACTCTTCTAGGGCTCACCTAACTCCAGTGTTAAAGGGCGGGTCAAAGTAGACAGTAGCCACGTTTACATGCACACTTTTTTGTCATTCCGATTAAAATAATTCCAATTGAAAGATTTAGTGGACTGTTTACATGAGACCGCATGAGACGTTATACACTGATCTGGGGTTTAGCCTACATGTGCCGACTTTCAATCTCCAGCAGCTGAAATGTGTTCACGGATGCCATAGCAACTCTCCTCTCAAAGGCCACCAGGACTTATACAAGCTATTTATTTGTTGTAAAGTGTAATCATCTCAGAATAAAATAAATTCTTCTGTCAGGCTCTGTTGAAGTAAAAAGTACCTGGGACAAACGCTTTCAAGATGAGAGGATGTAGCCAGGCTATGTCTGTGTCATTATGCCAACATTATCTTCATAACTTCTTACGAAATAAAAAGTTTACCCCTCAGAAAAATTAACTTTCCTCTCAGCATTATAGCCTGTGTGTGAGCGCGGCGCGCGGGCAGTGGGGAAGGCGCGCACTATCACGTCACATAAGGAAGCACACTGAAAAGGTCAGGTCAGGTCGTTTACATAGTTAAATTTTTCGTTTGAACGGTTAATGAAAAGGTTTTTCCCACCCCTCTCAAACCGATTACAATTTCATTCGAATTTGGACATTTTTATTCCGTTCATATGGAGCATTTTCATTCGGATTGGGCTATTAAACCGATTACAGTGCTCCATGTAAACGCACCTAATGTTTGTGGGCAGCTATTGAAAACCATATGCTGACATTATGTCAATTTGTTAAGGTGCAATTAAAAAAAAAAAGGAGTCAAAATGATGTTTTTTCTAATCAACATTATGACACAAATGCTGTCGATCTATGAGATCATATTGGGGATCTCACATGAGTGAGCAGTGGTACAGAGAATCATGTCTCACCTTAAGAGGAAGTGAATAAATAATGCGACTCCTAGGAAAAACATGGAGAGGCCGCAGCCGATGTACGAGATGTAGGTGAGAGTGACGAGGTCATTTTGGGAAATGGGTACACCTGGAGGGGCCTGTATTAAAACACTGTTCAGTTACACAGGTCTGTCTGGACATTTGCAATCTTGGGAAATCAGTAACCACAAAAGGTAACACACATACATCTAAAGGGCTAGAGAACTTTCAGTCAAACCAAATATAATTTAGACACCAAATATAATTATTTTACAAATGGGTGCAGGATACTATAGTTAATTTATGTAATAAAGTAAAAAAGGACATATTATACCCCAAACATACATTGACTACCAGTAAAACTGATTAAAAAAAACTTCAGTGCTGCTTCAGTGTTTTTTCTTTAATTGTTAATGCAACCTTTGACACCACAGACTGAACAAAATGAAGCATTGCTTGGTCATTGGTTGACCTAAGTTGGTAATTGTGTACTTAAATTTAACAGCTGACAGCTGATTGGTTGATTGTAATTCATTACATCCCTTTCAATTAAAGTTATCTGACATTATCAAGATTTGTTCTATTTGTTCTGACATTTAACTTTGAGTTATATATATATATATATATATATATATATATATATATATATATATATATATATATATATATATATATATATATATATATATATATATATTATTACCGTTTTCTAAACAATAGTGAAAAATAATGTGAGAAAATGTTGAAGGTGTCTGTATAAATTTTGGTTTGACTGTATATTTGTATACTGTACACCAGAAGGAAACGGAGAACCTACCATAAGCACAGCGAAGAAAGTCAAATGACTGCAATTACATGTTATGTTATCTCCTTTACCATCAGTAATACACCCTTCAGTTGTCCAGTTTGGCTTTTTTCCTGATGAAATGGAGAAACTTGTTAACTTTGGTTGAGAGAATGAATGAATGTGAATTGACATCATGGCTGATTTATGATTAGAAATCGACATTCATGCTCCACAGCATGGCCTAAAGGATTCAGACTCTTAAAGGAACTGTATATAAGAAATGTATTTCAATGACTCATGAAATGGCCCTGATATGTCACTAGATATTAAGAAATTATGTTAATTTCAAATACTTATATCACTGACAAACATTAGTCTGGGCAGGATATTGTCATTTTAAAGTTGTTGCAGCCCTCAACTGATGTTGATGTTTGTCAGTCCACAATCCGTTCTATGCATGCGTAGTAGACTCTTTAGAAAACACACATGCACAAATGATGGGTGCGTTTCAATCAGCTTGCTAGTTTTGGAGTCAGGGTGACTACTGAACTAGGGAGCTGATTGAGACACACCCGATAATTCTGTTTTGCGAGAATTTACGGCACTGCACAATCTGTTCCACACATATCTGTACCAGGAGACTTTAAGAAACAAGAAAGAGAAAATAAAGAGAGAGAGAGAGAGAGAGAGAGAGAGAGAGAGAGAGAGAGAGAGAGAGAGAGAGAGAGAGAGAGAGAGTGTGTGTGTGTTTGTGTATTTGTGAGAAATAGTGTGTGTGTGCCCTTGATTATATTACACTGTGGGGAAAAGTCCCCATAAGGGTAGTAAAACCTGAGATCACCTACATTGTGGGAACCAGCCAGCGGTCCCCACTTTTCAAAAGGCTTATAATTTATACAGGATGAGTTTTTTTGAGAAAGTAAAAATGCAGAATGTGTCCTGTGATATAGGTTTAGGGGCAAGGGCTGTGAAGGGGGATATAAAATACGGTTTGTAAGGTATAAAAACCATTAAGTCTATGGAGAGTCCCCACAATGAGAGTGAACCGTGTGAGAGAGAAAGAGAGAGAGAGAGTGTGTGTGAGAGAGAGTGTGTGTGTGTAAGAAGGGGAGAGAGTGTGTGTGTGAGGGAGAGAGAGAGGGAGGAAAGGAGAGTGTGTATGTGAGAGAGAGAATTTTTAAATAAAACTTCTGTGCACACATGCTTCTTTCAAGTCATTTCCATTGTCAGTTTGAAATACTCTATAACGTTTCCTCAAACTTGTTTGTAGTTAACGCAAGTTGTGCCGCCTTGACGTCAAGTGTTTTATTGGTAGGGACTGATAGTGTAGGAAAACCGTGACGTTTTCTACTACGTAATTACGCGCATACGTGAAACGCGTGAAAGGATCGTGCAATTGGACGTATCGTGTACCCACAATGTTGACATGTTGTGTTTTGGCCTGAAGCTCCACCCTCCACCCTCCACCTATCACAAAGTCAGTAGTGAGTCGGCATCTGGGTTGCCAGCTCTGCTCTAGTTACCACAGCTGCAGCTACAAACGTTCCTGCTGGATCCTGCAGCATATCTGGCAACCTCGAGGCAGAGGGAGAGGGAGGGGGAGACACCGCTCTACAGTCATTTGAAAGTGATTGCAGTACCAGTTTTGGCCACAATCTTACATACACTTCCTTTAACTAGTTCTCTATATTTCTACACTAAAAAATGTTAAGCCCTTTTGTAAGTTTTTCAAAATCACCATCAATCAAACTGAATAATCCTTACATATTATTCATATTATGAATTGAGAATTTTAAATAGTAAAAAAAAACTAGAGCCAAACAAAACATTTTGTATAAATATAAATGGAACCATTTCCATTTCATTTCTTTTTCTCACATTTATGAATAAGAATCACAAAAACTAAAATAGTCCCTTATTCCAGTAAGATTTATACAAAATGATTTATTAAGCTTTAGTTTTTTAACTCAATTAAAAGTCTTAATATATATAAATATCCATAAAGTATATCAGGAATAACAGGACCCACTTTATATAAGATGGACTTAACTGTACTAACATTTTAATTAATCAATGATTAATTCATCAATTCCCTTACATACGTTTTGACATTTACATTTTAAAAACACCTGCATGTAATTACATCTGTAATTAATTTCTGTAGGTACATTTATAATTGCAGTTGGCACTTCCCTTACACCTAACCCTGGAGTCACACTCCACACCTGTCCTTAACTTTACCCATATCCCATCTCAATATCAGCAAAAGTGTTTTGCAATACAATATGAACACAAGAAGTGCATTGTATGCATTTTTTTTTTGAAAAGTACATAGTAGTTAAGGCCACCTAATATAAAGTGGGACCAAATAAGATATTATCTTGATATACTGTATGGATATTTATCATATCCATATTCCTTTAATTCAAACTCAGGCTTTATAAATATATTAAAAACAAAAACGCATCACAGACCTTGCCCATCCCATGAGCTACAAACAGGAGTTCCCACCATGCGCTGCAGAGAAATAAATACAAATTTTAGAAAATAAGACTCCGACTTGTTTAGAATATTAGACATACCTTTTTTTAAAGCATATGTTACCTGTTTATTGCTGAAGGCCAAACTGATGTTGTTAGTCAGATTTGAAATGCTTGTCCCCATCTCGATTGCATAAACATCCCCCAAAACCGTACTGTTGTTTTCATCCTTTAAAAAAATTATGATTGCTCTCTGTGAAACTGAATCAGGCTTCTATATAGAAACATGATGTGATTTACATCACAATTAAGATTAAATAAGATTAATGTCAGTAGGAAAAATGTTCTGAACACTGTCAGTGAAACATGCATTTCAATGTTCAGGATAATCCGGATTTGTATGCCTACAAAATGTCCCACTTTATTTTTATTTTAAGCCACAAATTTGACAGGTATTATTTATATTATATTTACATTTCAAGAATGTCCAGTTTCACTAAAATCACTAATTTAAAAGTAGCCAAAAATGCCTTCTGTTATGATGCACCATGATTTTAAAATAATTTAAACCCATTGTAAAACTAGATTTCCAGGTTTGGCATGATATAATCACTAAACATTTTGCAATATAAACATAACTCTTCCAGAGTGTGATAAACTCACATACTGTCAGTATGAAAAAAAAAATGCAAGCCAGCCTTTGCAGTTAAGCAAACGCTTTGCTTGTACCTTTGCGTGTGGCATGAAACAGGCCTATGTTTACACTTCCCTGCATACAGGAATTCAAAAATCAAGTGTTTTTTTTATACCTTTGACATGTTGGGAAATCTGAACACACCCAGAAAAGCTGTTCCTTTAGTGTTGTTGAATGCTTGCTGAATGGCTTCCTTTGGAATAGTGAAAGCATTGGGGAAATTTTTCAGTTCTGAAAAATCCTCTAAGACCTGTAAACATAAAGCGATGTCAGTGCTGAGGGACATTTTAAGAGAGGAACATTTTTGTTATCACATTAGGCAAAGTTAAAAAGATGTGTATATGTTTGTCATTGTTACACTCACTCGGATGCCAGTTTCTAATAGGATAAAAGCGGACTCCTTGATATCAGACTGACTTTGAATTTTCTTTAAAACCCCTGTAACGCTACCCATGGATACAGATGCTACGGTTAAATTCTCCATTAAAGACAGCAGACTGGAGAGATTTTTCATGACCTCACTGAAAAAGATACAATAGATTAGAAGATAGATTGTTTTTTTGTTATGATAATATCTTTGATAAGAGGAAACTAAAAAGAAAATTGTACAATTTGCAATCTTTGAGACAGCAGTTACTACATAGAGGTTTAACAATGTGATAAATCCCCTGTGCCCCGGTCTCATAATTGCTTATGAAATAAAATAAAATATAGATAAAAAAAATAAAAATTGTGTACATCCCTTAATATTAAGTACAGCAGGTTATGATTGATGTGGATGAATATGGTATTTAATTTTATAATTTAAAAGATAACCTGATGCCTATAATCAATATTATCTCTAAAAAAGCTGACTAGACTTAAAGGGATAGTTCATCCAAAAATGAAAATTAGCTCATGATTTACTCACCCTCTAGCCATCCTAGGTTTATATGACATTCTTCTTTCACACAAATACAATCAGAGTTATATTAAAAGATTGTCTTGGCTCTTTCAAGCTTTATAAGGACAGTGACAGATCTGTTGAATTTAAAGCTCAATAAAGCTCATCTCTCCATTATAAAAGTAATCCATACAGCTCCAGGCAAGAAAGATATCCATATTTAACATGTATTAAAGTAAAATATCTAGCTTCTACCCCAAACTCAATGGACCCTATTCCTGCCATTATGAAGATTGGAAGAGCCAGGACATGTTTTAATATAACTGAATGTATATGTCTGAAAGAAGAAAGTCATATAGATCTAGGATGGCTTGAGGGTGAGTAAATCATGGGCTAATTTAGACTTTAGGGTGAACTATCCCTTTAAATCACGTACGTTTGAAAAAAAAAAAGAAGTACTTACGCAGCTGCCACAGCATTTGTCTCTGTGTTTTTAGTATTATTAAATTTATTTGACAAGTCTTGGGGCATTTTGACCTCTTTTGGAATTTGTAAAGGACTTCCACACTTAAAACAATCTGCAGTTTTATTTGAGATCCCAATAGTGTTCACCTTGCTCTCATCACCTGCATTATCATCTGTGTAAAAGCACAAAAATGAAAAGTAAACAAATGAAAATGGAATGATAAAGAACAACACACAGCCCTGTGGTTAAGTGACACTTTTAGTCTGATCAAAAAGTGATTAAAGCATAAAGATCTGATTTAGAAAAAGTTCTTACCCCTACAGCTGGAATCATATTTTGCAATACCACATTTCTCATTGGGACTCAGGCAGGTCATATTACAAGCTTACATACACAACACACAAAAGAACAATATTACAAAGTGTGTACAACATGCAAATAATAAAGCCTGAAGAAACAAATCTGTCACTGACTTTTTCAACAGGATCTGATGTCACTCTAATACATTTTAAATACTGATATAATATTTAGACTTTGTTTGGATAATACTTACTAACGTTTCCATCAAAACAATCTTTATTTTGGCAACCTTCAATAAAGAGAACAAAAATATGTTCTTATCAGTAGACATTAAACTGCAAAAGACCAACAACACTCTTAAAGTGAATGAATGTAATTTCAGTAAATCTGAAGAAAACTTTTGAGCAAAACTACAGGGATTACAAACTGAACAGTTTTTAAAGATACAGGAAAAAAATCAGTATGTGGCATTTAGGCCTCATTTACAATTTGATGCGCTTGCATGTGGACGGAATTAAATACAGGTGTAAATGGGTTTCAAAGCGTTTGAGCTTACACACATTCAACCACAATTGTGGACGATGTGACTACAGGAGTTACATTTGTACTGTAAACCCACACAATTTAAACACCAAGAGTTGGCAGTAATGTGTTTTGCTTGAGGACTTTATAAACGGATCAAACAAACTTTTGATAACCTTTTTGGGTAAAAACTCAGTAAATGAGTCAAGATAAAGGGATCTTGGGATCAGTAAATGACTCAGTAAATGACTCAGTAAATGAGTCAAGACGCAAAAGCCGAAGTAACACGTCCAACTGAAAAAAGAATAGAATGACGGCTGACAGAGTTTACCAAGGATTGGGATGATTGAGTTGGCGATACCAAGTAATGGAAATATGACTACTAACATTTTATTAAAACCTGCAAAAACTTTTCTGTCTAGTGCTGTGCATGCAGAATGTACTTTAAGTTGTTAAGTGAAATCTATACGTTTTTAAGACATGTAAGACATGTAACATATCCTATAGTTTATGCATGTCTACAATGTGTGCTGTTTGTGCAAAACTTTTAAGAGTCTTATCCAAGATGTAGGTTATATATAATATTGGTCAATCATATCCAACAGGATATGCGAATGAAACTGTGACCACACAAACACCATTAACTTAAGTGAATGAAAGGCAATAAACAGCACCATGCACTAATGCAATTCACTTTCTTTGATAGTTTCAATATGCATTGACACAGATTACTTTATTTGAAAGTTGTTTGAAAAGAAATGCATGGTGACATTGTTGCATGATGACGTCAGGAACCTATGAGTAATCTTTTTGAAGCGGTTCGTTGAGCCAAACTGTCCAAAAAGAACTGGTTTGCGGAAACGAATTGGACTTTCCAATGCATCACTATAGTTTGAATGCAGCTTCATAGGGCTCTACACAATCCCAGTCGAGGAATGAGGTCTTATCTAGCGAAAAAATTAAAATAATTTTAACCATAAATGCTCATCTTGCACTCATTATGTAATCACGATAGAAAAAGGTCACATGTAATGTAGGCGGAAGTACTGGCCCAGTGCCGAAAAGTGAATTTTCTCTTCCAACTTCAAAATAAAATCATCCGACATCGATTTACCTTAAAAAAAAAAGCCATTTGACTTAGTTTTTGCTCATTAGTCTTTGCTCATCACTGGGGCGGTACTTCTGCCTACGTCACGCGTGACCTTTTCATCGTGATGTAATGTGTGGCACATTGCAGAGCAGTGCAAGATGAGCATTTGTGGTTAGAATGATTTTCATTTTTTCGCTAGATAAGACCTCATTCCTCGACTGGGATCGTGTAGAGCCCTTTGAAGCTGCATTGGAACTAGTGATGCATTGGAAAGTCCAATTAATTACTGCAAACCAGTTTCGGGACAGTTCGGCTCAATCAACCTATTTTTATGTATGCCACTGTTGGTGAGTTGGTCATGGGTCACGGGTGTCTTTTCTTTATTTTGTATTTGTTCACGATTTGTTTTTAAACCTGCACTAGAGTTCTGCAACTTGCCTCCAGTAGACTATCATTACACTTGGAGGACACGGGGGCAGGTAAATTATATATTTTTTTAAAATTCTGAAGTAAACGAATAATTAAAAAAAATGATTAACACAATAATTAACATTCAGTCATATTCTTTACTCAGTGAACAGGTTATCATGTTAAAAAAAATGTTTTTATTATCACATCTCTAAAAGCATACCAAATAAATAAAAGAACAATTAAATATTTCTTTTTCACCTGCAATCCAGTTTATCCAAGTGTCATTTCTGCAGGTCCCTTCTATTAAACAGAAAAATTTGGGTATAATTGCTCTGCTTATGTTGAGTTTGTATATTGAGTTTCTAGATATATTCACACCACAGCCTGCAAAACAACAGGATAGAAAACAAGGTTAGTGAAAAATACCAAATCATATGAATTTCTAAAGAAAATCCACATAAATAGTGGTGCTAAGCAGTTCATACAAAAGCCCAAAGCAGGAAAAGTCCCAATTTCTTTTAGACCCACCACTGCTGTATGTTGTAGATATTGTTTTTCCTGTACAGTTTGTACTAAATGAGAAAACCGAGATGTTCCTTGGGTTTTTTTCTGAAAGAAACACACACACACACACGCACGCACGCACGCACGCACGCACGCACGCACGCACGCACGCACGCACACACACACACACACACACACATTTACTTTTTGACCTTGTAACTTATCAAAGTATCATAACTCAATCTCAGGTGAAAAAAAGTGTACATCCTATATATATCGGTTTTAGCTGCGTCTGAAATGGCTTCCTTAGGTACTTCTTTTAAATAAATATTTTACAACCAATACAAAGTATGTTCTATAAATGATATAGTATACAGCAGGGGTGGTTAACTCCGGTCCTGAGTCCTGCAGAGTTCATCTCCAAGCCTGATAAAACTCACCTGCCTGTAGCCTTCTTGTAACCTTGATTAGCTTGTTCTGGTGTGTTTGATTAGGGTTGAAGCAAAACTCTGCAGGATTTAGGACCGGAGTTTGCCACCCCAGGTATATGTATAGTATGAGCAACCTTTGACTTCCCATTCACTTTTAAAGCAAAAGGTTATTTATTTCTGCACTTCATAAAATAGAACCTTTCAGGGGTTCCAATTATGGGATAATTTTAAGGATTTAGTTTATTGAATTAATTTGGTTATTGAATTATAAACATACTTTATTATTGGAAAAATATGACATAACTCATTAAACATGAAAGTATTATGCAATTATTTAAGACATGTTTCCAACAGAAAATTTTGACATGAATCCTAGGAGTTCAATAGAGAAATCCATTGAGTCTTTATTCTAAGCATATTTTTATTTTATTTTTAATAATTCATTACACTCTGATCCACAGTAGTGGCCAAAACTGATGTCTGGAGGGGATATTTGTCTTGAATGACCCTAGTCTCTTTGATTAAAGTTTGATTAAACCATGTAGCAACTCATAATAACTGCATCTAATGTAAAAAAACTACACATAACGTCATAAGTATTATATTATTATTATAATAAAATGTTCATAATGTAGTAATTATTTCAAAATGTAATAAAATCTTCAGCCTATAATGTAACAATTTTGACATCAGGACATTACATTATAAACTCACCAAAACATGTTATTTTCATTACATTACATTAAAACATACAAAATATTAGTATTCCCTTACGGTACATTTAAAAAAATTGAAATCCAGTCTTAATATACCTGCGAAATGCAACATTTATATGTTTATAAATCATAAATCATCTGTATTCCTTTACAGTACATTTTAATAATACCAATGCTTTGTTTCATAATAATAATAATAATATGAATAATATGAATATGAAATTTATAATCTGTTGCATTTCGCAGGTAGTTTAAGACTTGAAAAGGTCATTACGTTAATGACGCAGCTTCACGTACTGTAATTTATTTTTTGTTAAAGTATTTTAACATTTTAAGGAATTTAAATGAATCACATGCGTTAATGTGTTAACAGTGGCAGTCCTATTATTAATGCAATTGTCTATTTAATGAAAAAAATAATAAACAACAATAATGTGGTCACCAAATGTAACACATATTAGTAATATTTAGCCACTATATTCAGTATTTTAATTAACATCTCTTTGTCTGATTTGAATCACCTGTTTTCATGTATCCCATGAAACCATCTGCTCCGAGTATGTAGATGACATTGTTTAAATCCTTAAGTATACTGTTGGTACAATTAGGTTTATTACAGTTAGGCGTACAGGGTCCAGTCCCATCTTCTGCAGATATGCAGAAGGCGGCAGATAAAGTGAGCAGGAGAACACAGTTGCCCCACTTCATCCCTGACAGGATCTCCAGGTTCCTCAAAAACATCTGAAGAGCTACTGGAAGAAAAGTGTAAAACATGAAATACACAGTGCTTTGCTTTTAAACTCCAATGCAAATGAAAACAACCTGGCAATAACAATTTGGAAAATCACTCAAAGTAATACTTTTTTTTTTTTAAATGAATGAATGAAGCTTTTGCACTGTAGAGCACAACATTTTCCTGTCATTTTTAAGTAATTGGAGCTAAACGAATTATAGCTTACCATACACACATATTTAAAAGGATAACCCAACAAATTTGATTAGCCCATGATTTACTCACCCTCAAGCCATAGGTGTATATGACATTTGTTTTCAGACGCATACAGTCGGAGTTATATAAAAAAAAATGTCCTGGCTCTTCCAAAGCTTTATAATGGCAGTCAACTGTTGCTTCGTTTTTGAAGTCCATAAAAGTGCATCTATCATCACACAGTGGATACTTCACACTTCAAGTAAATATAGCTTTCAACTGATTACCTTCTGTATTCAATTCATGGAAAAAGTTTAGTGCCTATCACATTTCAAAATGCTTTATGCTACGTAGGTCTGATGCAATCGCGGTGTCGTCAGACGTAGCGTAAGCATTTTGAACTGAGAGGCGCGGGCGCTACACTTTTTCTGTAAGTTGAATAAGGAAGACGATTAGTTAATTTCTGGGTGAACTAACCCTTTAAATATATACATCTGTGTGTGTATTCAAATATACATAAAAATTTTACACTGTACACACACGTTGTGTAAACAAAAATCTTTTATTAATCGATTTGACAGCACTAATTATAATAAAAGTTAGCATTAGTTATTTATTTTTATTGATACTTTATTAATTTTTTTTTTTTTTTTAAATAAGTTATTTTGCTAAATAAGCTTTCCATTGAGGTATATATTATTAGGATAGGACAATATTTGGCAGAGATACAACGATTTGAAAATCTGGAATCTGAAGGTGCAAAACATTTTAAATATTGAGAAAATCACCTTTAAAGTTGTCCAAATGAAGCCCAGCAATGCATATAATAACAATTATATATATATTTATATTTATATATATTTTTATGGTAGGAAATTTACAGAATATCTTCATGGAACATGATCTTTACTTAATGATCCTAAAAGTCCTAATAATTTTTGGCATAAAAGAAAAATGTAAAATTTTGACCCATTGGCTAATGCCACAAACATATCCGTGAGACTTATGACTGTTTTTTTGTGCTCCAGGGTCACAAATATCATCACTCTAGGACAGCCGCTTGGCCAAAAAAATTTTTTTTTAATTTTTTTTATTAAATTACATTTTTTAATACCATGAAAAAGAAGAAATTACCAAAATCACATTCTCAAATCAAAATCAATGTCAAAAGTCATTTAAAATAGACAAATTAACCTGAGGTAGGCTATTTTTAAATTAAGAAGATGCTTTTATCCTAATTGATTTTAAAATGTTATGCCACAATACAACATTTTAATAGTGATACATACAATGTATTCATTTTTCGCAGTTATTTTCCTCTAGGCTGCTAAGATAGCTGAAACAAACTTCTTACCTGGTGAAGAGATGTTTAGTCTTTCCAAAGACTGTTTCATTTCATCAGATATAGATGGAACTTAATTTTGCATGTAGCATTTCCTCCCTCCCGCTGTGGTTTTGTGTTTTTGTTAACCATATCTCTCCATGCAAACCAGCTAACGGAGAACAGTGGGATGAGCAGACATCCTTACTCTCTGTTAGAGGATTATAGTAAGAGTTTCGGCAGGCTTTCCAGGGTTAATGTAGTAAAGTTGACCGCAAGCATAAACTCTATAAAGAAGTAAAAAAAGGCGATACAGTAAAATATAAATACAAAAAAGACACAAGTCATGGATTTTAAATGCTGTACTCTTATATGAATGATTTATTAAAATAACAGTGGTTTGATTTCTTGGTATATTATGTGTGTTTCGTGAAAAAGATGATTTCGTTTTTTCTTGTACTTGACTTGGTCTGCTGGTTTCAAGTAACATTGTTTATTTATTTATTTATTTATAAAAAATATATTTGGTTTGCCGTTTGCTTCTTTTATTTTTCATTTTATGAAACTGTATTGATATGATTTACTTTTTAAATCAAGGAACTATTTCATAGTTTGTAACATTTTCCATTACTTACAGTGACTAACTGTGGCATTTTCTCTCATGTTGAGTTAAAAGTATCACTGACATCATTGATGATTTACCGTCACTGCCATAGTTACCACAGAAGATCAGTATAGCTGATGGCCACAAATAACAGAGATACAATCTCAGTCTTACAAACACAAACATGCCACTGATGCTCAACAGGGAATTGGTAAATAGAAGCCATTGTTCATGTCAAGCTCACAGTGCGATAAACAGTAAATCATCTGTTTAACAAATGAGGTGTGTTTGCCACAGAGGACGTCAGCCCAACAAATGCAAACCTGTGAGTTTACGAGACATTTCAAAAGGCTTTCTGTTGAACTGAAACATATATGGTACAGATATGTCATTTGCAGGTATATTGATAGCATTATAATTTGACACTGGAGCAGGGCATTATGACATTTAGACCTTTATTTAAACAAATACAGGTTTGTGCACAGGTTTGGGCACACATCTGAGGCTGCATGATAATTTGATAGAAAAGATAAAGTGATATGCCGTTCAGTTTCTAGAGAAATCTTGATAAAGTGATGTTTTTCAGAAAAAAATTATTTAGTGTAGCAGAATTTAAGAATTGTATGAAATAATATGCAAATGTATGGCCATCCTTTCAATTGTGTTGATTTGAATTCCTGTAACGCTGATTTACAACACAAAATGTACACCGAACGTAATATACGATACCTAGGCTATAATCTGAATCTAACCATGTCATGCCAACAAATGGAAAAGTCAGCCGGCTGTTTATTATCATTTTAAATATGGGGCCTTTTACCCTAAATGCCATACTTTTATATGAAGACTTGAGATGCAAAAGCCTCTAAGTCCATCTGAAGTTTTTCTATAAAATAAGCATTTTGTCAGGCTCCTGTGTATAGGTTTCCACCCAAGTACCGCTACTTCTAAATGTGCTGAGGCTGGGATTTAGTGGGTTTGAAGTGAAAGTATTTTATGAACGTATACTATACGCAGAGAACATGAACTCAGTATCGTTTTCTCATTTTTGACCAAAGTGGCTTTTAGAGGCTTTTGCATTTGAACTCTTCATATTCTTCCATAATTGAAACTCTGTTGCTTTAATTACCTTGAACAAAACTAACATTAACAAGACCCTTGTTTCAATATATGTTCAACATTTTTTGCGATTCTTATTTGCAACTTAACATTTTTAAAAACATCAAATATTAGATCTAATGAGCAGAATCAACTTTGCGGTGCTGTCTGCGATCCCGTAAAAGATCAGACAATTTTCCACGTGCATCTTGAAAAGTGGATGTTGTGGAAGGTGCTATGGCATTTGTGCCATTTAGTGATTTAGAGGCAAATAAAATCAAAGGAGTCTTTAGCCCTGTTGTACCCTACATCAACATGAATTAGGAGATTGATACAAAAAGTTGGCAAAAACTGGGCTACTTGACACCCTATATTAAACCTAGTATCACAGTTAAAGTGGACCCAGAGCTTAAATTTGACAGTCAGATCAAGACTGTTGTCAAATCAAGCTTCTTTCATTTGAGGCTGCTGGCCAAAATAAAGCCAATTCTGACAAGACAACAGTTTGAAACTGTAATCCATGCATTTGTAACTACACGGCTGGATTACTGTAATTCATTATATGTGAGGGTTAGTGGGTCCTCCATCACCCGTCTCCAGATGGTACAAAATGCAGCAGCACGACTTTTAACGGGCACACGTAAACATGAGCACATTTCCCCTATTTTAGCTTCTTTACATTGGTTGCCTATTCAATTTAGGATCCATTTTAAAATTATGTTATTTGTTTTTAAATCACTAAATGGTCTTGCCCCGTCATACCTCTCTGAGCTTGTGCACTCTTATAAACCGGTCCGCTCACTCAGATCAGATGATCAGCTGCTTCTGACTGTGCCTAAATCTAAGCGTAAGCTCAGAGGGGATCGTGCGTTTGCTGTATTTGCCCCTAAACTATGGAATGATCTGCCTTTGTATGTTAAGCAGGCTTCTTCTCTGTCTGTTTTCAAAACCTGTCTTAAAACCCATGTTTTTTCTTTGGCTTTTGACACTTAGATGTCGATTTTATTTATTTGATTTAATTTGTTACTTTGAATGCTTTTATTGAGTGGCTATTAATTGTATATATGTTTTTCTGTACAGCACTTTGGTCAACTATGGTTGTTGTAAAGTGCTTAACAAATAAAGTTGGTATGGTATGGTATGGCTTAAGGTCTCTGTCTTCAGTCAGAAAATAGTTAGAAAATGTAGGGCCACAGGAACAGTCCTTGTGAAGGAAAGATGTGGTAGGCTAAGAAAAAATCTGAAAGACAAAGATGAAGAAGGGTTATAATGGTCACAGACAAACCACAGACCACCTCCAAAGAGCTCCAAGAACATGTTGCTGCCGGTGGTGTCACTGTACATCGTTTCACAGTCCAGGGTACTTTGCATGAGGAACAGCTCAATGAAAGGGTGATGCGGAAAGGTCTTTTTCCGCAAACAAGCAGTCATTTGAGGTATGCAAAGGCTCATCCAGACAAGCCAGAATTATTTTTGAATAATGTGCTGTGGACGGATGAAACTAAGATGCGCTTTGTATGGCGTAAAAACAACAGCTTTCCAGGAGAAGAATCTGCTCCCTGTAAAATTAGTTGGAGGGTCCATCATGCTGTGGGGCTGTGTGGCAAGCCCAGTTAATGGAAACCCTGTCGGTCGTATGCACCCAGCAGAATTTAAGAACAATTTTCAAGTTATGCCGGGGTTGGTTATTTTAGCAGGACAATGATCCAAAGCAAATCATCCAACCTGACTGAGCTGCAGATATTTAGCAAGGAAGAATGGTCCAAAATACCTGCAGCCATAATTCAGGGATTTATCAGTGGCTATAAGAAGTGACTACAGGCTGTTATTTCAGCAAAAGGAGGCTCTACTAAATATTAATTTGATAATTCCATTGGGGTGCCCACATTTTTGCACCTGTCTGTTTTGGTTATTATTATGACTCGCATTGTATTGTCTTTGTTGATTCAATACATGTTATTTCAGAACTGAAATGTTACTGTTTCCATCAGGATGAAAATGTTATAATCCAAACGAAGTTGCTGCTTTAAAAGCAGATTATAAACTAAAATTATGATCATTATCAGTGGTGCCCAAATCTTACTGTATTCCTTGAAGTACTTTAGTGTAATATTTGAGACAGCGATATCAGTTTAATCATGTTTATGATTAAAGCAGGGGTGTCCTACCCTGCTCCTGGAGGGCAACCGTCCAGCAGATTTTATTCCAACACACCTGTCATTTAGCCTGGATGCCCACAATTTTTTTAGGTTGGGCAGTTCGGTCTGGCCTCGCTCCATAGAGGAGTGATAATCCCCAAACAGAAACTGTTCAGACCAATGAAATCATCAGGGCGGGCTTTAGACGATGACGGACAGATAATCAACAGTTACGTAATCATCATGCCATCAAAGGGGCTTGGATTATATTTGTTCAAATCTTAAATGGAGAGCTTGTTTCTATAAGCATTCACCTTCATAATTTCTCTCAAAAATGATGATCATGTTGGGTAAGTGCTCTGTGTATCATTAAATTCTTTAATTTTTTAAAAGATCGTTTATTCCAGCGTGTGCAGACAGGGTTGCCAAGTTTTTATAACAAAACCCTCCAACTACTAGCCCTAAACAATAGCTTCTCGGGGGGTTCTCCGGAAAAAAAAAGGTGTTTGGGGGGTAAAATGTGTGTTATTTTGGCAAGGTTTCCTGCTAAATTTCGCACTCATGGGTCTATATATCACATAATAGTCGCTTCAACCCGCGGACATAGAAAACTCTTTGAGCTCTGTTGACGTCGCTTCGTTGCTCTGATTGGTTGTTGGTCTATCCAAGTGAGGTCTTTCCTGGTTCCGTTGAAACACGTCCCATAACCACAGCCACAGAAGAAGTATAAAAAGTATGCATGTGTATGCTTGTCATATCATATTTATATACTCAGAATGACAAATATACATTGAATGGTTTTGCATAGACTATGCATTGCCACAAGACTTATACTGTAACTGTACAATACTGTAAAATATAGACTGAATTACTCATTTTACATACTATTTGGGTAGGTTATGGACATTGAAATGCAGGCTTGTTCTTCCTCAATGCAAAAAAGACCTAGTTATTTGGGTAACAATTACACATAAGCAAATATAACAGTAAGGGAAAATTTACGGTGGGTAAACCACAAAGTAGTGTCTGGGGTCAAACCCAATATCTTCACTTAATGTTATATTTGTATGTAATGGTTACCCACATAACAATTTTTATTTATTTTATTTATTTATTTATTTTTGCAATGAGGAAGAACAAGCCTGCATTCCAATGTGCACAATATACATCCTAAATAGTATGTAAAATGAGTAATCCAGTCTTTTTAGCACAATCAAATGATAATTTTTTTATGGATGTTTTTTTTGTTTTGTTTAAATAAATTCAAGGACATGAAGTATATTTATTATTATTTTACTGTTTTTACATTGCATTTCTATGTTTATTTTTATGGCTTTTATTTTTAAATATTCTGAGGCCGTTTTTGTTCACATTCATTCATTAATATAGGTGAAAAGTCTGTCCATTTTTATTTCTGAAAATGTGTAACATTAGAGACCCTAAATAACTTAAACATAACTTGAAGATCAGTAAGAAGAAATATTATCTACTTGATACGATTTGATACTAATTTAGAAAAAATAAGATACTTATGTGTGTTGTCAAATGGTAGACATTTGAACTTGGAAATAAATGTCAAATATATTATATTAACTTTATATTAACAGTGTTAAACTAGATTTTCCATGTATATTTCCTTGTCCGCTGTAGAGTAATGCAGGGAGTCTTGTGATAGGTTGTTAAGCTAGCCTATCAAAATTTAGCAGTCTCATCTCTGATTGGCTGGAATTATGTCATATTGTAACGTTGAGTTGTGTTGAGCAAGCGAGCCGTCGAGCAGTCAGAGTGGGTGTCGGAGCGCAAGCAAACGAGACGTTGCACATGTGAAATATAACGTCGGCGCACATCCAAATAAGCTAATTTTAAATGCAAAATTGATTTTTGTTCACTCGAAATACTTTCTTATTTGTGAGACGAACATTTCCCCGCAAAACTATGCGAAATGCCCTTTTGTGCGCTCAAAATATGATCTTGCTGAATAGTAAGCCCATAGTTCGGAGGCCTGTACCATGAGGGTATACAGTTAAACAAACTCTGGGTTACAGGATTAGTTTTGAGTTGATAAAACCAAACGAATCAATTCCGGCTTTGTGGGTACAATGATGTAGCCTGGATGCCAGCCGAACTTAGCCCCACCCACAACATTTTTAGGTCCGGCGGTTCGGTCTGGACTCGATCCATTGAGGAGTAATTATGCCTGAACAGAAACTGTTCGGACCAATGAGATCATCAGGGCGGGCTTTAGACGATGAAGGTTCAAATCTTAAACGGAGAGCTTGTTATATGCATTCACCTTCACTATTTCTCTCAAAAATGATGATAATGTTGGGTAAGTACTCTGTGTATCATTAAATTCTTTTATTTTTTTACAACACCGGCAAAGATTGTTTATTCCAAGGGGGAATATTACAGGGTTGCCAAGTTTTTACAACAAAATCCGCCAACTACTAGCCCTAAACAATAGCTTCTCGCGGGGTTCTCCGGGAAAAAATGGTGTTTTGGGGGTAAAATGTGTTATTTTGGCAAGTTTTTCTGCTAAAATTCGCACTCATGGGTCTATATATCACATAATAGTCGCTTCAACCCGCGGACATAGAAAAAGCGGACTTTGTGCAGTTGAACTCTGTTGACATTTGACAATGCGCCGCTTCCTTGCTCTGATTGGTTGAAGGTCTGTCCAGTTGAGGTCTTTCCTGGTTCGGTTGAAACCAAGGGGGTAATCTAGCACTCGGAAAGCGTTCCACCCCTAGGGGCTGCCATTGCTAACCAAGCCATCACCTCCTGTTAGCATCCCATTGACTCCCATTCATTTTTGAGTCACTTTGACAGTGAATAACTTTACATCTGAGGCGTTTAAAGACTCCATTTGTCCATTGTTTATTTCTAAAGAAACACGACAATGCATAAAAGGCTCCGTTACCTTGTATCTTACACTATCGCCCCGCAGAAGCTGTTTTTGTAAAAATAGGCTAATGATTGCGTCATAACCAACGCGACTCTGTCGCACAGTTGAGAAATTACCGTATAGACCTGAGGAGACGCTCGCAGGCAATATTTAACTGTCTATGAAACAGTCGGGGGGACGTGGAGACAAAGTCTGATAAAGTCAAGGGGGAAGAATGGGGAGAAGCGCATAGTGAGCCAAAAGCAACGGGAGAAAATATTTAAACAACGTGATTCAGCTTTCACTTTCCACATCTACTAGAAGACCTACAGCTGTCAGACAGGAGGCTCACGTCACATCTACGTCGTCACGTTCAGTCTGAGCCTGCGCAGTTCGCTCAGCCATCAGGAAGTGAGTGCCCCTATACTGACATCACATTCTGCCATTGACGTCAATGGGATAGCTCAGTCCATTTCTTTTACTGTCTATGGTTGAAACACGCCTCATAATCACAGCCCAATGGAGCAGTTTCAGACTCATATTCTGACTAGAATTGAGTATGACCACGTCAGGCTAACAATGATGCTGATCGTCAGCTTTATATCCACCCAGGTTTAGATCCTGACTTCAGGAGTGAACAGCCAATCATGCTGTGGATCAGTGCAACTGAGATTCATTTCTCTCTTCTGCGGGATAATACATGATTGGAAAATATTAAGAATTTAAACAAATTTACACTGCAAGAAGAAAAGAGCTGTCTATGAAAGAGAACAGTTTTTCTTCTTTTCTATGTCAATGCAAGTAAAAGCTATGAAGCTAGTTTAGTTGAACATTTATGATCACATAGTAATTTTTATAGCTTTATGTATTGACTTTAAAGCTTATTTGTATGACCTTTATCTAGACTATTTATATTAATTTTAACCAAGTGCCAATGAATGATTGATTCATTAAAACGACACGTATAAGTGATTAGGGGTGTACATAAATTATATATAAATCATTTAAATTATTTTTTTACTATAAATAAGCATTGTTAAAAGCCAGACGCCTTAGTCTTTAAAAACCATTTGCTATGACCTTTAATGTGGAGTAGAAACAGGGGGAGGTGTGTCACTTTGCTCACAGCTGATTGGTCTAATTTCAGTTTGAGATCTCTTATCCAGAACATAAACTGCCCTGGAGCATTAGCCGTGGGCGTAAGTTACTATGGATATGAACACAGCTAAAAGCCAAGCCACATTAATGTTACCTAAAATGGAGGATTGGCAAAAACTAAACTAAAATTAGATTTTTGGGTGAACTTTCCTTTTTAATGCTGTGTGATCTGTATAAGTGTATAAGTGATCTGACTTAAACACTTTAAATAAACTTTTTTTCAGGTCACTGAAAAATCATAAAAATTTTGAGTATCACATTTGATGGATCCGGTTTTATGGTTTATATGTCATAGTGAGAATATAGAGTTGTAACATCCGTTATCTGCGGTACCCTTAGGCACCAGCAGATGGCTGCCTCATTCCCAGACTTCATTTCCTCTGCTCATTATTAGTGAACCTATTTCCCACTGTCTTGTTTTCTAAGTTTACACTGTCTATTTAAATGCAGTTTACTTTATGAAGTCTTGTTTTAATTTTTATTTATTTACATTCTCTGTTGTCATTTCAAGCAGTTCTTGAGTTTGTTTGATTTCTGCCTGAGTCTTGGATTGCCTGTTCCTGTCAGTCCTCCTTGGAGAGTGTATGTTGTGTATGTGGACTGATTAAATGTGCTTGACCCTCTGCCTGGTATGGACGATGATCTAAGATGATACATGTAAATAAACTGTGTTTGGATTCTCACTCCTTCTGCTGCATGCTGCCATTACAACACCAAATCATTACAGAGCTTATACTTGACGTGGAAAAATAACTCTTAAAAAAAATTATGGAATTTGGTGATAATATTTATATGGTCAAAAAAAATTCCAGTTTTTACAACTAAAAGGCTTTTTACTGGCTAAAAATATTAATGATCAGTCATACAGAAGAAGTGTTGAACTCAACAGGTTTTACAGCAAAGTTTTGATCATGTTGATAATTTAAGAGTACTTTTAATTGCATATCAAATATGATACAGTGGTTAACCTTAGCATGGTCATATTATCATCATCATCTCATAAAACATAACTTTTTAAACAGTGTTGTGTCCTGTCATTCCTTTCCCTTTGATAAACTGTTTCCCTCTATGAAACATTTGCCTTGAAAAAATCATTGAAAAAACTATTACATGAAATATGTTGACACATTATTTTCTTTATGAACTAAGGTTACATATATATGTTAATATATTTTGGAATGCACTTTCAGAAAGATGTCTAAAGTTTAATAAACCCATAAAGTAACAGGGGTCTCCTCAGAAAGAGAACATAACGGTGTAATATTTCAATGCAGTGCCAGGGTTTCACCAGTAGAGCACGCCATAACATTTTTATTTTAGACACTTTGAGGTGAAGTGACTGTCCTGAAAGAAGAAATAAAGTTTTGAGTTCTGACCTCATTAAAAGATTTTAAGTTTTAGATGTGAACAAATGTCCAACCCGACAAAATACGTTCAGACTGATTACAGTTATTATAGGACACACAAAAAACTGTGGTTTGACATTTGCTGAGACACTTATGACAAAACACACATCTGAAAAAAAGCTCATCTCACACTTTAGGAATGTGTGCTGCTTTCTTTTCTATTTTTAGAGCCCAGTTGAATTTGTGGTACTAAGGTGGTTTGACATCTGTTGTTTCAATGAACAGGTTTCAATGAACAGATTTATAGGATGCAGGTGGCTCAACACAGGAGATCCCATGGGACCCTATTGGATGCCAGGCTGCAGTTTGCTGACATCACCTGTCACCATCTTCCCTTTGGGCTTCGGCTGAGGATGGAAACGTTTCCATTGATCCGGGGCTGCTGTTGTTGACATCATCTCTGGGATTTCCAAAGTAGTGTTTTCTATACACACACATATGTATCTATATGTATGCATACAGAAGCTTGTTTTTTTTTTAAATACGAATTTATTGCAGTTCTTCATCATCATGAAAGTTTATTATCTGCATGCATTTTAAAGCCATATCCATTTAAACTTGTGATGGTTTTCCGAGCGAAAACCAAAAAAAAAAAAAAAAAGAGTGTATGGATTTTCACCACATTTATGTTTTAAATTTTGCATAATAGGTCACCTTTAAGGCACAGTATGCAATTTTCACCACTAGAGGTCGCTTATTCAAAACAAAATCGTAGCTGTACGACGCCTTGATTTTGCGAAATCATGCGAGTTGTTGGCCCTGTCCCAAATGGCACACTTCATGTGCACTTTCGGTCTTGTTGACATACAATGGCCATTGCGTGCACGCGTCCACGAGACCGCAGGGTGTCCCATTCGTCATTTAAGCTTAAAGAAGGGTGCTCGTGAGGACCCCCTTTGCGGCTGCTATGTGCCTTCGATGCGCACTGTAGCTGAGCCCGCAAGTTTGCGAGTCATGCAGAGGACTTCTACTCGGCAGTCAAAGCGGTATTACGCTGTGAAAGTGCGGACTCAGAGGAGGACCGTGAGGGTTTAAGGTGCCATTTGGGACAAGGCCATAGTCTTCACCTCTTCAGCCGGTTTAAAATAATCATATTCATGGATGAGCTAATGTACTAAAGGTGTCATGAACTGGCTTTTTTTCTTTTTTTATAGTGTTGTCTGAGGTCAACTAATGAAAATTATTATATAATATATAAAATATAAAAAGTTTGTGTGGTTTTTACATGCAAAAACATCATAACTAATAAGTAATAGGCTATTTTCTACACTGTTTTTGAGGCTGTCTCCTGAACGCTGGGTTTTGATGGGCGTGCTGGACTGGAGACTACGAGGTAACACCCACAGCTAAGATTGGATAAGATTTGCATATTTAATGAGCTTTAGCTCCTCGCATATCTATGCCCCTGTCAGTTCACATGAGGGAGAGATTATTAAAGCGCCAACTGCAAAGATTCTCTCGACCACAGGGCTCGTAAACGTCTTTATCAAGCAAACACAATGATTTATTTCTCATCCACCCGCGATTGATTGGAATATTATTTCTGTATTACATGGCCCGCTGGATCAGTCAATATAAACGTGAACCGCACACACACACAGTTATAGTTATATAGCGCGCGACCAGATCATGAAAGAATTTCTGACGACTAGCGTACGTTTTGGTAGGTCTGGAAAACACACCATTCCTGTCAGATCCAATATAGAAGGCACAACATTGTGTCTGCAAATCACTTGAGACTTGTTTACAAATGATTCTGCAGTGAAATGAAGAGAACACACAAACTTTCTTCCCCACGTGAGCTGGAACTTCATTAAAAATAATTGAAGTATCACACATTCCTAATATTATGAAGCTTGTGGAGCGACTGTGTTCTTCCATAATATCTTGCTATCTTTTTCCACATGTTTATTGCTGCTGGCTAGTGATCCGTGAGCTCCATGAGGTGGCGTGAGGTGTTTCCATGAGGTGGGCGGGGCTTCTGAATTACACGTTCTGTAGAGGTGTGTACATCGATGACGTAAGGATGAAGCACACCATCGTTTTGTAGGGTAGGGTAACGCAGCGAAGTTTTATCATATTAGACACATTATTTGAGTGTGTTGAAAGTTATGTTATAATGCTACTCTGTGCGTTCGCTCAGCGGCTGCTTTGAGACACTTGTTCACACTCCAGTAAGTTAGATCAATATTAGGCATGGTAAAACATGGTACTCGCGATAATTCCAGAAAACAAGATTTAAACAATAAGACTAACTGTGTTGAGCTATAACAATGAATTGTTTTCTTTCGACAAATGTCTCCAAACAGTTGCTCACCTGTCTAATAAAACATAATATATTAATGTTTCTTTGACGTTTCTGTGGTTTCTACAACATAAAACCGGAAATCGAGGTTAATGCGGGTATGATGCCATTGAGAGGCGACACATGGGCAAGGTCAGTGTCCTGGTTAAAATCATTTATTTCTCTGGATTTGGCATATTGTGACTTAAATCAAACAATAATTACTAATCTGAATGAGCGAAGAATATAACTAGGATTCTACACTGATATTTTTTTCTTCAAAAATATTTATTATTTGTTTACTTTTGTAGTTTATACCATTTATGAATATTTTTAATTCACTTTTTTTCTTCATGTGCTTTTGATATTTTAATTACTTTTATTACAATTTTATATATATATATATATATTTTTTTTTACCGTTTTAGTTTAGTATTCAAGTTTATTTTAGTTGGTCAGTAGGTTTTAAAAAAAACATTTGATTTGATTTCAGCTTTATTTTTTTATTGTATTTTTTTAAATGTATTTTTAATTAATAACAATACTGCTTCAAGTATGTATTAGAAGTGTGACTGTCTTTTACAGGCTTATAGTTTAAAGCACTCTGCTGTATCAATGCATTTTAGATCTAATTATCTAAAATACATACTTAATTGTTTTCTGTTTCCTTAAACTGATTATATTTATCCAGACCATTGAGACTAAAATTTGACATATTCCTCTACCTGCCTTAAAGCATGATGTCATGCAATCTTACAGCGATGATGTCATTCGTCTTCGGTCGTGCTCATGAGCTGCAGTCGCTCGTCTGGGGACTCATTCTTCTTGTTGAGTGAATCACACACTTTCTCCACGCATCTAAAGTTTAAACACAAGAGAATGACAAGTGAACACTTTCGGGACCAGTTAGACCTCCAATATGAAGTTGTAAATCATAAACATGTGATATGTATATTGTAGAATGGCTCAAAACTAAAATTAGACTAAATATGTTGATGTTCTTTCTGAGAGCACAAATGTAAACAACCAAACTGACAGATGCTACGCAAATATTAGCAGCGAATCTAAGCAAACACTGTTGCAGTAATACAAATATGTGTGAACAAACATTAAGAAATCGTGTTCTGTGAAATTGCACCAGCAGCATGAGAAGTATGAATTTTACTCCCAGAGCAAAAAGTGTGTTAATGAAGGGCTGTTTGTCATACAAAACACTTCTTGCTAAGAGCAGACCGGCAGCAACAACATCATGTTTGGCTAGCATTTGGATGACTGACAGAAGCCTAACCACACCCTATTTTAGCAATTGTGGTTTGTTACTAGGAGTCCACGTTGCTGCTCGGCCAATCAGCTTGGAGAGAAGTTGACCTTCTGCTGTGGGTGTATCCCTTCAGGGCAAAAGAGAGCAGCCGCAAAAACATATGAATGACTGAGAGATCGTCATGAGCAGCCAATGAGGACGCAGCACAGATCTAACCAATCACAGTTGCTTTCTGTTCTTCCGGACAGTTACCAAGCCACTGTTACTGCCTGGGTAAGCTGGGGCTGCCCGCTATTGGTTGAAAGTGCAGAAAACTCAGCGCCCGATTGGCTGAATTAACACACGCCGTTGCTAGGGGGCTGCCCCAATCACAGCGAGGCAGAAGTCAGCTGTTTGGTTTCTAGGCAGGATTTATTCACTGAGATGTTTTGGCGGGAGAGCGGGGAGGAAGGAGGGGGCTGTAGAGTGAAGTGGAGCATGTGATGTGTTTGTGTGTGTGTGTTTTGCTCTTCCTCTTGTAGGATCTTTCTGATGCAACATGCAGTTGTGAGGGAGGTGTCTCCTGGGCCTCTTGTGATTTTTTTTAACAGGTCTTTACTATGAAACAAGAACCAATGATGTAGCTGTTGCCACGGAGGCAGCGCCAACGTTTGTTTTGCCTCGCTCTCATCTCTCGTACTTCCCCGTCCACAGTTACCGTAGAAACAGAGTCACTTTGAGTCTATTTCAATCCTCTTCCTCTAGTCAGTGATTTGTCTCTACCTCATCCTCATCTGAAACCAGCAAACTAAAATCCCTGCCAGCAATGTGTTGGCCTGCACTGACTAATGAAGTTCGCATGGACACTTTAAACAATAACTTCCTTACATGCTAATCAGCACATTCTTTTTTAGAGTTTTTTTAGAACAGTAATTAATCTTTAAATTAGCCATTGCAATCTCACGGTTGAGAAGCGCAGCAACAGTGTGTGTAGGAATGCTGAGCCCAAAGGCTGTCGGAAAGGATGATGTCATCGCAAGCGAATGAGAAGAGGAAGACTGTAATATTCAGGTGACTCACTGCCCGTTTAGAACAAGCACACTTGAACTGCGCACTTGAATTCTGGCTTAGGCAGAAAATATGCATGCACAAAAATTTGGAAAATGGAAAAGTGTACAAATCAATCACAATGGATCATAATAACTTGTAAGATTGGCAGCTATCAAGGTCAGCGTATTTGCCCACTACAAAACAACAAACTTTCCTGTGGATATTGATGATTTGCATGGACAACTAAATTTGGAGACAAATATTCCTCATATACAGAAAATGTTCTCTATTGCTGGGTTACAACAAACTTTCTTTTATTGCTGTTTAAGCAATAGTGAGTACAAAAATAAATACATTTGCATAAAATTGCACAATGTACATGCTGTTTCAAATCCATGCTGTTCTTTCTTTCATGAAAACATAAAACGTGAATTTATTCCCAGCCAACATTTTTGATGGGCTGTCACTTGGGCATTTTATGGGTAATCCACATGGGACGCAGATAAATTTGTCTATCGGCTCCATATGGGCACTAGCCTAGAAATCTAGACGCACCCTGGCGGCAGCAATCTGCCCGCAAGTGTCGTCTAGGAACTCTCAATACACGTCTGAGCTGTATTCCTCACAATATGGACGGGCCAATCACATCATGTATAGAGTCGGTGGGCGGAGCCATAATAGCGACGGCTGAGTTGCGTTTGCGTGCTTCTAGTAAACACAGAAACTGGCGAACGGCGGTCTTTCGAATCAGCTTTAACCGCGACTCTGGAAGACTTGGAGTTAAGCTTTTCTCTGAGAAAAGAACAAAGAACGGCACTGAAGTCATTCTTAAAAAGGGAAGATGTGTTCGGAGTTTAGCCGACCGGATACGGCAAATGTTTAATCAGTCAGCGAGCTCTGCTTCACCTTCGTTGCTCTGGTTGGTGTAGCGCTATCCTATCGCGTGCAGAGGGAGTTTGAAAGACAACCGTTTATCCCGCCCCTCGGATTGAGCTGTCAATGGTGAGTTTCTAGACCGAACATCTCGATGTGGGTCTGGCTTGTCAGGCTATATGGGCACATGATGGATCCATATCGTGGCTCAAAGAGGGGCCCCTTTAAATGTTCCTTATATTGGCTCACCTGGGTCACATATGGTGCCAAGGTGGGCTACAGGCAAAAACCTTATGGGGCCCACGTGGAAATGTTGGCTGGAATACGGCTGTCTGCTATTCATTTAAATTTATTTAACTTTTTAATTTGTATATGCAATTTTCAGCTGTGCCTGTTAATAGATAGTGGAATGTTTGCTTAAAAAGTTGAGTATGCTATGTTGAAAAAAGGTGTGGTCTCGTGGCATTAGAATCCCAGGCTGAAAATGGGCCTTGTATACTGGCAATATATATATATATATATACACTCACCTAAAGGATTATTAGGAACACCTGTTCAATTTCTCATTAATGCAATTATCTAATCAACCAATCACATGGCAGTTGCTTCAATGTATTTAGAGGTGTGGTCCTGGTCAAGACAATCTCCTGAACTCCAAACTGAATGTCAGAATGGGAAAGAAAGGTGATATAAGCAATTTTGAGCGTGGCATGGGTATTGGTGCCAGACGGGCCGGTCTGAGTATTTCACAATCTGCTCAGTTACTGGGATTTTCACGCATAACCATTTCTAGGGTTTACAAAGAATGGTGTGAAAAGGGAAAAACATCCAGTATGTGGCAGTCCTGTGGACGAAAATGCCTTGTTGATGCTAGAGGTTAGAGGAGAATGGGCCGACTGATTCAAGCTGAAGGGAACACGTCCAGAAGGGAATGAAAACATCATCAAAGTCTTTTGAAGCATCGACAATACATTTTGGGCCAAAAAATAAAATAAAAAATACAACTTTATTCAGCATTGTCTTCTCTTCCGTGTTATGATTCAGATCGCGTGTCAAGCTGGCAAACTGCAGAAATCACGTGACATTGGAGATACCAATCACGAATCAATCTGCTGATTCGCCACCGTTTGATTCTTTATTTAAGGCTTGAAAACAAACGCGGAAGAGAAGACAATGCTGAATAAAGTCGTATTTTTTTTGTTATTTTTGGACCAAAATGTATTGTCGACACTTCAAAAGAGTCTAACTAACCAACTGATGTCCTATCTGGACTACTTTGAGGATGAACGGAGGTCTTAGGGGTGTGGAACGACATTGGGGTGAGTCATTAATGGAAGAAATTTCATTTCTGAGTGAACTAACCCTTTAAGAATGGGATTAGTAAAGGCAGGCGTCCCAAAACTTGTGGCAATAGTATATCAGTTGGGTCCTCTGGATGATACGATCATGTTTACTGTTATTGCCATGTCAATTTATAATAAAAAAAGCCATGTTTGCAGTTGTGCCGCCCTGACATGTAAATTGCTGGACAAAGGTTTTTCAATGATCTCAATAGCTTTAAAACTAATGATATTTATACATTTTTTATATTTATATTTTATGTATCTACAAGTCCTCCTAAAATAATCAATCACTGTTAAACATCTGCAGTAATATAATGAAATAGCCTACTTGCAATTTTCCAGATGGAAAACTTTTCGTGACAAAAAGGTCCTCAATGGAAGCATGCTTTTCTCATTTTGATTAGTTTAAAGCACTTTAAAGTTATTCAATATACCAGTGTTTCTTTTAACACAGGCACTAACATTAACAGTTTGAATCGTTTAATCTGAAATACAATTGGTAAAATGCTCCGTTCGTGCACTGACAGAGTCAACACACAAACCCTAAACTGACCTTTTCCCTCGGGCACCAACTACACACCGGTGACTGCCTCGTCTTTAAGGGGGTCGCACACCGGACGCCAAGCTCAGCGCCGCGCAGCGCCACGTCTTTTAAATTACGTTACATTACATTGTTGTAAGCATTTACATTAAAATTACATTATTTTCAATGAGTGTACGCACATTGGCGGCATTCGGCGCCTGTCCGCGGCGAATTTGTTCAAAATCACAACGTGAGATACCTGAGACGCGGCGCTGCGCGGCGCTGAGCTTCCCCGTCCGGTCTGATACCCCCTTTAGACTAATTATCATATCATGTTATGTCAGCGGAGATGGGCGGGACTGTCGGCGCGCTCGTGTCCAATACAAACAACTCGAGCGCAGGGCGCAGAATGAAAACGGAGCGAGTCCCTGATAGTAAATACAAGCACAGTGAAGACGGAATAAAAGAGCGCTGAAACAAAAAGCGGAATAAAAACAGCACTGACAGACACATTCAAGCGCTGGCGGTGAGTGTCTCCTGTTTCTGACTCATTTGCTCCAGTTTCATTCTGTAGTTTTGAACTGAGTGAAGAGACTGTTTATGTCAGTAAAAACAAAGTTTCAGTGTTTTGATCCGTAAAAGAAGGGGTTAAATATCAGAATAAAGATCATAATGCAATACACTGAAGTGTGGTATTCTGATTCTGATTTATAAATCTGAAATATCAAAAAGTGACATTTACATGAAGCTGCAGGATGTGATGTTTTTACTATGTCATTACTTTATGTGTTATTTTGGTTTGTATTCCCTGCTGAAACAACACATTATAGCCCAGTCTAAAATGGTTTTCTAAGTAATAGAGTAATTTATGATGGTCTTCAGCCTGACCCCCCTCCCCCCTTATTTATAAGAATAAATAGAATTCCTATTTTGTTAGGATAGAACAATATTTGGCTGAGATACAACTATTTAAAAAATCTGGAATCTGAGGGTGCAAAAAAATATCAATATTGAGAAAATCACCTTTAAAGTTGTCCAAATTAAGTCCTTAGCAATGCATATTATATTTGGATAATAAATATATATATATTTACGCTAGGAAATTTAAAAAAATTCTTCATGGAACATGATCTTTACATAATATCCTAATGATTTTTTGCATAAAAGAAAAATAGATAATTTTGAACCATACACTGGGTTGGCTATTGCCACAAATATACGCGTGCGACTTAAGGCTGGTTTTGTGGTCCAGGGTCACATATGATAATCAATATATTAATACAATTTTACTTTAGAAAATGTAATATCCACTCATAAAGATGCTCTGACCAATTTTACTGTAACTGCATCTGTACTGTAACTCTCAGACTTCATAAACTGACTTGTTATAATGGTTCATATTTGAAATGTATTGTTTTCTGGGAAAACTCTTTTGAACACATGTAGGGCGGAGACTTCCCCTCATTTGAGACTCCTTTGTAATGTTGCCATTTGACGTTTTGTGGTTTTGTTCGTGACCAGCATATCTCAGTCATCATCTAACTGCACTTTGATGCCAGAAGTTGCACTTATGTGGTGATCTACTGTCTGATCTTAAAGATGCATTGTTAATTCAAATAAAATGCATGTAATAACTAAAACATCAGTCATGGTTGGTTGTTCTTGCGAATGTGGGTGATGGTCAGTGTTTGCATAAGGCCAAGTGTTCCTAAAATGCACTGGATAGAGAGAATAAAAACAATGCTAAATGCACATGATAAAATGCTTAGGTAATATGATAACTGTACAGGGATTGGGATAGAAAATACATAAGCTTACCAACTTTTAAAAGGGGCGGATAAATCGCCATGCTTCACGCGTGTTTATGTCCTGCGCATCCTATCACATTTTGGGACAAATTCAACAGTCTCAAAGTAGTAAACCAACAAATAAAGATTATATTTAAATGTTTTATGGCTTACTTTTGTAGCACATTAACATTTTTGCGAATTGTGTTTGGTCGCCACTTAATATCCAATGTAAAATATGGGTTCTGAAGCAAAACCACTGCACCAAAACAGAAACAAGGCCCGGTGTCTCATATTCTAAAACAGAAAAAATGAACAGCATGTGAATTGTCACAGTTTCACAGATTGACAGTCTGTGGTATTTTTCAGGGCAGTTTTGCTGACTCCGCCGATGGATGATGAGGAGGAGGAACAGCTTCCTCGCTGCTGTGAAACGCCGCTAAGAAACAAGAGCTCAGAGAACAGAGACGCCCACCATCGAGCGGTTAACAGACACAGACGCTTTGAAGACAGATCCACACAGACAGTGAGCTCTGTCCTGAATTCAGTGAGAGACGGAGATATGGCGCCCTTCCAGGGTTCAGGGAGAGACGCATCATCTCCCTGCGGGGCTGAGGAAGCCAGGACTGCATTTAGGGCTCACTGTGGATCCAGGGGCCTTGCGTCACTTACTATGGCCCCTGGGGCTCCAGGGCCAAGAGCACTTTTTTATGGTAGGGACACACAATATGCATCATATTCATGGTTATAAGGTTGTATTATGGACAAACACAAATTTAAACTAGTCCACATTAGAGCCAGACATTTTATTTAAGGCCCCAGGAACTATTTTTTAAAAATTAGTACCTGGGGCCTTAAATATAAAATCCTAACATAAAATATAAAATATAAAAAATGCTCACTATATATATATATATATATATATATATATATATATATATATATATATATATATATATATATATATATATATATATATATATATATATATAGTGAGCATTTTTATTTACTGACCATGGATCGCATGTTAAATTTGGTTGAAACTGAAGTTAAAAATTAAACCAAAGTACTAAACTGTATTCACGATTGTTTTTTTGATTCTCATTCTTAAATATTTGATATAATATATAATATTATTAATTATATAATATGATAACAAATATTTGTTCATATCTTAAAGGAAATGCTGGATTTCGGGCACACTTTCCTGCACTGTTCGAACCTGTCCCGGCTGGCGCACAAAACGTTGGAGAAAGGGAGGCCGACGAAGGGAGACCAGAAGAAAAAGAAGACGAGCGTGATATGGGAATTAGCGTGGAGATTCAGATCGGGCGTAAATTGCGTGAAATGGGGGACCAGTTTCAGCAGGAGCATCTTCAGCTGGTAAGACTGATTTCAGATAAGACTAGTTTGTTTCCTTTCCTCAAGGTTGATGTGAAATGAACGGGTTAAAGAGTTTCATGAGGTTTTCAGAGTTGGCAGTTTCACTGCAGTGGTTTCTGTCACAATGTGCAATGACACCATCGTCTACTGTTATTTCAACGCTGTATATGCAAATGCCCAGTGGTAGCAATGACATCATTATTGGTTTGCTCATCCTGTTTACTCAAGTTCTCTTAGATTTTATCAAATGTTTATTTTACTTAAAATGATGAACATACATACATACATTATACCAATAACCTTTTAGTAAATGCTGGAGAAGTTTAATCACTAGATGATGTTTAAAGCAAACTTATTTATAAAGACTGCATGACTATTGAAAAGATTTATTTTGTTTTAATTAATGTTTATGGTAAATCATGAAAATAATATATAATTTTGAAAAGTGCCACATTTTGTCTTGTAAATAGGCCAATTGGAGGATTTATTACAGTGTTTTTGTTGTAGATTTATTTTTTCTTAAATTTTTAAAATTACAAACAGCAGATGAAGATAAACAGATAAAAAGATAAAGATAAGTTAACAAATTTCCAAAGTGATAAGACAGGCAAATGAACTCACACCCTCTAGTCTACATGACTGTTAACAGAGATAAATTTAGATTTATCGAGGGTTTTAAAGTTTGCAAATCGTGTCCAGCATCTCCCCAGGCCGGCTGTAGTTTGCGTGTGAGTCAGAAAGAGGATGTGAAGTGTGTTTATACTGCAGGCTAATTTTAGACGGACTAAAACTTCACGTCAGCAGACATGTGACCACAATCTCAAATGTATTCTTTAGTAACACACTGTGCGTGTGAAATGCTGAGCCGCTACAACTGACAAGTGTTTTAATGAACATGCAAATTATAGATTTATAGATAACGGAAATCTGCCGTCACGAGCTAAGAAACAATCAAAACCTGAAACTTCATATTTTCTAGCTCAGACGGCCTAAGGGCGGTTGAATAATTTAAACACTTGAAAAGATGACAGTCCAATTAAGAATATATGGGTCAGAATAATTTAAATAAGTTCATCTAAATTACACCATGTTAACTCTTTTACATCCTGCATGCCTTCAGTAAGAGCGGTCGCTTATGCAACATACTGCAATAGTCAAGGCTGAACTACAACACAGATGGCCTGACTGATGATTGGCTGCTTTAACTGTCCATCAGGGGATTAAGAGGGAAGGGGGAGGAGTCTTAAGGGAAGCTTGAGGCCACATCGCCATCTCATGGCAGATACCCGCCATTAAAAAACAAACGTGACATCAACATTGACCCTATTTTACATTCATCATCATTTACAAGGGAAAGTTCACACAAAAAGTTAAATTATAGCCTTCATTTACTCACCCTCAAGTTGTTCCACATCTGTGTGAGTTTCTTCTGTTGAACACAAAAGAAGATATTTTAAAATATGTTGGTAACTACCAGACAGTTAACATGGAAGTCAATGGGTGCCGTCAACTTCTTGTGCTTGATTTATTAGCAAACAACGTCACTTTTTGTCTGACAGGGAAAATTAAGTAATTTTTAAAGGCTACTGATGTAAGCAATGAAGGAATTATGTCACATTATTAAAGTAAAATGGGTTGTGAATGTCAATTCATGTGGACTTTAATTATAAAATGGATAGTTTCCTAATAATGACTCTTCTGAATGCAATATCATCTTTCACCTATGATAGAAATTTCATCTGATAATTAATTATCTTTGCTTTATTTTTGTACAGTTCCCTCACAGGGGCCAGTTGGGGTTGTTCCAGCTAGTGACGTCGATCTACAACTTCCTTTTTCCTCGAGAAGGAGCCCAAAATGCAAGAGCCCACAGATGAGAGGTCACAGCTCTCCTGTTCAGGACCCAAATGAGTTTTACACATCCACTATAAGACGTGCGCAGATCTGGATTTACGTGGCTCAAAAACTGTTGTGGAAAGAAGGTTGCCGCTGGTCAGAGACCTCCCTCTTTTTCCCGAAGAAGCCATTCTCAAAATGGAGCATTGGAGTACATTTTCTGCAGGTCGCATATCAGTATAAAGATGTTAATATTCTGCCTTATATTTTCCAAACATACGTTCACGTGCGGATCTCAGCGCAGTGGATGCCTTAATAGAACCCTCAGAAGGAACAACTGCTTTAATAGGCAACGAGCTGTGAGAATACTCAAGGTCCACACATAGGTTTGAGTATTTGTGCTGACTTTAATACACCTTCTGAACTCTGACGCATCCCAGAACCGAATCTTGATCTTTCCCTGCTGGTGTATCACGGATTGTGCTTGATTCACTGCTGTTATCAGTGTTATTGGGACAGAGCTGAAGGACAGAACAGAACAGATGTGACGATACATAATCCAGAAGCCAGTAAGATGCTTCAGAAAGAACTCAATTTTTTTGTTCAAATGCAGAAAAACAACTTAAACATCAGGTTTTACTACCTGTATATCAATAATTGCCATTTTTGAGAGCAACAAGGAGACAGATATGAATTTTGTGATTTTAAAATACTGAAAAGCATCATGTTTTCTCATTAAGAGGGCATATACCACACAACAACAACAACAACAACAAAATATATTTACAACGATTTTACCTTTCTGAAATATTAGTTTGCCTTAATGAATTAATTCTAACGTCATGTATCACAGACATAGCATAATGACATGATTTCTCTCATGCACTGAAGTATTACTTTACATATTATATCAGTGTTTAAAGCATCTCTGTAGTAGTAATGGGTGATTATCAAAATGTGCTCAAAGAAGCAATACACCAAATCATCCTTTACAGTTCAACTTAAGCGATAAATACAATCAATAATATCTAACAAATACACAAGTTACCTAATGAGAACCTATCAAAGTTCTAGGAAGGGTTGTGCTGGTATGTATATGTCAATCAATAGTTATTATAAAGAGGTTTTTATTACTGTGTAAGTGTGTTAAGAGGGAAAGTGTCCAATGGATAGCAAAAATATGCTTTAACTAGAGGGATAGTTTGCCCTAAAAGTAATACTATGTCATCATTTACTCACCCTCATGTCATTCTGAACATTCCTGTGTAATTCTCTTGCTTAATTGCTAAAAATGTTATAGATTTTTGCCTGGGCAGCGCCATTTTAATTTTGTCGTGGATAAAAACAAGGCTTCAAGGCGATTCTGAAAAACATTTTTAAAAGTTGTAATGACATGTGATGTAGCACTTACAGTGAATACCAAGACCGTCCAGTTATTGTTTCATCCGCATAAAGGTCTATACGACGTTGGTTTGTATATGATGACATATTTTGCATTTTTAAGTGAACTGTCCCTTTAAGGATGAGGACAATAATGAACTCAGATGTAAGGTGTGTTCGGTTTAAAGCAGCGCTGCGCAGACAGTGCGCAGACCGATCGGGACGCCATCTAATTATCGCGAGAGCGATTAGAAAACATGCTGTCGAATCGCTCTCGCGGTACTTTGATTTCAGTCTGCGCAGCGCAGAGTCAAGTCGAACGATAGCGTAGATTTGTACAGAAACGTCCAATGAGACAGCCAGATCGCATCACGTGACTGGCTCATGATCTGGCGCTTATATGAATATATAAGAGTTTCTATATGATGTGCGATAAAGCGGGGCGATTTATTTTCCATATATATTTGTAAACCCATATTGTAAAGTGAAATTAATATAAATATGAGATTAATAATTTAAGTTATAAAAATAGATATCGTTCCATTTGCTGGTTTCATAAAACGCTTTCTTTTGTGGTACAATCTACTGAGGTGCCTGTACTTTGCGGTTTACAATTTTACAATGGTTTGCTTGTGCATTATCAATAGATTTTATAACGTAATGTCGTCAGTATCGTGTAAAAGACCATGAAGACGGTGTGAATATAACACAGACTGTCAGAGTCCACAAATCCACATGATTCCTCTGCACTTACTCCGATTTAGACCATTTTCTTTCCTCACATTCCACGGAGGTGATGTTCCATTGCTGTGATGTATTCTTGTCCTGTTGTTCTTCTGACAGGTGTGCCTCAAATGCTTGTGTGTTGGTAACGATGACACTTGCAGACAATCAAACAGCTGAAGGTGCCTTAGAACAGCAGGCCAACGACGAGGACTTGATATTACTAATACCGTCACGCTGGACTTCAGTCACGAGCACACAAACAAACACGTGAAAACATATTGCAGTTGTATGATGAATAAATACCTCCACACAAACCACAGAGAGCTCGAACAGACTATCAAAGAAAACAGGCTGCTACTGCTGCCTCATTTATCTGAAATGCCCTTTCAAATGCACTTGTCTCTGAGTAAAAATGTTACGCTGTTTTTACTTTGTTTGGAATGTGTACGGGACGTTATTGCTGGTTCTTTTATAATTTTGCTACTTCAAATAATACAGTTTGAAAAATATATTAAATGCTGTTATAAAATTGTGAAATAAGATGTCTTTTTTTACATACAGTATATTATAAATGCTGTCATAAAAATGCTGACACCTTTTCTGCAACGTTTACTGCATTAAAATATTTATGTATACTCATTTGAGAGTTCTGTTTGTAATTACACACACACACACACACACACACACACACACACACACACACACACACACACACACACACACACACACACACACACACACACACACACACACACACACACACACACACACACACACACACACACACACACACACACACACACAAGGATTATTAGGAACTCCTGTTCACCTGTTTCTCATTAATGCAATTATCTAATCAACCAATCACATGGCAGTTGCTTCAATGAATTAGAGGTGTGGTCCTGGTTAAGACCATCTCATGAACTCCAAACTGAAATCAGAATGGGAAAGAAAGGTAATTTAAGCAATTTTGAGCGTGGCATGGTTGTTGGTGGCCTGAGTATTTCACAATCTGCTCAGTTACTGGGATTTTCATGCACAACCATTTCTAGGGTTTACAAAGAATGGTGTGAAAAGGGAAAAACATCCAGTGTGCAGCAGTCCTGTGGACGAAAATGCATTGTTGATGCTAGAGGTCAGAGGAGAATGGGCCGACTGATTCAAGCTGATAGAAAAGCAACTTTGACTGAAATAACCACTCGTTACAACCGAGGTATGCAGCAAAGTATTTGTGAAGCCACAACACACACAACCTTGAGACGGATGGGCTACAACAGCAGAAGACCCCACCGGGTACCACTCATCTCCACTACAAATAGAAAAAAGAGGCTACAATTAGCACGAGCCCGCCAAAACTGGACAGTTGAAGACTGGAACAATGTTGCCTGGTCTGATAAGTCTAGATTTCTGTTGAGACACTGAGATGTTAAAGTCAGAATTTGGCATAAACAGAATGAGAACTTGGATCCATTATGCCTTTTTACTACTGTGCAGGCTGGTGGTGGTGGTGTAATAGTGTGGGGGATGTTTTCTTGGCACACTTTAGGCCCCTTACTGCCAATTGAGCATTGTTTAAATGCCACGGTCTACCTGAGCATTGTTTCTGACCATGTCCATCCCTTTATGACCACCATGTTCCCATCCTCTGATGGCTAATTCCAGCAGGATAATGCACCATGTCACAAAGCTCAAATCATTTAAAATGGGTTTCTTGAACATGACAATAAGTTCACTGTCCTAAAATGGCCCCCACAGTCACAAGATCTCAACCCAATAGAGCATCTTTGGGATGTGGTGGAACGGGAGCTTCGTGCCCTGGATGTGCATCCCACAAATCTCCATCAACTGCAAGATGCTATCCTACCAATATGGGCCAACATTTCTTAAGAATGCTTTCAGCACCTTGTTGAATCAATGCCACGTAGAATTAAGGCAGTTCTGAAGGCGAAAGGGGGTCAAACACAGTATTAGTATGGTGTTCCTAATAATCCTTTAGGTGAGTACACACACATACACACAGGCATAACATTATGACCACCTTCCTAATATTGTGTTGGTCCTATAGATGGGTTGGTTCCCCTTTTGCTGATAAAATAACCCTGACCCATCGAGGCATGGACTCCACTAGACCCCTGAAGGTGTGCTGTGGTATCTGGCACCTATACGTTAGCAGCAGATTCTTTAAGTCCTGTAAGATGCCTCCATGGATAGGCCTTGTTTTTTCAGCAAATCCCACAGATGCCCGAATCAATTGAGAACTGGGGAATTTGGAGGCCAAGTCCACACCTCAAACTAGTGCTCCTCAAACCATTCCTGAACCATTTTTGCTTTGTTTCAGGGCGCATTATCCTGCTGAAAGTGCCACCACCAGGGTGGTGAAATACCATTTCCATGAAAGGGTGTACATGGTCTGTCTCATCTCTGACTACAATTTTTAGGTAGGTGGTACATGCCACGTGCCACATGTATGGCAGGACCCAAGGTTTCCCAGCAGAACACTGCCCAAAGGATCACACTGATGTAGTGCATCCTGGTGCCACGTGTTCCCAAGGTAAGTGACGCATGCACTTGGCTATCCATGTGATGTAAAAGAAAACATGGTCCATTAGACCAGGCAACCTTCTTCCATTGCTTTGTGGTCCAGTTCTTTTGGCAGTGGTTAAGGGTCAGCATGGGCACCCTGATTGGTCTACGGCTATGCAGCCTCATATGCAACAAATGAACTGTGTATTCTGACACCGTTCTACCAGAACCAGCATAAACTTCTTGAGCAATTTGAGCTACTCGTCTGTTTGATCAGACCATACGGGCCAGCCTTTGCCTCTCACGTGCATCAATGAGCCTTGGCCTCTAGCCATCATAATTTAGCCCTCAAATCCTTGCTTGCCCCTTTCCCCTGATTCTAACACATCAACTTTGAAGACAAAATGTAATGTGTCACTGTATGATTTTTTTCAGTGTCTGATACTGAAGTGGCAATTCAAACTATATCCCGCAAGCATTAAGTAGTGAAGAAGCTATCATTGTAAAATCAGTGACACATTACAATTAAGTTTTTTTTTTTTACAATGCTAAAAACAAAGATGTGACTTCTGACCTTGAGTTAATGTGTAAAGTTAAAGTTATATATGCCATTTCAGATGTAAGTTAGGCTGAAGTTATACTGACATTACGTTTTGCAGGTCTTACTGAAAATAAAGACTAAACTTACCACTCAAATGCGTACATTTTCAATCTCAAAACAATTGTTCCTCAAAATCTATCTCCGTTAGAAACCGGATCAAACAAAGTTGGATGCAAAATCTCTCCACTGTCATGATTGACAGATGTGTTTGCTGTCACTGCCGTGCAGTAAAACAGCAAATCAGAGCAGAACTACATTAATTTTCATGACCCTTCCAAATAAGGCAAAAACAGACCATTTCATTCTAGGGACAATTTATGAAATGGACCTGTAAAACCGTGGACAATTTTTGCCCTTATATAAGTCACATACCCTCTATATGGATATCAGAGAACAATTTCAAATATTGTTTCAATTAATTCTAGGGCACCTTTAATGTCTACACTGTCATACAAACATATGCTACTAATATCGTACTTTTTGGCATTTCAAAATAAAACAAATATAACAGAAAAGTGCTTTAGATGTTAGAGTTGTTTTATTTATTCCAATTTGTTCAAATTAACTTTAAGTAGGGTCAAAATACAAAACCACTGTATAAAAATACAGAAACAGTTATTCAGTACATACTAACTCATAGATGGAAACCAACATTGCATATTTAGCTTCGGTTTCTATTTGGAAACGGATTCGGTTTCTTTTAAGTTCAAACAATACTGAAACATTTCACAGTCCATTAGGTTTCATTGTAGAATATTTAGAAGTTTCCATAGAAAAATCGTTGAGAGACAAACATGTTAACAATAATTTAAATCAAAAACTGATAATTAGAATATGTCCTAATGAGATGATTATTCAATTAAACACAGATGATCACAGCATATGAACAAAAACACACGCTTGATCAATCCCTGGCTGTTATAGACGTTTGACACAATGCAAATAAACACACAAACACACATAATGCATCCTGATTCAAATGTCACAAAATAACTTTTCAGTCTGAAAAATTCATGGCTGGTTACAAATTATAAAATATAAAAAGTGTCAACAAAAAGCTACAAAATCCACTTCATGATCACATTAGAGTTTGGCTTCAAAAGCTTGTGCTGCTGATGTTGTTGTGCTGGTTTCCAAATGGCCCTACAAACACAAAACACGTCATTAGTAATAGAGATCACAGTGAAGCAGCGCCCCCTGATGGCATCAAACCAGTTTCATGCACACATCCCCTGGAGGACAGTCAGTGTGTTAGTGGATTAAATGAAGGATAAATGTTAGTACAGACCAAACAACCAAACAAGTTAACACCCACACACAAAGTTCAAGGGCGAAGCGTTCAGATAGCGCAGACGAAAAACATTAACACTGGACTTCACATCTGAATCACTTTATAAGCGACAGTAAGACGAAGCTCATTGAGTGTGATCATTGAGCGGCTGATCACATGCGCCGCCCATACCTGAACCACAGTGAGCAATAAAATCAGGCAGTGATTGATTGGTCACATGTGCGTGGAGGGGAGGAAAGATGTCCCGCTGTGAACCTGAACGTCTGTCCTGCCCGATGCTGCCTGTAGACACACACACACAAACACGCACACGTGCACGCACACACACATATCTGTGAACACGAATAGATTTGAACAGATATGAAACTACAGGAGCAGAAAGAACATGAGGAACAGAAATTGGGGTGGGGTGTGGATGAGGAACTAGTACAGGAGAAACAGGTTGAGTAAAAAAAATAAATAACAACCTGTTCAGGATGAGAGGAAAACAGATTTGGATATGGAAAACTGGAAAGGGAAATCAGGATGAGCAGAAAAAGTGGGATGAGTGGAAGTTATGAACAAAAGCAGAAAGAGGATGGGACTTCACTATCACTTAATGTTTTTAATTAATACTTTTATTTAGCAAGGATGCATTAAATTGATCAAAAGTGACAATAAAGTCATTTATAATAGTACAAAAGGTATTTATTTCAAATAAATGCTGCTCTTTTGAAAATTCTATTCATCAAAGAATCCTGAAACATTTTTTAATCGCTGTATACACAAAAATATTAAGCACCACAACTATTTTGAACATTGATAATAACCAGAAATGTTTCTTGAGCAGCAAATCGTCATATTAGAATGATTTCTGAAGGATCATGTGACACTGAAGACTGGAGAAATGATGCTGAAAAATCAGCTTTGATCACTGGAATACATTACATAAAATAAAGTATTCAAATAGAAAACAGTTATTTTAAACTGTAATAATATTTAACAATATTACTGTATTTTTGATCAAATAAATGCAGCCTTGGTGAGCAGAAGAGACTTTTGAAAACATTTAAAAAAATCTCACAGACCCCAAACTTTTGAACAGTAGTGTATATGAATGGAAAGAAGCAATGAGATGAGTGGAAAAACAACATTTTTGAGTGTGGAAATAATTTTTTTAAATGTAAATGGGATGAGTGGACCAAGGGAACGTGACATAGCGTGTGAAATGTGTTTATAGGGCTGGTATTTCCCATGTATTATCCAATCACAGGGTTGGAATGTCAACACAATGAAAAGTTCAAAGCGTCACAGAAGCTGCAGCGGACCCTCGCAGATACTGCTGTGAACCTTTGAAACAAAAGCTAACAAACCAAAACGACCATCTAGTCCACGAGCGAAATGACTGGAGTTAAAACACAACACAGAAACATGAGGAAGAAACAACACGACAGTCGTTTCTCTAGTATCTGCAGGACATGTTAGAGGTTTTAAAATGTCATCAAATCAAATCACATTCTCAGAAAACACAAAACGTGAACTTATTCCTGCATGAGAAGGTCAAGAAAACTTAAATCTGCTTTCTATCATAAAATATATTACATACATGTTATTCTGCTCATGCTGTGGAGGAGCCGTGAAGGGAAGGTGTAATTGTGTATCTGTTTTGCAGGTTTGGATTGATACTTACAGCTGCCAGTGCTTGCTGGTTTGCCAACTGTCTGCGCAGATCTGACTTAATACAGGCTGAGATAAAGAACAGAAACAAAAGACACACATTAGGACGGCTTTAACATTCACAGACCATCTACTGATATGACTGATGCAACCTGTAAGCTCTAGTCTATCCAATCAGTATTTCGATTGTGAATATTAATGGGTTCATCAAAGAATCTCAAAAGAAAAACCTCAAAGAAATTTCCAGATAATATTTAATTCCAAAAATCAAAAGAAAATTATTATTATTATTAGGTTTAATTCCACATGACCCATCCATAATGACCCGTCAATAGGCTTGGCTAAAATTACATTGAAGACCATTCTGGTTAAAAGTTTGAGATATAACAGCGAAAGTAAAAACTTTTGTGGTGAACAGCACATTCCAGGACTTGCTCGTGTTGTGGTTTGGCCCTTTATTCCTGTGACCTCAACCCATGCCTTGCTCTCTCATTGGCCGTAGCTCGTCACAACACTTGACACCACAGGATTTCGATTTGGCCTTTCAGCTCCAGATATGCATCATGCTAGATATTTGTCTGCGAGGCATCAGCGAGCCTCTTTTATACGTCGTTGAGTACTACTTGTTTGCAGAGCGATGATTATTGGCTGATTTGTCCCCTATCACAGACCAACTTATCTGCGAGCTATTTGACTTGCAAATCGGCTTAATCCGGTCTTAAAATCCTGTAGTGTGAAATTGCCATTAAGGGGAGAGACAAAGTTCTGAGTGTCCCATAAGTGTCGGGTGAGACATAACAGATACACTGTCCTGAGTCTCCAACCTGCAATGGTGAGACAGAAACAGGTTCCATGCCCTGAGTTTACAGCTCGGGCAGCAACAGATGCAACCATGTTTTGTGTCTCCAGTCTGTGAGGAAAGAGACATTAACAAACACTACATTCAGAGTCTTCGTTCAGCAAGACAGTGACTACTACAGCACGCCCTGTGTCTCCATGCCAGAGAGAAAAGCAGATGTTTTGCTCTTAGTGTAAGGCCCAGAGAGGCAGAGGACCAAAGGATATTTGCAACAAGGTTAAGCTCAGGAGAGCAAACCTTCACTTTAAGGTTCCTTCGTCTGCGTCTACCTACTTCAGGTTTTTTTTAAATTGATCAAGGTAAATTGTAATTTGGTTTCCAGGAAACATGCATACTTTGCTGCTTCTGTTGTTTTAAAATGATATTTAAACAAAATGACAATAATGTGGATGATATCATCCTGTTAAAAAAAAGAATAAAAAAAAAAAAAAAAAAAAAAAAAAAACCCCGTTCTGAACAGGAAGATGCCGTCCAAATTTCTCCTTGTTTAATATATTTAAAGGTGCACTATGTAGGATTTATGCAGTAAAATATCCCAAACCCACCAGGCCAGTGTTATATATTTTGTTCAGCTGAGTTCTTACATTATCCTAAATGTTTCCAACCATTTGTAAATTGTGAGAGAATTACTATTTTAACCAATGAGCCGGGACGTCTGAGGGAGTCACCTGTCAATGGGTCATATCTGCGTTACCCTCGGTCTCCGGTTTTATTTAGCAGAAGCGCTTTAGTCTTAGAAGTGTGAAGAAGTGTCACAGCAGCTGCTGATCAAACGCACAGAGTACCGTCATAACATCATTGTAAACACACTTAAATGTATCTAATATGATAAACAGAGCTGCGTTACTTCCTAATCATGGCTGGAAAAGCAGAAATGGCACGGGCGACTGTGTGTGAGGAGAAGACAACATATCCCAAGATTCTGAGCTCAAACTTGGCATCATCAAACTATGTCTTTGTTTTGAATAGGTGCCCTCTAGGAGATGGAAAAGTTGCATAATGTAGCTTTAATAGCAATAATATATATAAAAAAACAATGTAAAAGATCTTATTCAGGACAGTATTATTAAAAAAACATGACATGCATTTTGTTTGATCCCACTTCACATTTTCACAGAATCTGCATTGGGTATGCAATTTTTTTTTTTAGCAAAACTGTATGTTATCAGTATATTATTTTCATTAAAGATAATATAGCTGATGTTAGTTACTTATTTTAGTATTTTATCATGTTTGATGCATAATAAGGTTTTCCACCTTAGTTTCAGAGAAACAGCTGTTAATCTTTCCCTTAGATAACAGAACTGCCTTAGCCAAACCCAACTTATTCACTTGTATTTTATCTGTCTTATGCACTTTATTCCTTTATCATTCATGGTATTAATTTAGAAGTTATTTTTGTTTATCTTTTTGTTAATAAAATATTTATTACACCCGTGTCTTCCTTGTGTTGATAATGTAGAAGAGGCTCTACAAGGTAACGATATCTCGCCAATCTTTCAGATAAATCAACTGACCAACTCCCTCCAGTTTACATTCGTTGTAAATGGTTGAACAGCCTCCTGTTGAGAGGGTTCTCATACTGCCAAGGTTAAAGTCCTTGATGTAAATGTAAATGTGACTCGTGCCCCAGATTAAGAAGGGTGGAAGTGGTCACTGGATTTACTCATAACCAGACCTTAAGTGAGTATCAGCCATAACGTGAGAACCAATCACTACATAATTGGCATTTCTTCCATATAAAATCACTACATTTGCACTTGAACACATCAATGTTATATAAAGGACTGTATTGAACTTTTATTGCCTGGAAAATTTGTTGAATATTAACTAGGAAGTCATAATAACTGCAGCGAAGATGAGTTGTATAATTTTATAACATTTTAAAACAACATTTAAAACAATTTGCTATATCTTGAGAACAGTTCAGTCATTTGATTAAAATCTACCTTCATTTGATAAGTGTTTATAAATGGGAAAGGCAAATCACTGAATAGATTGAGATCCGGTTCAGTTTTTGTACCCTGAATGATTTTGGCTGTAGCTGTGCCAAAACAACGTCGCTTATTCTATATTTACACAATCCTGTGTTTTTTCTGTTTAATAGCTCATACATTAACTGACACATTAGAGGACACCTTTCATAATGTCACTCATGCAGCATGAACAATGCTTTCCAAGAAGCAATATCATCACCAGGAAAAAAACGTTTGAAAGCAACTATAGTTCATAGGACCAAAGTAAAAATACAACGTAGTTTCACAACTTATTACTGGATTAAAGAGGAACTACTAGTCAGGAAGACGAGCATTGAGTGATCTGCACCTGTAATGAAGGTTCCTATCACCAGGAAGGCACATAGGAAGAGATTTCCAGCCAGAGTATTGAACGAGTCCATGATTTTCCCCTGACAGATTGTAAATATGATCCCAAATACCTGCAGTAAGAAACACAATGTTCATTAGGATTGTTGGTAACTCCATATAAACTCTATAAAATAATATTAAACTAAAAAAATAAGACAACTGGAGCCTCTTATACAGAGTTTATCAAACAGATAGTTCTGGTCCTTGCTGCTGATTGGTCAATAGCTGTGTTTGCCACAAAGCATGACTATGACCGATTCACCGAAAAGATCTGTCTGCTCAACACTCTTAAGCCGGGCTCAGACTACAGGAGTTTTAAGGCTGATTTATCCCTGATGCACTACACCCGACAATACTGAAGAAAATCCTGTCCATGACCTTGGGGTCAGGATTATGTCTTGTTTAGTTGTCTTTTCATTCCTGTGTTTGTTTCTTGTGCTTCAGTTCAGTTTAGCCTTGATTAATTCCTAATTATTCTCATTAGTTACTGATTAGGTTCAGCTGTCAATCATTATGTTTCCCTTGTTAACTTTGTGTATATGTGCTTCCTGTTTTGTTCTGTTCCTTGTCGGTTATTGTTGTTGCTTAAAGGCACAATATGTACAATTTTAGGATTAAAGGGCAACTCTTATGCAAAATTCACTTTTACATGGTGTTTGAACATAAATGTGTGTTGGAAGTGCATGTATACAACCACCCTATAATGGTAAAAATCCACTAACTCCTTTTATTATCCCCATAAAACATAAGCACCATCTCAGAACAAGGCATTTGCAGAGAGTTTTATTAGACAGGTGAGTTTGTTTGGATACATTCATCAAAAATGATTGTATACGTTCATCAGAAAACGAATCATTGTTATATAGCTCAACAGTTATTGTTTAAATCTGGTTTTCAGCGAGTTCCATGTTTTATCATGCCTAAAATGGTTCTAGCTGACTGCAGTGTGCAACAAGTGTCTCATAGTAGCCCTCAAGCCTTTTGAATAAGCGACCTCTAGTGGTGAAAATTACATATTGTGCCTTTTAGTGTTGTTTACATTTTTATTCTCCTGAGATTCTCCTGTGTAATTCTGTTTGTGAACAAAAGACTATTTGAGTGTATTCCTGGCTCCTTTTTTTTGGGATTAAACCACGCAAACCCTTACAGAATAACCAACCCTCAAAATGTGTAAAATTGAATGGTTTTCAAATATTTGTATTGTGAGCATGTTTGAGATTTGAGAGAAAATTCTCCTTACGTGCATGATGTAAACTAGATTTCGCAATCGGTTAGGATTTCAAAACATCTGTTTTGAGACCAGCTTTAGCAACATAATACACACAGAACAGTTTTGGCAGTATATCGTTTGTTTATGCATTTTGGCAAAAGTAACAATTTATTGTTTATTTAATAAATTATAAGTGACCCCTGCAGACGCTATGTCTCCTTCATTCACCTTGAAATGGATAATTAACCCATAATTGAAAAGTATGGCATTACTACTCACTCATGTCGTTCCAATTCAAACCCATAAGACTTTCATTTAACTTTGGAACACAAATGAAGATCTGTCCCTCCACTGACTGTCTCAGAACTAGGAATTTCAAGCCCAAGAAAGGTAAAGACATCATAAAAGTAATCCATGTGACTCCATGTGAGTGCACTGTTTGCACAAAAACACTTTATTTACAAAACATTAAGCTCCAATCCGCGTTCGCAAGTTGTGTTGTGCTGACATGAGAGCAGATGTTGTTACGTGAATAAAGCGGTAAATGTAATTTTTTGGTCACTTCATAAAAGTAAGGTTACATTTTTGGGTAAACCAATCCTTTCATTTAGATTTTCTTGTGTACTTCTTTTGGATATTAATTTGGCTAGTCTTTATATATATATATATATATACACACACACACACACACACACGTATATATATATATATATATATATATATATATATATATATATATATATATATATATATATATATATATATATATATATATATATATATATATCTATATATATATCTATATATCACACACATACCTGTGCAGAGCAGTTCAGAAGTCCCGAAGATGTCCCCTCAGACTCTGGGTAAGTCAATTCGACTGCAAACTCAAAACCGAGGGGAAGATAACCCGTCATAAAGAACCTGCGTTAGAGGTTTTAAAAGTGAGAAAATATGTTTTTTTGTGTGCAAATTTCATCTGGCCATGTATAGCAAGAACAAAAAAAAAACTTACCCGAGGGTTCCCGCTGTGATAAAGACCACCCACAGGTGACCCAAATCCAAGGTAAAAGCATAAAGCACCAAACCCACAAGGGACATCAGATACACAGCTAGAGTGGTTTGTCTGTGGAGACATCACATAATAGAGACTTGGGACACAGGTCAAATCTTACATCTGGATCCAATATGTCCAAGCATGACTGAACAAGTATGATCATATCATTTAGAGCAGCTATAAGTTATATATTTATCATTATTTTATAGCTGCTATACATGTAGATCCAGAAATACCATTTCAGTTGCTTTAGTAAAATAGCATCTTCTAAATATCTGGTTCCTTCTTAAACTATGTGCTTTTGGTTGCAACAAACAGTGGGGCCAATCATAATTTGTGTCACATGCACACACATCTGTTAGGTTTTTGGGAATGGTTGGGACTTTCCATAAGCGTAATGGATTTTAAACGGTACAAACTGTACATTCTTTCCCCCTACACTGCCTCTGCCCAGTAACCTACCCGTCACAGAAAACATGCTGCATTTTTACATTTTCAAAAAAACATAATTTAGTATGTTTATAAATCCATTTACATTGTACGCAGGTGATCTCAGGTTTATATTACATTGTGGGGACATTTGGTCCCATCAATTTAATATAAACAAGTACACACATTTTTAAAATTAAACTAATAGAAATCTGAATACCTATTATTCAGGATACCTACATGAGTAAACTCGCTTCACCTACTGGCCACCATGGCGGGTAAAAACAATAACGGATGGCGGACACTTTTAGAGGAGGTGGCATTACCCAAAAAAGTAACGTTACATCGCAATCGTTAAAGGGATCCCCTGGTGTTGAGACTTGTATGGCTTAATATAACATAAATTATGTCTCTTACTGAATTATGTAGTAGAAAACCCATGAAAGATCTACGTTATTTTAAAAATCGATTTTATATTTGGACCATGGGCGGCGCCATTTTGTTTGCGTTCTAGGTTGATGACGTAGATTGGTTGAACTCCTCAATCAGCTGGCGTTACCCGTAGCTATTTTTACCACAACGCAACTCGAAAATTGTTTCAGAGTTAAACAAAACCAATGAATTCCTTTGTAATTGTACTTAAAACACACTCAAACATACATGTGCACACAAACTCACCTACACAAGTCACAAACAGATCGGCGGGCGCGCACACGACAGGCTCTGTTTCAATCGAGATGTTGGGCTGCTCAGTCTCCACGACAGGGGCTGAATCTGAAATCGACCCTATACCCTTAAATAGGGCATTATTTGAAGGGACGGCCATTTGTAGTGTTGTCCGACACCATAGTGGACATGTTCAAGTGCAGTCATTCAGTCTTCCACCGCAATAACGAGTGTAAAGCCGATTTACAAACAGCTGTCCGACTTCACGCACTCAAACATACATGTGCACACAAACTCTCTCTCTCACACAGACTCACACACACCCCAACAGATCGGCGCGAACACACACACACACACCCCAACAGATCGGCGCGAACACACACACACCCCAACAGATCGGCGCGAACACACACACACACACACACACACACACGCACGCACGCACTGCGTGCGCACATACCCTCAATCTATTCCCTGTGTTGATATCCTAGATAGACTGTTGATAGTAGATTAACTGTAATGCCTAATGTGACCAGCAGAGGGAAATATCTAGGTAGGACGATGGGATAAAGTAACATGAGGAAGAGAGGCAGGATGTTTTGGTGATGATGCATGCGATTGAGACAGAGCAGTCTGTCAGGTGTGTGTGTGCGCGCCCGCCGATCTGTTTGTGACTTGTGTAGGTGAGTTTGTGTGCACATGTATGTTTGAGTGTGTTTTAAGTACAATTACAAAGGAATTCATTGGTTTTGTTTAACTCTGAAACAATTTTCGAGTTGCGTTGTGGTAAAAATAGCTACGGGTAACGCCAGCTGATTGAGGAGTTCAACCAATCTACGTCATCAACCTAGAACGCAAACAAAATGGCGCCGCCCATGGTCCAAATATAAAATCGATTTTTTAAATAACGTAGATCTTTCATGGGTTTTCTACCACATAATTCAGTAAGAGACATCATTTATGTTATATTAAGCCATACAAGTCTCAACACCATGGGATCCCTTTAAGAGGTCTGCAGAGAAAACATCTCTGGAGGAGCCAGTGGACAAAGAGGCCAAGATCAAAAACTTTTTTTTAAAGAACGATGGAGAAAAACAGACAATGGCAAATCCCACGATTGGTTAGTTTATGACGAGACAAGTCAAACAATGTTCTGCTCGGCATGTCGTCAACACGCTTCAGAAGATGCCAAAACTAATGGTTTCATTGTTGGGACTAAAACCTAAAACTGGAAGCCATAAAAGACCATGAATCATCCAAATGCCACATCCAGGTAAAAAAAGAGAGCACAGGGAAAAGCAGCCCCAGAGAATAGAGGCTGACATGAAGGCACTTACCAGCCTGAACACGGCCCAGTTGGATAAGATCATAATACTGTTTAGGAACGCCCACGCATTTACAAAAAAAAGAAGGCCATTTCAAGATTACGAATGGCAATGCAAAAAAAGGGAGGGTTCCTACAGATTTCTTCAAGTTAAATTCAAGTCTTTTAAAGACCTTTTTAAGACCATTTATATAAAAAATGAATACCTATTTCACATCTCACCCAGCAAAGAAAAACAATTTTTTTTGCACTTCTCCTTTGCTTGTTGCTTGAGGTCTGTGTTCTGTTTTGTGTTGTGTTGTGTGTTGTGTTGCAGTCTATGGTTGTGATCTTCATTTATTGAAGGCATCACGTGTTCGCAGTATTTGAATATGACCCGGGGCTGTGTTATTAAACCAAAATAATCATGGTTGACAAATTAAACTTTTGAGGAAAAATACAATACGGAGAAGTTACACACAGCACAATTTAATTTTTAAGGTATTATTTCCAAATTAATAAATTCAATGCTTTTAAGGCTTTTTAAGACCCCACGGGAACCCTGGAAAGTTTTTTTTTTAAAGTTCTTTAAAAGAAAGTAGCTGGTAAAAACATTGAGTGGCTGGTAGATTTTGAAATCCACCAGCCACAGTGGCCGGTGGACAAAAAAAGTTAATTTCCATCCCTGGTGATAAGTGAGAACAAAGCTGAATAAAAGAAACATTACAATGCCCAGGAGGGGGAGACATGCTGCGAGGGTCAAATGCACTCAGACAAAAGGTCACTGAGGTCTAGGTTCATGGGTCAAAGACGCAAACACCTGGAAAAACACACTTAACCAAAGCATATGAACAGACTCACAGGGGGGAAGAACTCAATAACACACTTATCTTCAGAGGGGAATGAAGACAAATGTTTATCCAGCACTGTCACTGCCTGAATGACATTTTAAGATTTGTTAGAATTAAAGTCCAGCCGCTTACTTGTATGTCTTAGATCGGTCTAACCAGACTCCACAGATGAGGGAACCCACCATGCCAGCGATCACAATGGTGAGACCGATCCTGCCGGCATTCACCTCCTCTCCCTGTTAAAACCAGAGCAAACTTTTACATACATTCTCTGTTTTAACACAATATGTCAGACTAATATCAGTTCTTCTGGATTAACACATAAATGTAGAAATGGAAACTCACAAAAACTAACTTCCACCAATAATTGCCAATGAGGAAGTTAAAAGTTATGTAGATTGAGTGTAGGCCATGGGCTCTCATGATTGGTTGGACAGGCAGAGGGACTTACAGGGTAGTGTTCAATGATCATTCGGTTGAGAAGCGTACTGACAGCATAGAAACAGCCAACATTCAGCCCTGGGGATAGACAGAAGTCAAAAAAATAAAGAAAAAAAAAATCTGTTAAAAAAAATTAACAGAACATTTTCAGACTATTGATTTGATGTGTATCTAGTAAGCAGCAATAAAGGTCACATTTCTAAAGCAGTTATAAAGACATACAGAGCTCTGCATTCCTGCAGGATTATTTCTGTCAATGTTCAGCCAGGATAAATGCAGCTACAGGCTTCCCATGCCAGTGTTACACAGACACGTGTGTGTGTGTGTGTGTGTGCAGATGGATCATAAACTCAGTGTGCAAGGTTAATGTTGTTTATGCTCACCATGAAAGCAAAACAATGACAAATAATTCTGTTCAGAACTAGGTTTTAACATTTTCAGTTTTTTTTTGACTAGCTGAAACTGATCTTCATGCCATCACAAGCTAGACATCAATCAATCAATCAATCAATCAATCAATCAATCAATCAATCAATCATATAAATAATATATTCATATAATATCTAATTCCAATTTTTCCATGTTTCATTAAGATGTCGCACGCTCCCAGAGGCTGCATTTATCTGGTCAAATTTTTTTCTCCCACATTATTAAAAAATCTATCATGTGAAATAACTTTTAAAAAAATGTATATATTATAATCTATTCTTGTGATGAAAAACTGCATCATCATCATCATCATTTCTACAGTCTTCCAGTCACATGACCCTTCAGAAATCATTTTAACATGCTGATTTGCTGCTCAAGAAACATTTCTTATTATTAATTTTGAAAAACAGTACAGCTTAATATTTTTGTGGAGACACATTGTCTGCAAAAGAACTCTGGTGTAGAAATCTTTTGTAAGATTATGAAAGTCTTTACAGTCACTTTTGATCAATTTAATGTGTACTTCAATGACCACATTAAGCACATTTGTAAAACTTCCTTCCACCACCTTCCGTCCCCTTTTAATCTTTCCAGATGCAGAGAAACTCCATGCCTTTGTCTCCACCAGGCTGAACTACTGCAACCGACTCTTCAGTGGGATTTCTGGCAGAAATATCCAGATGCTTCAATACACCCAGAACAGCGCTGCCAGAGTCCTTATGAGAGTCCGTAAATATGATCACATAACTCCCATCCTACACTTATTGCACTGGCTTCCCGTTTCATCCCGGATCGACTACAAAATCCTCCTGCTCACACATAAATGCATCACCGGACATGCACCTCCATATCTACAGGAACTCATCACTCTAAAATCCTCCACATGCACCCTCAGATCTTCAGGCCACCTGCTTCTTCAAGTCCCCACCACCAGGCTTCGTACCATGGGGGATCGAGCTTTCTGCTCGGCTGCTCAGGAACCACCTTCCCAGTGAGCTGAGAGCAGTACAGAGCATGGACCAGTTTAAAGCTGAACTGAAGACGTTTCTGTTCAGAAAGACTTTTATGTGTTGATTGTTTGTATTTTTCTTTATTTTTTTACTTTTTATTCATTTTTGTTATTTGTTTCCCTTTTTCCATTGTTGCACTTTGAGATTCTTTGGAATGAAAAGTCTAAATCTATTATTATTATTATTATTACTTGCTAAATAAAAGTTTTAATTTCTCTTAAATGTATGTAGGCTGTGGTACATGTATGTAGGCTGTAAACTGAAGAATGTTTTATTTTTATATCAGACCATTGTTGTGGATCTGACCATTTTATTTTATTTAATCTTTTTTTTTTTTTTTTGAATCACAAACCCCAAGTACGAGCACAGTAATAGAGATGCTTACATCAGCAAACAGCACTGACTATAGAACTATTCATGTTTATGTTCACAGTAACAAACTATGACTGTGTTTAGATGGCAGCAGGCATAATGAACCCCAGTTTGCGGTCCTGAAAGGCTCTGTTGTGCGCTGTGACATTTACCGTAAGTGATGACGAGGAGGATGAAGGCTTTGTTGTGGAGCAGCCTGACGATGGAGGCTGTATACGAATAGCTCTCAGGAGAGATCTGCCGAGCCGCGGCCTGAGCGTGGGTGGGAGGGATCTCCGGACGCTCCTCAAACACTGACATGAACATAAAAACACAAGCTTGTCCAATTAATAAAACTCTTCATTTACATGTAGTAGATCAGCTCTGATCTCTCACTGTGTAACTGGACACCACAGCACATATTGTTAACGAAAACTAAAATGATTAAAAATAGGTTTTTGGTACTTGAAATAAAGCTGAAATAAAAATGAAATATTAGATGAAGAACTAACTGAAACAAATACATTTATGTTAATAAAATGGATAGTATAAATAAACTAATAAAAACAATTCGTAACAAAATTAGGTAAAGTTGCAAATAAGAAATGTACTAAATCTTAAACTAAAAAATGAATTAAATTCAAAATGCTAAAATATCCTAGACAACTTCATAAGTTAACGTTGTTTAATATAAAATATAAGAAGACTGCAACAAAATAATGGCTTTTAAAACCGTCTGTAAACGGTGCGATTTTTGCTGTCGTTCGAGCACGCATACATTTTTTTTTCACTCGGGAGAAATTGCATGGAAATCATTGATGTGACCACAATGAAAACAAGTTTTGTTTAAACTTTATTGTGCAATCCTTGACAAATGAGCGTATTCTCACTGTTATCCAATAAATCAAATCAAATCAAAAACTTATTCGGGTTTACAGTGTACATTGGAAAAAATGGATCCAAGATGCCGAGGTTGACACAAAGCTAATATGTTTGCTCATTTAAATTGTTTAAAAAGAAGAGACTTTAAAGAAACATGCTTCATTTCTAAAAGATGAAATAAAGGTCAGTTGTGTCAACGTGTTGAAGTGAATGAATTCGCCATGTTATGCCATCTGGGAATGTTTGTGTTTAAGTAAAAATTTAGCCTGCTGTCCCCAAAACTGCAGGTGACTGAACTCTGTCATATTTGCTTTATCAAACATGCACTAGATATTAAAAACTCAGAAATGCAGAACTATTAGACAGAAACGCTTGAATCTGCTGGGCTTGTTCTTTTCTAAAGAATTAAATAACAGAGCAGCTGTTTATTTTTAAGGGAAATTAAGAGAACAGTTAAACTAAAAATAAAAAGTATGTCATCATAACTCTCCATCATGTTGTTGCAGGTTGCATGAGTTTATTTCCTTCCATGAAACACAAAAGGGAATGTTATCAGAATATATCAGGTGTTTATTGATATAAAATACAAATAAGGAAGGGAGCTCCAAAAATGTCAAAAAGCCCCGTATGATGACTTAACAGACTGACTTTGAATATAGTGCACAAGCCGTGAGGAAAACTTGTTACATTTGTTGTTACACTTTTACACTTGTTATACTTTTAACAGGCCATAATATTTTCTAAAAATACTTTTTTTTTTTGTTCCATGGAAAAGTCAAATGTTTTTTAACAGAACTTGTTTTCACATGAGGGCGAGTATGTTTTTGGCATGAGAATATCTTGTGATTTTCTTCTTTTTATTGTCTAGACAAATTTTTTGCTTGTGAGAACAGAACTGAATGCACGTGAGTGTTGCTTAAAACCCGACAGAAGGTTTTGTGGTCAAATCAAGGTAAAAATGGCCAGCTCAGCATATGACAACATATAAAGACTGAGCAAAATACGTTGAAAGTGAAAGAAAAAAAAACCTCATTTCCCCTTCAGTCATTTGTGCTAAAGGTCAGATAATAATCAAGCACTAACATACTCCATTTACACTCTTACAAACAGGCTAACAACATAACAGACACAGTGATCATTTATATAGTATGTATAGAAACTATTAACGCTTTTTGCTTTTGAAGCAAATTTGAATTTGTGCTTTTGTACATTCAGGAAGAACAGAAAAGAGGAACAGACACACACGAAAAGAGAGTCAAATATCAACACAACAACCTAGCGAGCAACCTTGCTGCCTCCAGCCTACATAGTCATCTTCCTTCTAAGATAGCGCCATAATCGTCACTAAAACTCTCTATATAGGCAGCAACTCCACGTGTCACACAATGTTTTGAATTAAGTTTGATTTGAGCATTTTTCCAGCAATTATTTATAATCAACAATTCTTTTGCATTCTTTGCTATCGTGAATTTGTGTTTCACTGAATTTGTCACAATGCATTCTGGAATGGTCTTTTCTGTGAAGGACAATCGCATTATTTTGGCCTAAAGAAGTTATAGCCTACTTCCATTTGATATACATATACATTACTGAAAGTATTGAGACACCCCTACAAATCATCGAATTTGGCTGTTCAATCACATCTATGGCCACAGGTGTATTAAATCAAGTACCTAGGCATGCAGACGCTTCTACAAACATTTGTGAAAGAATAGGTCGCTCTCAGGAGCTCAGTGAACTCAAGCGTGTGTACCGTGATAGTTTGCCACCTGTGCAAAAAATCCACTCATAAAATTTCCTCACTACTAAATATTCCATGATAAACTTTTTTTATGGATTATAAGCAAGCAGAAGCATTTGGGGACAACAGCAACTTGGCCACGAAGTGGTAGGCCATGTTATGTTGAGGGTCACAGTGTGCAGAAGTCGCAACTCGCAAACTTCCTGCAGTGTCAAAAGCTACAGACCTCCAAACTTCATTTGGCCTTCAGATTAGCTCAAGAACAGTGTGTAGAGAGCTCCATGGAATGGAAAGTCTCTTATGATTAACAGACTTAATTTAGACTTATTTAACTCTATTTAACTCTTTATTTAAGTCTAAGGAAATAGACTTTTAATAGAGAAACAGAAATTAAAAATATTAATGTTTCGAAGATGAACAAAAGTCTTTTGGGTTTGGAACGACATGAGTGTGAGTAACTGATGTCAGAACTTACATTTTTGTGTGAGCTATCCCTTTAATTTCTTTATCTTTTGGAACAACCTTCATGCCATTAACACGTTTTAAAACACTGCCCTAGTCAGCAGCTCACTGTTTTTGAATTGAACAATATAGGTGATATTAGTAAAAATAATATTTGCACTTACCAATGAGAACTAACACAAAGAGGAATGTGGCCACACCCGCAGTTATGTAGAACATGACTCTGATGTTAGCTGCTAACTCATCCGGATCATCCACATTTGGCACCAGTATTGGAGGAACGAGGAAACCGATGGCAATCCCCAACTAAAAAACACGGACATCTGTGAGGTTCAAAATGAAGCAGTACATAACATACATACTGTTTACTGAACACAAGTATATAAATGCAGAACTTCCAAGTAAAATAGCACTCGCTAGCAAGGGCCTTGTTCCACTTGGGACACTGATGACTGTCATGCAATTATATGGTTGCACATTAAGCATCACTCAAAGCATCCTGCGCTTGTTCTCCATTTTTTTTTGGCTTAAATAAGAGGTTTTCAAACAGGATTTCAGGGACCCATGGAAAAGTTATTACAGGGAGTGCAGAATTATTAGGCAAGTTGTATTTTTGAGGATTAATTTTATTATTGAACAACAACCATGTTCTCAATGAACACAAAAAAATAATATCAAAGCTGAATATTTTTGGAAGTTTTAGTTTTTAGTTTTAGCTATTTTAGGGGGATATCTGTGTGTGCAGGTGACTATTACTGTGCATAATTATTAGGCAACTTAACAAAAAACAAATTTATACCTATTTCAATTATTTATTTTTACCAGTGAAACCAATACAACATCTCAACATTCACAAATATACATTTCTGACATTCAAAAACCAAACAAAAACAAATCAGTGACCAATATAGCCACCTTTCTTTGGAAGGACACTCAAAAGCCTGCCATCCATGGATTCTGTCAGTGTTTTGATCTGTTCACCATCAACATTGCGTGCAGCAGCAACCACAGCCTCCCAGACACTGTTCAGAGAGGTGTACTGTTTTCCCTCCTTGTAAATCGCACATTTGATGATGGACCACAGGTTCTCAATGGGGTTCAGATCAGGTGAACAAGGAGGCCATATCATTAGATTTTCTTCTTTTATACCCTTTCTTGCCAGCCACGCTGTGGAGTACTTGGACGCGTGTGATGGAGCACTGTCCTGCATGAAAATCATGTTTTTCTTGAAGGATGCAGACTTCTTCCTGTAACACTGCTTGAAGAAGGTGTCTTCCAGAAACTGGCAGTAGGACTGGGAGTTGAGCTTGACTCCATCCTCAACCCGAAAAGGCCCCACAAGCTCATCTTTGATGATACCAGCCCAAACCAGTACTCCACCTCCACCTTGCTGGCGTCTGAGTCAGACTGGAGCTCTCTGCCCTTTACCAATCCAGCCACGGGCCCATCCATCTGGCCCATCAAGACTCACTCATTTCATCAGTCCATAAAACCTTAGAAAAATCAGTCTTGAGATATTTCTTGGATAGTTCAGTGGTGGTCGACTTTCTGCCTTTCTTACCTTGGCCATGTCTCTGAGTATTGCACACCTTGTGCTTTTGGGCACTCCAGTGATGTTGCAGCTCTGAAATATGGCCAAACTGGTGGCAAGTGGCATCTTGGCAGCTGCACGCTTGACTTTTCTAAGTTCACGGGCAGTTATTTTGCGCCTTGGTTTTTCCACACACTTCTTGCGACCCTGTTGACTATTTTGAATGAAACGCTTGATTGTTTGATGATCGCGCTTCAGACGCTTGGCTATTTTAAGACTGCTGCATCCCTCTGCAATATATCTCACTATTTTTGACTTTTCTGAGCCTGTCAAGTCCTTCTTTTGAACCATTTTGCCAAAGGAAAGGAAGTTGCCTAATAATTATGCACACCTGATATAGGGTGTTGATGTCATTAGACCACACCCCTTCTCATTACAGAGATGCACATCACCTAATATGCTTAATTGGTAGTAGACTTTCCAGCCTATACAGCTTGGAGTAAGACAACATGCATACCGAGGATGATGTGGTCAAAATACTCATTTGCCTAATAATTCTGCACTCCCTGTATTATAATATGTCTGTGAAATCTACGTAAGAATGTTCTCACAGATCCAGCAATAACTTTGGTACTAAAATGATTTGTACATTTACAAAACGTGCGAACAATTGAAAAACCACAGCTACTGAAAATTCACATACTCTAGGTGGCCTTATATTGTGTTAAGATTACATTGAAGACATTGATATTTAATCTTAAATATATTTAATCATATACAGTGAAAGAGGATAAAACACTGCATTATAGCTTGAGCTTCAATGCTTCTCTGAATATCAAGAGCGTGTCTTTAAAGACCATCACATGTTTGCTGAGAGTGATGAAAGCCTGCAAAGCAAAGGTTGTGAGGAAAGCCCTTATATGGGGATGGTTTGGGCGTGTTTTATGCAAATGGATAACCTTGGGCATGCGGTCGCTTGTTTAGAATACTCCAAATTAATTTATCTTAAAAAAGATTAAGAACAAATTCAGTTGTGCACGCGCATTATGATGTGAAGTTCTAATGTTCTTAGTTTCATTCTGCTTTCTATTGACAGCTTTAGTTTTATCCGCTGTAGTTTTTAATTCTTAGTATGTATAAAGATTAGATCAGTGTTTCTCAGCCTTTTTTTGGTTACCTTAGCACACCATTATATAAAAATATAAACAAAATTGCACAAACAAGCATTGCTTTAAATGGCATATTAAAAAGTCAGTGAAGTTGATATTGGCTTTATAAAAGGTCAGACACTTGCATGTGTCATGACAATACTAACATTTTATGAAATTCAAGCTCAAGTTAAGATATGATGTTTTTGACCAGCGAATTAAAGATATTTTGTATGTCACTGGAACAGACACATTTTAGGCCTTACGTTCATCAAAAGATGGAGCGCTATGCACAGGATATATAAAACAGTATATTTGCTTCAACTAGACAACAAGTACTAGACTAAGACTATTCTCCGTTTTTCAAAGGCAAAAAACGTCAGCCTTTATGGACGTGGAGTTTCTTTAGTAAAGAAAACGCTGTACTTACTTAAACATAAGTAATTTTTTTACCATTGCATTGCAAATAAGCAAAGATCTCCAAACTGTGTGCGGAACATCACTCTAAATGGAGGCGGATGGAGTTATGAGGTTTGACTGACAGTTTGAGGAGCCAATGGAGTTGCGAGGTTTAGTCACCTGTTTTTAATACTTTTTATTGGTTAAATATTTGTAAAACCCACAGACAGACATAAATAATTACCAACAGCATTCATTTTAGGGATGCACGGATATAAAAATGTTGTCATACCGATAATTATTTATATTTAAAGCTGATTACCAATATATTGGCCAATAAATCTAAATCTATATAATTTTTGAGACCTTGATTTCAAAAACAAGTCTCACCATTACAAGCCACGTCCCAAGCACTTCAACATAACTCAGACAAATACAGTAGTAGGCCAACAGTAGCCTGGTTTGAACCAGAAAACATATAATTGCGATTATTCTGGTTAAAATTGCGATTGCGATTTAAAATGCGATTATTATTTTTTATTTTTTTTACACAAATTAAGTGTGTGTATATAGCATTGTGTTGATATAGGCCTATTAATATGACTAATAATAATAATTATGATTATTATTACTGCTAAAAATATTTTTAACAAATAAGAAATTACCATTACAATAACATTTTCATAATTATATATAATATATATATATAAAATATATAATATTAACTTCTTGCGCATCCACTGTGAGGGAAAAAACTCCTGTACATGGATTGAAAAAATGGATTGTTCTTTAAATGTATTATTTTTTAAATTTATTAAGTTTTTTAATTTCTTATGTATTATTTTTCTCATTTATAATTTATTACCCAAACGTTTAATTCATACTGAAAGCCAGAGGGCGCCCTCGAATGGAAAAGCCACATTTGCCTCAGAGAAGTGTTCATTTTCAGGAAACCCCTTATGTGAAGCTAACGCTGTAAACAGAAGATAGAAACGCTTTGATTTAACATGACGACAATTAACACGACTGCAGCAAAATATGGTGTATTTGAGTTCTTCAAGCCGTCTAGGGTATTATTTCATAATAATAAAGTATAATGCAGTGCTGATTGACGTAGAATACTATAAAATGATGCATCGTCTGCCTCACTCTGTGATGAGAAGCCACATCAGCTCACACACACTCGACTGACGATATGAAGTGAGGTAAAACACGTTTTTAAACAATGGGCCCTATTTTAACGATCTGAAACGCAAGTGTCAAAGCGCGGAGCGCAAGTAACTTTGTGGGCGGGTCTCGGCGCTGTTGCTATTTTCCCGGCGGGATAAATGGCTCTTGCGCTCGGCGCAAATATAAAATGGGTTGGTCTGAACTAGCTTCATTATTCATAGGTGTGGTTTGGGCTTAACGTGAATAAACCAATCAGACCGGCATCCAACATTCCCTTTAAAAGCAGGTGCACAAGTTCCATTATGGATTGCTATTATTATGGCGTATTTACCAGGCGCACGCCAGGAGCGGTTCACAGCCGAGGAGACTGATGTTCTTGTAAGAGCAGCCCTTACGAAACAAAAATATATTGCAGTATATTGGAAAATTTCATGCAATACATTAGGAAATATATTAACATATATGGGAATTAATATTTATATCTTTCAATATATTGCAATATATTGAAAGCGGCAATCATTTGTATATTTTGCAATATATTACATGAATATATAATATATTTTATAATACCATCAATATATTATTTCATATATTTACAATATATTAAAATATATTTCAACTAATATATTGGTAAATATATTTTCCTTTCGTAAGGGAGTGAAAGACAGAGAAGTTGTGTTGTATGGGGATGGGAGAAACCCACCCGAAATAGCGTCGGTTAAACAGACGTCGGTTAAACAGTTTTTTATTTTTTCAGTCGATTTTTTTTCCTGGTTCTTGACGGACAAACCAATTTGTCAGATGTCCTTATATATATATATATATATATATATATATATATATATATATATATATATATATATATATATATATGTCTTGCCACTATTGGGCAAACAGATCCTTAATTACTACAATAAGCCTGAATAATTTGTAAGCTAGATTTATGCCTATTTTTTCACATCTTCGTGGCACACCACAATGTGTTAATATTTTTTTTAGTGTAACAATTTATGATTTGCAAAAATAACTGTTGCATCTGTGTAGATTTCATGAGCAAAGTGTATTTTGTGTTGTGCACGCTATACATTTTGGTCATGCATGCGCCCTTAAAATAGCATAATGAACAACGCGCAACGCGCCGCTGACTTTAGACCAGGTTTTTTCTGGTCAGTGGCGCAACTGTTTAATGGAACAGCAAAATAGCACCAGTGATTGTTTGCCCCGGAACACGGCTCCTTTATTGTGCTGAACCGCCCAGGGAGCGCAAGTTCATTCACTAGTTTAGCGACGTGCTTCTGTGGAGGGAAAAGCGCGCTTTGCGCGGGTGCAAAATAGGAATGGCACATGCGTCGGTGTACAAAGTCAATTGCGCTGGGTGCAAGATAGGGCCCATTGTCTTTTGTTGAACAGGTTTATGAACATTTCACTAGTTTGTGAAGATG